>NW_006443138.1:11790703-11800986 GCF_000325575.1 Pteropus alecto
AAGAGTGGAGACATAAAAAGCTTTTCTTTTTTTAATTTCTTTTTTCTTTTTTTAATTCTTAAAATAATTGCTCACCCTCGAGCTTGGATTAGGTAAAACAGTCACTCAGGAAAAAGGACCTCACTTTCTGAAGCTGTTTTTATTTTTGCTGCTTAGAGCCCACAGGCTGCATTTCTTACTATGGTTTTGTTTTAATAATTTTAGTTCATCTGACTAGTCAAAAATGCCTAAGTGGTATGTGGGTTTTAAGAAATGAGTAACAAAACCCAGTCAAAACCTAAGCAATTTGATGGCTAAAGTCAATTAATGATAGTGCTTTAGCTCAAACATTTTGGTTCTGGGTTCATATTTGCCACGGATTTCTTCTCACCTGTGATAGTTAATTTTACATGTCAACATGGCCAGGCCATGGTACTCAAATATTCGGTTAAATGCCAGTCTAGATGTCAACATGAAGGTATTTTTAAGGCGAGATTAATATTTAAATTAGTAAACTTCAGTAAAGCAGATTCTTCTTCATAATGTGGGTGGGCCTTATCCAATCAGTTGAAGGCCTTAAGAGAAAAAGACTGCGGTCACCAGAAGAAGAAAGAATTCTGTCTCCAGACTGCCTTGAGATTTGTGACTGCAATGTTAACTCTGCCCTGGGTTGTCAGCCTGCCAGCCTGCCCATCTTCCTTGCAGATTATAGACTTGCCAGCCTCCACAACTGCATGAGTCAATTTCTTAAAATTTCTATTTATATACCTATATATCTATATCTATATCTAAATTTACACACACATACATCCCATTGGTTCTTTTTCTCTAAAGAACCCTAATATATCACACCAACCATTGGTTCATGGATATTTGTGAACAAGGCCATTTTTGCTGCTTCTCATTTCTGCAGTCTGGTTTTTCAAAGCTAATCGATAAAGGCAATGTGGTCTCGAGTGGTAAGGAGTACAAATTCTGGTGTGAGACTGGATTAGAATCACAGTACCGAGGTTGTATCCTCTGGTAAGACTTATTTCTCTGAGCCTTAATGTCCACATCTGTAAAATAGGTAACAATGCTGGTTTCAGAATTAAATGATAATGACAGTAATAATAACCACTAAAAATACCTACTTTTTCAGAGCACTTACTATGTGCCACGTGAGCATGGATTCTCTTCCTTCCCACACAACCTTAGGAGGTAGATATGAGGAAACTGAGATTCACAGAAGTTAAGGAGCTTGTCCAAGTTCACAAAGACAACAAGTGGTAAGTGCAGAATCATAACCAGCACCATGCTGCCTCTACGACATACACGAAAGCTCCTTGTCTATGCCTGGCACAGAGCGGATGTTCAATACTAATCCTTTTCCATTTTCTCTTCCACTGCCTTTTGTCTGATTAGTCAGCTCTTTCTGCTAACATCAGAGCCAGTAAAAGCAACAAAGTGTTGTATCATTCAATTTATAGCTCTTGTGCAGTCAGGAATCTGCCCCAAAGTGACTCATTCTGCAACTTCCTTGCCAAGAACTAAATCTGAAAGCAAAGACTGCCTGTTCCACCACAGCACTTTGGGTTGCCTTGGTATTCATACCTGCCAGTGGTCAGTTAGGGAAGTGTGGTAACGAACTGGACATAGCCACTGTCTATACTGCTAGATTCATCCCCACAGCCAATTGCAAGGTGATGCATTTGAATGCACCCTTCACTGTCTCCACTTTCCGGGTATAATTTACAAGTGAGAAGGAAGAGAGGACGGTGGTCTGAACCTTTCCTCTGGGCTTGATGCTGCCCAGAGAGCAAATTGCCATTGCTCTTCTGGTTATGTTGGTGTGGAAGCCATGGGAAGTGGCAGAAGAAACATCCTCTCTCTGTTCCTTCTCTCCCCTCTTTTAAAATCACTAGAGAGATCTGTTCCATTAGCTCAAAGAGTGCATTTATGCATTTTTAAGTGATTCTATGACAGGCTATAGACATTTCGTCTGCATCTATTCATCATAATAATGTGTCCTTACAATACTGATATCCCTGAATGTAACCTCATCTCCTTGAAAATTCATTTCATGCAAGGATGCTGATGCTGGTACCAAGTTATTCTATAATTCTAGGGGAAGAGATTTCGATAATTCTCTGGAGTTGGCATAACATATACCTGTGGTTGGATTTTGATCAACTTAAATAGCTTAAAGTTTGAGAATATTCTACAAAGACTAGTTCTATTCCAGCTGATTATTTCAGAGCTTCCAGTATAAATGCTAATGCAGGAAATGTTGTTTTTGTTATTAAGCTAGTGCTGTAAAACATTTTAAAAAACAATTTAAAAATTGGGGACTTGAATTATGCATTTTCACCATCTAATGCAATGAACAATATATGACATTTGTACAACGTATCTACAAACATAGTGTATGGAATGGGTACAAACTTACAAATGTTGGGGCTCCAATTCCTTTCCAGCTTCCTGTGCCTGAATTCTTCCCTGATGCTACCAACTTCTTCCTGTTCTATGAACATATCATTCTTTGTCATGTGCTATCTCCTTGGTCTACAGTGACCCTCTTGTCCTTCATCCCTCTCCTTCCACTACACTTCACAAATTTCTGCTCGTCCCTTGATACCCAAATCAAATGTCATCTCCTTCAGGAAGCCTTCCCTGATTTTCCCACACAACTGCCTTGGATCTTAATATCTAGTTATTTCCTACAATTCTCCAAAGAGACATAACTCTAAATATACTTAACTATAAACTATCAACCTAACAATCCTGAAAGGCATGTAGAGGCCTTGAATGAAATTCATATTTATTGTAACAAGGAATAGAGATGACTACAGACAGTTTGATCCAATATTTTAAGGACAAAACAATATCTTCCAGGATTCTGCTTTTCCCTCAAGAGCCAGATGGCAAGACTAATACAGATTCCTTGAAGGGGATTTGGAAAGAGCTGGGAAACAGGAGAAAAAAATTACTTTTGATTTAATTATTCAGTGATAACCTCTGTTGATGTTTAGTGAATATCTTTGCTTGTTTTTTTTTTCTTTTCAGTGAAATGTCTATACACATTTTGGTTTTCTCCATTTCTGAGGGCACAGGACAAACATTCATGTTGACCAAGCTCATTGGGGCTTGCCTTTTTTAGTAAAGTTTTTGTTGCAATATAGCATATATACAGAAAAGTTCACACACAAAGCAAGTGTATGGTTTAAGTTTTTACAAAATAAATATACCCATGTAATTAGCACATGAACCAAAAAAACAAAACAAAACAAAACAAAAACGTATTTTATCCATGCCCTACAAGCCCTTCTTGGGCCCCCTTCTAGTTATTACCCTCCCCTCACAGGTAATCATTATGCATACTTCATGCAAAATTACATTTTGCCTGTTTTGGAACTTTACATAAATGTAATCATCCAGTATGTGCTTTTTGTGTGTGTGCTGGGCTGCTTTTGCTCAATAGTTAAGTTTTAGAGATTCACCCATGTTGATACAGGTGTTTGTAAAGAGTTCATTCTCAAGTAGTATTAAATTTTATGAATATAGTACAATTCGCTAATCCATTCTACCATTGATGAGTATTTAGGTTGCTCCCAACTTCTTGCTATTATAATGCTGCTATAAATAGTCTTGAACATTTTTGGGTGTACATATGTATGCATTTCTCTGGGAGTAGAACTGCTGAGTCATAGAGTATGTGTATGTTCAGCTTTTAGTAGATTTAGCCAGATAGTTTTCCATAGTGTTGTATCGATTTACATTCCCATTAGAATTCAATTGCTCCACATCCTCTTCAACATTCAATACTGTTTATGTTTTTAATGTTAACAATTCAGGTGAATGTATTTCATCATAGTGCAATTTGCATTTCTCTGATGTCTAATGAATATTTGATTATTTTCTTTCATGAAGTAACTGTCCAAATCTTTTGCCCATTTTTCTATTAGATTATCTGCCGTTTAGTAGTTATTTACTAGTCATTTGAAGGCTATAAATATAGCAAATACATTATCCCACTATGCGACTTGCATTTTCACACTTTATAAAATCTTAGCTCTCCCCAAGTATATGATGATATTCTATGCTTTCTTCTAAAATCTCTAGTGATTTACCTTTCATATTTAGACCTACAACCTAACTCAAGTGATTTTTTTTAATATATGGTGCATGGTAGGCGTTAACATTCATTATTTCCATACCAATATTTAGTTGACTAGACCATTTACTGAGAAGTTTATCCTTCCTCATTGAACTCAGTGTCATACTTGTCATAAATCGGTGATCTTACTTCTGTGGATTAGGGCCTTGTCTTTAAAAGTCCACTTTTAAATGGGTTTTAGGCCCCTTAACAAAAATGCATCAGCCTTAGCAAAAGTACATCAGCTTTCCCAAACGTTTGGTCAGAGCAAGGAATCAGGTTCTTAAATCCGTTCCTTCACTATGCTCACATAATATTTGATAATATAGAATCACTTCCCACAGTCTCCTGAATTCAAGACACTAAAACTATTGGTTTAGGTAACCAGAAAGCAACCAAACTGGCAGTTAGTAAGGCCACAATAAATGTAACTATTATTATCATCGCTATAATAATCAACTTGATTTCTCTATAATTCTAAAGCCATCTCAGTCTTCTAGAAATGAAAGCTTTGTCTCAGGCCTACTCCACTCAAATTGACCTGGGCTTGTTTTAGATTTATAACAAGATAAGTCGTTATGGGCTTCTTGTGATTTATTCCTTAGAAGTATGCATCTAATCTATATGCATAAGACATGACATTTCTATATTCCATATTAAAATAAAACTCTGTCAAATTAAAGTTTTAGGTTTTCATAATGATTAATCCGACTTTAGATTGAGGAAGAAACTGAAGGTATCTACTGGGGTGAAACAGATGGTGGGTTATTTTGCATACATAAATGTGCCCAGGGTACAAGAAACTCACTTCTCTTCATGGAAAGTGCTCTAGGGCCTCTGTATTCATAACCCAGGTCCTACCATATGATTTGGAACTCTCTCAGAGCCAGAGGATACCACCATACCAGCCTAGGCTCAAGCAATGAAAATTAAGCATAATTCCCATTTGCTCAAATTTTTAAAAATAAAATACAGGACTAACCCAACAAATTATTTTAAGTGTGAAAGAGGGTTTGGCCTTCTGGAAAGGTTCTAAATTGCATGTGTTGAGTACATTTTCCTGTGCCAGAAAGTATAGACCTGTGGATCTGATGAATCACATCTATTCCTAAGAGGAAAGATGAAGATAAATCTAATAAAAATAGCCAGATTTATTAACCACCTCTAATATAGGCCAGACACTGGTGTGTGTGTGTGCGTGTGTGTGTGTGTGTGTGTGTGCGTGTGTGTGTGTGTGTGTATCTATATATAAGATCTACCTTTTAGAGTTGTCCTGAAGACTCTAAATGGTAGATCTTATTATCCCCATTTTACAGTTGAAGAAACTAAGGTGCATCTGCAGTTCCAGATCACCGGTGTTGGAATGGTGCTAGCTGGTGTGTTGGCCAAAGAAAGATTTTCAAAAGTTGGTTCTTAGGAATGTCAAGATAGTGAGAACCTGAGGGTCCACTCTGTAAAAGTGGTTCTTGCCCTGAATCTGGGTGGGAAGGTATTTAATCTATCCAACTAACATGGAGTGGAACAGATCTCCTTAAGGAAGAGTCCGCATCAACAGAAGCCTGAAAGGAACCAATGCTAGATCTGAGGAGAGAAGGTGGGGCATAATTGTGTGGTCAGGGCATCCTTCAGGGATTCTGGTCTCCCAGAGTGGCACCCAGCTCTCCTCTGGAGGCACGGGCAAAAGACCCTACTAAACTCAGCCTAAATCCCTGGCATAAAGACTTTCTTGAATGCTGAAGAGATCCACCATGTCCTTTGAGCATACAGCAAGAAAGTTCTCTATCACCTGCTGGAAATCCAATCCTTGAGCAGGCCTCAATGATAAGGTATAGGATTTAAAATTTAAATGAATATTGAAGCAAGGGGATGAGTGTTCCTCTTTTCCTCTTTTTAAAACTCTGTTTGTGGGATTGCCTTCAGCCAATATCCTTCAGTTTCTGCTAGCCCACAGGACAAGGCCAGTCACAGTTCAGAAGTCTCTTCTTTTCAACTCGTCAAGCAGGAAAGAAAAACATCCTTGGAAGAATGATGAATACAAGCTGTTTTAAAGTGGTGCCAAGACATTGGCTGCAGATTTGATTTTACTTTAGAACACCTCGTAAAAATTTATTGAGGGTTTGTCAGCGCTTCACCAGGATCAGGCAAGGAGAGCGTCTACCCGGAGAAACCCTTCCAGGGTTAAACTTCTCCTAGGCATGGAGCTGGCAGTTTTCTCCAAATTATTCAACTAAAGAATAGATGGTGAGGGATATTAATAAGCAACATAGTACCAGCAAATCAAATATTTCAACTGCAGAACAGGAATGGTTCCCTGGAGAGAATTAACTGAGTTCACCAAATCTTCCTCAGTAAAGTTCTTCAGAGAATCATTTTTAACAGGTTTGAGAAATAATCTGATAAAGTAGCCTAAGTGGTGGATGCAGGGAAAACCAGTGGAGTAAAGATAGCTTTCATGTTTCCATGTTCATAAAGCAAACTCTCTCCACTGTTTATATCTCTCTGACTTCCAACTTTCTAGTCATTGTAAATACAAGTGAGGAAGTGGGAACGGGGTAATGGAAATAAGGGAAGCAGTGGAGTGAAGAAGAGGGAGGGAGAGGAAGAGGGAGGTGAAAAAAATGGGGTAAAACTTCAAATAAAAGGTTAGATGGTCAAGTAATGCTTAAATCTATCAATTAAATTAAAAATAAGCATATTAACAATTTAAAATAAATTAGATAAAAAATAAGACCTATTTTAAAATTAGATTTGAAATGGGATATAGAAAAAAATGAAAGCAGCAAGATAAAAAAAAAAAGAGTTAAGACTAGAGCTAAATATTCCAAATTAAGGTTAGGGTAAAAATAGAAAAATAAATAAATATTTAGAACTTTTTAAAAGACCAAGGGTTGGTGGAATACGAGATTAAAGTTTTGAAATGGAAAACTATAAAATTAAGATGGAGCTAAAGCGCAAGTGATAAAAAGAAAAAAATGAAGGTAAATGTTTTAAAAAATAGAAAAAAGTTCTCTGGATAGTCAGTCTTTCCTCATAAAAGAATTATCTTGAGACCTATTCCTGGTGACAGGGTTTTTAGTTTGGTTACCTGTTTGTCTATATCTACCTTTATTCATTCGTTCCATAAAAATTTAAAACCAAAGCCTGGGACAACTTTGCCCCCATGAAGCTTACAGTCTAGTGGCAATAGATAGTGGTGGGAGAGAACACCAGTAATGAATAAATGATTACACAGACAAATCAATGATTACAGAGTAATGAAGAAAAAACCCAAGGCGCTATGGGGATATACAAACTTGCCATTGATTGTATGTCTATTGGGGATGGGGATATGAAGTGTAGGTAGATGGACATCAGGGAAGTCTTTTCTGCCAACATATTTGTCCTCAGATCTGAAGGATATATGAGGAATTAACTGAGACAAAGTAGGGGTAGAGGTGGCCAATATACGTCAAGACATTGAAACAGGAATGCTTCGTGCATTTGAGGAAGTAAAAGAAGGTTGTGGCTGGAGCAGACAGACCTAGCAAGGGAGAAGTATTAGAGGTGGTTGGAGAGGATGGTGGGCCATATTAAGAATTTCAGTCTTTATCCTAGGAGCAACGGGAAGCCATCTGTTTCCTTCACGGTATTTAAAACCATAACAAAAAATGTTCATCCACTTGTCTGTTTACTTTTTTGGATCATGTCTGTCTTGTATATTATTGTATTCTCAGTACCTACACAGTAGAGAATCAGTAAGGCAATAAAAGCATTTCCTGTAGAGCATTTACTAAGAATAATAATTTGAATAATAAATTCAAAAGGTTGTTCAAAATCAGTTTTGAATGAATTAATAGCAAATAATTTAGATAGGGCCACAACCAAAGTGCAGGTCTTTTCCTAAGTCTGTTCTTCCAGGATGCCATATTTCTATCTTAGCTGTTTGCTTTGAGTCCTATCTGCTCATAAATATGGTAGATGTTAGTTGTCTCCCTCAATGTTGCTACCCTTAAATTAACAGCTCAATTTCTGAACCATTGTAACTTCTGAAAAGTTTTGAGAATTGCTAATGAGTTATGCTACTACCTTCCATGGTGGTAGATGGATGTCATTACTGGCTATTGGGGACAAATTGTACAAGTGGAAGAAGGAGCTTGTTAATGTAATATAACTATGCCCTAGCATTCTTTACCTGAAGAACTAACATATGCAGTGGCAAATTGCTTTCTCACCAACAATTTTCACAAGTCTCAGAGGAATCTTAGTAACACTTGGCTTCTTAGTAAGTTCTCCCCCCAAACAATGGCACACCTAGGGTACTTCACTCCTGGAGCAGATCAGTTTTTAAGGCCCTCCTGTTGTATAAGACAAGGTTATTTTTAGTCTAATTATGTAATAATCAGGAATATTAATTCTTTCCTTGATTTTTGTTAGGTTTAAAACAAACCATAAATTAAAAAGAGTAAATTTTAGTTTTAAAAATACTATTTTAAATTCCATAAACTATTTCATGTATGAACTAAAATTTCCACTTAAAAATATCATATTTTACATTTTGCACTCTTTATCGCTATTTAAAATTTAAATACAAATGAGAAAACTCCACGTGGTTACAGAGAATGTCAGAACTGAAGTAAGGCAAATTCAGTTTCTTTATTTTTAAAGTCACTATGATTGTTTAATTCAAAGCTACTTGTTTAAATCATGAAATATGTAGTACCAAAGGGGTTAGAGTATCAAACTGCACTTGAAGTGAATTCAAATATTCTGAATGTTAGGAACGTAAACTCCTAACAAGACTCTTTGTGGCTGAATCTGCATGGGGGAGGGAGGAGAGGACAATGGTGGGAAGGAGGGGTAGAGGATGGGGAGAAGCAGCTACTGCATAACTGTGAGTTCTCCAAACCAACCTCCATATAAAACACAATATTCCTTAAAGGATAAGAACAAAATATGCTAATGTGAAGCTTACGTATCTTTACTTATGTAAGCACAGTAATCACAGCAATTATTTAAACCTTAAGCCAACAAGATATTTTTTTCAGGGAAGAGTATTTTATCACTGATGTTTAGAATTGCCACCACATGACAACAAAAAGCAGAACAACCTTTTGAATTTATTATTCAAATTATTATTCTTAAGAAATGCTCTACGGAAAATGTACTCCTTTATGGCCTGCACCCAAGGAGGCCTGCCCCTGCCCCCCACCCTTGGTAAGCCACAACTGGGAAAGACTACAAACAATTGAAGTAACGACAAAGCCCTACTCAAAATGTCACATTTTAGAAACCAAGAGTTCCCCAACTCCCCCTCTATCCTTTAAGGATAATTTTTAGAAATTAATTTTCTAAATAACACACTTTGAGACCATCTCCAATGATCTTCTATTTTGGAAAATTAGTTGTTGTCTATTTTCCATATTTTAAAAAGCATTTTGACAAACATTCTTCCATTGTTTGTTCACTTATTGCTCCTAAGTGTGGGACTGCTGGGTGCAAGCATACAAATGTTTAAAGCGTTCCATGCTCTTATGAAATATGAGACGAACTGACATAAATATGAAGAACGATCATGACTTCCTATCTCTGGTTTCCACTGATGCTACCACAGAAACTGTGGCTATAAAAGGTGCCACATTTAGAGAATCTTTGGATTCAGGAGTAAACAGGGAAGACCTGTGGTCAGCAGGGAGGCAGAGGGGAAGGCAGAAGAAGCTACTTCTCAGATGGACACCCAGCATGGCTCAGAATAACATGCCCCTCGCTCCCAGCTGGTTGGACTTTTCTGCTTCTCTTAACAAGCTCCTAATTAGAGATTACTATATTCCTCTGAATAGCTATTTGAAATTTCTATGGTGAGAAAGGCAAAATTTGATTGAAGTTGGGGTTGGAATCATAAGGCACATGGGAAGAGTTTGATAGATCCTATGGAGTATCACGTTGGAGGACCTGAGCCACAAGAAGATGGGGTAGGGGGTTTGGAGAACACTGAGATGCAGAGAAGGATAGCGGGACTGTCAAAGACCCTCAAATCACCTATTTCAGAATTTCCCAGAGTAAAATATTGTCTATCCTTTTATTCTTGCTTTATCAAATGACCCTACTCACAGGACCTCAAATTCAAATTAGCACGTTGGTTTCTTGATAATATAAATAGTGCTTGAATAGATATGTAAACTTTATATATATA
>NW_006443138.1:11801715-11815400 GCF_000325575.1 Pteropus alecto
GGGTGGGAGGGCCGCAGCCTCCTGTGCCCGCCGGGAGAGGCCTTGGGGACCAGCTGCCCTGGCAACACTAGAATGGCAGCCGTGAAAACAAGACGAAAACAAAAGCAGAATACGCATGGCCGAGGACAGAGAAGCGGGCGCCCCGCACTGCCAGTGCAGGGGCTCAGCCACCGCCAAACACAGGTGGCACCACTCCGGGAGTCACGCGTGGCATCACCATGGGACCGGGCACCGCTCCCACCCCCCACAGGTGTCTACCCGGGGCTCACACGGTGTACAGCAGCACCAGTGACAGTGGCAAAGGGAGAAGGCCCCGATGTCCTTCAGCTGCCCGCGGATGAGCCCACTGTGGCCCATCCACACAGCAGCACGCTGTCCGGCCCTAAGGGGGAGTGAAGTCTCATATTTATAAATATGAGAAGAGACATAGTGAAGACTCAGGGCAAAGCCAATTTTCTAATTGTTTGAAGGTTGAGTTTATAGGTGAAAAGAGAAATAGTAAGTGGGATGCCTGGCAAAGGCAGCTGGCAGGGAATGTATCACTGGCTTGGTTGCCTGAGCCTGAGACACTCCTCTCTCCACACTAGGCTCTCAGCGAACTGATCCCCATGAGCCCCCAACCCCAAACTCGAGGAGCTCACTAAGGAGGAATTTACAGAGCCCTTGTGGCTCTGCAACATGTCAGCTATTGGCTCTGATGTCAGGTCCCAATTCTAGCAATGTAACATGAGTCCTAGGATTATTCTGAACTTAGATCTCTCCTGATGCTACAGGTCTTCTTTCAAGATTGAGTTCTGCCTCATCTGACCAGTGCTTCATTTCTCCAAAATGGGACTAGAATCCTATTCCTGACTGCCAACCTGTGTCTGGGGCCTTGCTAATTCATGCCAAAATTTTCCAATGCCAACCGTGGTTTGCCGTAAGACTGTCTTTGTACTCTTCCCATTTTTTGGGACCCCACATCTTGTTTACTTTGTGGCCAGGTCTCCAGTTTTCCAAAAGAAGATGTGTGTGTGTGTGTGTGTGTGTGTGTGTGTAAAAACCTCCTGTTTTTTCAATCTTTACAACTCATTCATATTCTAAGACTGCAGCTAGGTTTGATTCCTGAGTTGCCAGTCTGCAAGTGCCTCATAATAACCCATCTGTGCCACAGTTCCTCATCCGTGAAAGGGAAAAGCTTTTCTAGATAAAGCCTAGGGTCCCTTCCAACTCCAATATCCTTGTGATTCAGTGAAGAGAGAACCCTAGACAGGAATGGATCACGAACAATTTCATATTTTTTTCCGTAGGAATCAGGAAGTTGTAGAACATGGGAGAAAAAGAAAGAAGTGAGCCTGGGAAATCAGCCGATTCTGTTGGCTCTCTGTATTACTCCTCACTGGTGATTAACTCCAGCCCTTCTGTGGCTTCTCTGGAGTGGGCGTTCCCCCCACCCTGATCCATCCTGGATCAAGGTCTCTCCTGTCGACGCTCCCTGCAGCTCCTGAATGCCTCAGTAAGATCTGCAAAAGCCTGTTCTAGCCCCAGTGGGGTAATGGATACTTTAAAAGTCATTCTCTATGGCTCATTAGTCAGTTTACTTAATGTGCTTGCTTTTATGAGAAAGTCGTGGGTTTGTTCCAGTCGACAGTATTCTATTTCATGGACAGAGAATGCACCCTTCTCTCACCAACCATATCTCAAGTGGGCTTTGTGGAAAGAGTATGAAGAGGACAAATTCATCATAGCTACCAGGGAAGCCACTAGACATGTTTTTGTTTGTTTGTTTGTTTATTCCTTTGCTTGAATTTTTATAAGAGTTTACTTGAGCCAGATTGACGACATTTGCTGGGGAGCAAGATCTCAAAATGCTTTGAAAAATAACAGTTTTGCAGCTCCTTTTATACATTTGAAGTTAAGAAGGCAACATGGTTTTGAGTTATTCGCCATTCTGGGCTCTGTCCTGTGGGATGAAAGCATTGAGCTCTGTGTTCATTGGTGTAAAACAAACACCTGAGCACTCTTCATAGTAAGAGGATGTTTGAATGGAAGTCTTCCTGCCTCTGCTTCACCTGTAGGAGTGAGATGATGTCAGATACCCAAGTAAATGAAACAGACACTCACCTCCCAATTAGCAATTTAAAAGGAAATATTTTCAAGAATCTGTTCCACAGTCCTTGAACTCTTCCAAGAGATCAAGACAAGATTGAGGAAAAAAATATCTTTAGGCAGGGGTTGTGGGGTGGGTATAGTGAATATTGTTAATGCCCGTCTGTATCGCCTTAACGAACTGGCTGCCCTCTTCTCTGGAGAATTGTCCTCAGCTAGACAATCCTGTAGCATATACACCCCCACCCTGAGCACCCCAGAAACCTTTGCCCAACTAGCAGGAAAATATAAACTGAACTTCTTGCCTCAAGGTGGGACTATCTTTGTGATGCACTTTGAGCTGCATCAGAGATCAGATCGAAGCTAGTCTCCAGCCGGGGTCACAGTTCTTGCTTAGCTTCCCCCCTCTTCCCCAGCTTTATCTTGTTTTCCTCCTTTTCTAATGAATACATTTCCTCAATAAATCACTGGAACAAGAATCCCCATTTTAGGCTCTGCTTCTAGGGGGACTGACCCAACGCAGTGGAGGTACACTTCCTAGGCTGTGGGGGTGCATCTTGAAGATGAAGGCTTCAAGGCAACTACTGGAGAGCATTGAAATAGCCTCTGCAATCAAGGGTTAAAGAGGACTGGTTCTTCACTCAGGCCTGAGAATGGTCAAGTGGCTTGTGAATGGTATCTGACTCTCACCTTGGAGATCTAAAAGCAACTGCCTCAATTGGAGCCAGGAGGGTGCAGCTGCATAGAGAGAACTTGACCTCAGATAGTGGGGAGACAAGAAATGCATGAGTGCAGAATGGACCACTGTGGGCCAAGAAGAAGAACAGCGTGAGGGTCTTTTTATCCTAACAGGGCTGCATAGAGGGTATAGAGACCTCAGCTAAAAGAGCCTACTCTTTTGAGGTATACTATAGGGTGAAGAAGATGTCATAGATGGTCTCGAAGGATACAGATCAATCGTCCCAGGTCAAGGGAGCTGAAGGAGCCAGGAACTCAATAAGAAATCTCTGAAGAACCCAAAAAATTCCCCCACAAGAAAAGGATCAACTGCGACCACGTGCAGACCCCATTCGGGGATTCCAGCTTTAACCATTGCCAGGTTCAGCCAAGTGACAATGTCATTTTCCCCTCTTCCCCTCTTTCAAAAAGAAAGCACAAATAACACAGGTAGATGAGCTGGGAGAAAGGAAAGAAAAGACAGACAACAAACTCCTGCCCCATTGCAGGCTTGTGAAGGATCCCAGGACTGGAGAAGGGGTGATGTTTTAACCTCAACTTCAAGTATGGACTTTCAATTATTATGTGAGACTGAATATATTAAGTTTCTAAAATGAGACCGTTTTACAAATAAAAGTGACTAGTGCTGAGAGTGATGCAAGACTTTATCCATAGATGAGAAGTTTATCTCACTTAGTTGAGTTTCAAGTGATGGAAGGAGACGAAAATAATGTTTGGATCACATTCCATGGGTCATACTTGTGCAACATATGGTTACATAATCAGGGAGCGGCAGTACTTCCCACTGCTTCCCGGAGAGGAGAGAAGTCCTTCGCTGATTCAGTCAGCTGCATCCTCAGTCCTGGCTCTCAGGATAAAAACGTCTATTGGCTAAGAATTTGAAACATGAGGTTCTAAAACTTTTGACTGGCCATGTGCCAGGTGACTCAGAGCTATGTAATGTAACCAAATGAGTCACAGCATCCCTCTACAGGCTCTGGAGGAATCTGCCATCTTTAAAATGGTGACAACCTGTCTCCATGGTCCTGGTTGGAAGCATGCGTGTTCAGTTATTGCACTACTGAGTGCCTATCAGGTACTGAAGATTAAAATACAAGAAAACACCAACCTAACTTGCAATGGTACAGTTCGCTATGTCCTCTCCTTTTGGTGCAGAGGAGGAACAATTCTGTCAGGGGTGATGAGTAAAGTGAGGCTGATCAGGGACTTTAAATTGGTGGATCTCAATTCTGATGGAACATTGGAATCATCGGGGATGCTTTTAAAGAAAAATACCACGTTCCACCCTTGAGAGATTCTGATTTATTGGTCTGGGCTGCTGTCTGGCCATCAGGATATTTTTTAAACTTCCCAGATAATTCTAATGAGTAGTGAAGGTTGTGAACTAATTTAGATTATCGTTAACCAAACTAAGTGCCAATGTACGAAGATAATAAGTGTATTAAAATTTATTTTCCTATGAATAGTTTCAGTAGAAATTCTCATTTTATGAAATGAAAGCCAATAATACACATTTTAATGTATGCATGAGCCTTTTGCAAGCTTCTGTATTCCTCTTAAGACATCCAATTGATTAATAAAAGAAACACTAGCATATGTTATCCACCTGAGAACAATTTTTTTCAATTATCATTATAGTAGATTGCCATTTATCACTTTTCTATAAAATCTTTTTTTGCCAAGTGACCCTGGTTTCAAACTAATCTATAAAAACAAATTTCCTATTAAGATGTTGACTAGAATAATAATAAGGCACATCTGTTAATAAATAATAAGTAATCTCTTGATTTTAGGAATGTCAATAACCTTGATTCAATGGCAAAGACTGTCTTTAAAAATCAAATAATAGCATGAATGATCCAAACATTCATATTAATTCCTTGGGCAGCTTACTTCTGGGTGTCAGTTATGGAAAGAAAAGATGAAAACATTCCAACAAGATTTTATATAGGTTTACTTTTTAAAAACCTAGATTAGAGCTAAAGGTAAAAATTATTCAGTAGTAATTCTGGTTCCATCATTAATCATCTAACTTATACTCTGGAGTCAAATCTACAGTGCAAAATAGTACCAAGTGCTTAACCCAGGTTTAAATAAGTTGTTTTTCTATAGACAGACAGACAGACACTCTCTCTCTCTCTATCTCTCTCTCTCTCATTCACTCACTCACAAACAGCAGCCACATGTGGGAGTGATTTTTGCCTCTTTCATCAGCAAAATTTAGACGTGGGGGTGGGTGGGAAATGAACGTGATTTTTTTCCCCTTTTATATCATTATCTACATTTTAACAACCTATTTTTTAAAGTTCTCTACATCAATATTTCTCCCTCTTTCAAGTAGTCTTTTCCCTTTAATTTTATTTTTGTTCCCCAGCCTTATCTTCTATTAATCAAACTGTATTGTCAGTTATAATAGGCTTGTCTACCCACTTGGTTCATTCATTCGTCCCTTAATCCACCATTTGTGATATGACAATTAATTCTATTGCGGTCAGCTGTCTCTCCACAAACAATGCCTTTGAAAAGACATGCTGACTTCTTTATTGATAGATTGAGTAGCTTGCTCCATAACCCAACTTTCTTTGATCAAAGTTTAGTCACCAATAAAGCAACTTCTTCATGAATAATAAGACAAAACCCAGAGTCTCTGGGCATTTCCTCTTCATACCTTTCCACCTCCTCCTCCCACCACACCCCAGTCCCTTTCACCAGGTGGGTGGGAACCTGCAATGAACCAAATTAACAGACTTAAATATATTCAGAGGTTGGAGAATCTGAGTCATAAACTGTTCCTCTGCTTTCAACAGTACTTAGTTTATCTATTTCTTCTTCTCTTATATTTTGCCTTCTTTTTACTCCCATTGTTTTGCTTATATATATACATATTTTTCTTCCTTGCTCTTTTATTCTTTGCCTATACTTACCTATGTCCATGACCAGAGATCCCTAGGCATTGCTGATTATCACCAGTAGCTCTATAGAATGAACCAATGCCCTTTGAGAGGCACTAAACCAGTAAGTTCTCTCTCAAATCAGAACAATAGAAGGTTGTGACAATTAAAGAGGTAAATCCTGTAAGTCACAAGGTTACCCAGTGGGAGGTATATTCTATGCAATGTGACCATAAAGGGATGCAGTAGATTTTCTTTACTGTAGTTTGTAAACCAGTTCCAAAAATGAACATCCCAAAAGAGTCAGGGCATTGGTAATAAATGGTGGAGCCTCTCAAGACATCTTTGGAATGGACTAATTCAGATGTGTGTCAGAACAAAAATAGTGTATGGAGGTTCCCCATACACTATTCGTTTTTCTCGTGTGCCAAAGAGAACTCTGAATTGACTAACATGGCTTCCTACCCTGCCCCCAAGTGGGTCCTGGACCTTTCTGACGAAGAGCACAGGGATAACGGGAGACAGAAGAGAAACAGGAGCCCAGAGAGGAGTTTGCTAAGATGAAATCTTATCCCCCAGAGGTGATAGTATTAGTAGGTGGGGCCTCTGCAGGTGCCTAAGTCATGAAGGAGCCCTCAGGAATGGGATTAGTGCCTTATAAAAGAGACCCATAGAGATCCATATCCCCTTCTACCAGGTGAGGACACAGTGAGAAGGCACCAGCTATGAACCAGGAAGAGGGCCTTCAACAAAAAGTGACCATGCCGGGTGCCTTGACCATGGATGTCCCAGCCTCCAGAGCTGTGAGAAATAAATTTCTGATGTTTATAAGATACCCAGCCTGTGGTACTTTGTTATAGCAGCCTGAACAGACTGACAAGAGTCTTCAAAACCACCTTGCCCCACTTCCCCAACCTTGTTTCAATGCTTCACTAAGAGGACATGCAGGACTCAGGATATAGTCTTACACAATCCTGCAGTTGAGACTCTACTGCGGTAAAAAGATACAAAGCGAAATAAGCAAAGAGAAAAGGGGCCAAGTCTGGAGGAAACCAGGTGCAAGCTTCCAAGAGTCCTAAATCACACAGAAGGTGCTTAATTCCCCTAGCGATCCGTGACATGTGGGAAATGGTGTCCACCAGAAAGCACATTAGAGACTCAGTGCCTAGGGTTTTCACTAGGGGCTGGTCTTGCTGGCACGCTCTGCCAAGCACATATCAAAATTCTATATTCCCAAAGGGAAAATGGGTGTTCAGCATAAACCGCATTGTCCTACAAACAGTTTAGGCCTAGCGAGCCACTCTTATTATTTAGGGAATGGCGCGAATCCTCCCAAAGTCTAAGTTCTAAGGCCCAACCTGGCAATCAGGACTTTCTGATTATAGCAATCTCAGGCTTGCTATAACTCCTTCCTGCATAGTAGATATGTTTCTTTTTTATTCCCACATTATATGTATATGAGGAAAGAGGCCTAGGGAAGTCATCTAGTAGTTACTTAGCAAGCGGTGGAATTGCGATATAAGCCCAGGTCTCTGACTCCCCAGCCTGTGCATTAGCCTGTAAATTACAATACACTGGAATTTTACTAAAGAAATTTGAGAGAAACTCTAGTTCCACCAAAATAGGTAGATACTAAATGATTTCAGGACCTATTACCCCAAAATATGCTGCTTGGCATATCAGTTGTTTTGAGTTAAAAGTACTTGAAAAACATCCGCTACCAGAAGGACACCCTGCCCTTTCTTTTTTTCCCTAAAAAGCAGGAGATAAAATTTCCATGTGAAAGGTACCCTCCTTGTGCCAGGAGGAAGAAACATCTTATCACTAGAGATGGGGTGTTGAGGCTGAGAGAAATGTGTAAAACACGGACCTTTTTAAAATAACTTCAAATTCCTTTAGTCTATCCTCATATATTTAATTAATTAATTTGAAAATCGATATATCATAATGAAAATCCCTCTAGCTTTAGGAAGAGGTACTTGTGTTTTCTATTAGTGGATGGGCCACAAGTCAATTTAATTAACAGATAAATTTATCTTTTGGGCATCTTTATAAAAAAGGGAGTGGGGTTAAGCAGAGACCATTAAGGTTAATGAATTACAGGTACATATTTCTGTTTTTTATCATTTACTGGCAGGATTTTCTTTTCTTCTTTTTAATTTTGTAAATATAGTTACTTTGCATAAAAATTTATTTATGTCAATATGTTAATAGATTTCTCATTATTATTTTAAAGTGATTTAATATAGAAACATTTTCAAAGTTCTCAGTTTTAATTTCTAATACGGTAAAACTAACATGTTTTAGTTATTTTCCACAATTGCTACTCTTTGTTCAACCAGAATGTATAATCACTTAGGCCTAGTCACTTCTCTAGGTCTTCTTTTTTTTTTTTTAGGTGAGGGCTCCAATGTACAAGTAAATAAAATCTGTATGCTTCTCCTATTAAATCTGTCTTATGTCAGTTCTAGCCAAAAACCCTGAGGGTAGAGGAAAATATTTACCTCCCCTACAGTATATTCAGAGAAGTAATATTGTATATGTATTTAAAATTACTGTTACAACTTCTTTTTAGCTTAGGCTTGAGCAGCTCAGGAAATGCAAGTCGCTTTTAATGAATGCAGGAAACTTTGTCATATATGAGGAAAGATTAAAGGAACCAGCCTGCCATGAGTGTGAATCCTTAGAAAATATCTAAAAATTACAAGAGATTGTGAAGCCTCGATTTGTCCCAGATCCTGGAGGTAATAGATAAGGTTCACATGGGAAAACAGAGCTGATCCTAGATATGTCAAGCAGAAAGACATTAACACAGGGAATTCCTAGTTTGACAGCTGCTATGACTCTCATCTCTCACACTCACAGACACATCCTCAAGGTAATGTCATTTCCCATTCTTGGGTAAATAGCCTTGATTTCCCTGATTCTCTTTCTCCAGCTTGATTTTAGTGCCAAGTAAGGACAATCCCTGTAAGAAAACTGTCACTTCTAGTCAGAGGTTTCTCCAAAAGAGTGTCAACTTGACTGTGTGTTTTTCCTCCTCCCTTCCCATCTCGCTTGTGAATTCTGGTCAGAATGGTACATATTTTGATGGAGGGAAAAAAGAATCTTAGCACAAATGTGAGCAGCATTCCTCATTACCCCACCATCCCAAGTTCTATCTACTAAATGTTAGTCTGGAATCTGGTAAAGAAAATAAAGGACAAAATGAGATACACAGAGTGCAGCAACACTTTGTTTTCAAGTCACAAATGAAAAAAACAAAACAATAACAATGACAAAAAACCTCCCTGGCAAAAGAGATGGATTCACTCCATTCTGCTGCTATCTAACAAAGTCACAAGATGATGCTTCCCTCCTCAGAGTCAACAATGAAGTTTGCAGGAACCAGTTTTCCTGGTCTTGAGCTTCTCCTCATCTTGCTGACTGTTTTTTTGTTCACTTTGCTGTGTTTAGGGTCATAGTAGCTTAATTCCCCTGCATTTCCTACCGATAGACCATAAAATTAAGTGACACAAAATTGAATTAGGAAAGAAAGTGAAAAACACACTACAAAAGTTCAAGATTGTCTGTGAATTTAATATATTTCTTAAAATGTAAAAATTGTATGTCAAAATTAATCAAATATCTCCTAAGGTCACATTCAAGAGTGGGTCGGTGATAGCAATCTCCAAGCCGTTGAAGCTGCCTTTTTGTTCCTGAAGTGACTAACATTTGTTTTGTTGGTGCAGTGAGTTGAATTATGTGTGTTCCACTTCCCCAAGATTATGTTCAAATCCTAACCCCTAGTACCTATGAATGTGACTTTATCTGAAAAAGGGTCTTGGCAGATTAAATTAAGTTATAAATCTCGTGATAAGATCATCTTGGATTTAGGGTGGGCCCTAAATTCGATGGCATGTCCTTATAAGAGACAGAAATGGAGAAGACATGGGAAGAGGACAATGTGAAGACAGAAGCAGAGATTGAAATCATGTGCCTACAAGCCAAAGAACGCCAAGGATCACTGGCAGCCACCAGAAGCTAGGAGAGAGGCATGGAATCAATTCTCCGTCACTTCTGGAGGAACCAGCCCTGCTAACACCTTGATTTTGGACTTCTGGCCTCCTAAAATGTGAAAACAAATTTCTGTTGTTTAAGCCACCCAGTTCACAATAATTCGTTACAGCAGTCCTAAGAAACTAATACAGTTGGTAATTCTTGGTATTTCTCATTGCTAGAGTTTACTATCTGCCCAGTACAGCTGCTACATTTTCATTATAACAGGGGTTGGCATGTTTTTCTTTTTTTCTTTCTGTAAAGGGCAAAATAGTAAATATTTTTCGCTTTACGTGCCATACAGTCTTCTGTCACAATAATTCGTGACAGCAGTCCTAAGAAACTAATACAGTTAGTAATTCTTGGTATTTCTCATTGCTAGAGCTTACTCTCTGCCCAGTACAGCTGCTACATTTTCATTATAACAGGGGTTGGCATGTTTTTCTTTTTTTCTTTCTGTAAAGGGCAAAATAGTAAATATTTTTCGCTTTACGTGCCATACAGTCTTCTGTCACAATTTCTCAGCTCTGCCGATGCAGTGCAAAAGTAGCCATAGACAATATGTAAATGAATGGCATGACTGTGTTCCAATAAAATTTTATTTACAAAAGCAGGTGGGGGGCTAGATTTGACCTGTGAGCCAGAGTTTGCAGACCCCTGCATTATGATGTTTTCACCTGAGATCCTGATGCCCCATCTCTTGGCAGTCCTCCTAGAGTCCCCTCTACACCGTTTCTTGAAGCACTAGGAGATATTCCAAGCAAAAGGACACCATACCATTATTTTGATTTTCCAAAATCTCTGATATAGATATGCTTTTACTTCCCACAGCTTATTTAAAAATAATCTTCTGACCCAAATTTCCCACTTCTCCATTTAAAAAAATTCTAGTCATGAAATATCATTTTCCTTTTTCTTCTTACACAGAGCCATTTTCATAGTGAATTTGTAGAACTAATGATGGAGGCATTTGTGACTGTCGTTTGTGTTGACTTGCCAGCTGCTAGAGACTGCTTCAAAGTATGTGGGTGGCTTCAAACACTTGGGGGCAAGCAGCCTTACAGTTTGCTGAGTGAAGGAAATAACAAGAGCAGAAATAAGAGGCTGTTTACTGTATGTAACTTTTATTTTAAGATCAAGCTCAATAGGAGAGGAGTAGGGAGAGAGAGAGACTAATTCTTCCAAAACGATAAATGGTTATTTGGAGGCAGGGAATATAAGCTTAGAGAGGATTGGGCAAAGAAACAAAATAGAAATTTGTACTGGTAAAGCAACACCAGTCACTCAGTCTGTATGGGACAGTGGAACTTTACAATACAAGCATCAAGGTAAGATAAGAATGTTTACTTGGATTTAGAAATATTTGGGGTTGAAAATGGGAAGGAAACCAGAAACCTTCATCAAAAAAACTGAAACAAATAATCTCTGACCTAGACAGTTCTTCCTCTCTTCTTTTGTCTAGTTTCGCCCCTAGTTAGTTTTCTGTGGCTGCTGTAACAAATTACCACAAACTTGGTGATTTAAACCAACACGGAATTTATTCTCTCACAGTTCTGGAGGCCAGAAGTCTGAAATGGATATCACTGGGTTGAAATCAAGGTATCAGCAAGGCTATGCTCCCTTCACAGGCACTAGGGGAAAACCCGTTCCTTGCCTCTTTCAGCTCTGGTTGCTGCTGATGTTCCTTGACTTGTGGCCACATCACTGCAACCTCTGCCTCCATGGTCACATCTGCCTCCCTGTGTAAAAGGATCTATGTGATGGCCTTTACAGCCCACCCATATAATCCAAGATAACCTCCCCATCTTAAAATTATTAATCACATTTGCAAAGATCCTTTTTTTAAAAATATATGTATATATATAAAGTACCAGGCTCCAAGGATTAGGATGTGATATCTTTTAAGGGTCATCTTTCAGCATATTATAGCTCCCAAATTTTATATCCAACAACAACAAAGAAAAGCAGTGCAGCTCACAGACTCAGCTTCCTCAAAGGACTGTTTAGCCTCTTGAGCAGAGCGAGGGGGATGGGGAGCAGGAGGTTGGCTCAGTTTATCAAATATTTCTTTCAACTGTATACAATAGTTCAGTCCTTCCTCGCAGTCTGTCTCCCCAGACATCCATATGACTGACCTTTTCTTTAATCAGGCTTTGCAATAGGGAGTGATTATGAAAAGGACCTAAAAAATGCAAAGAATGGATCATATTTTAAATAGGCAGAAACCCAGGAAAATTTTCTGTAATGAACATTTTTCTTAGAAAAAAATTATTTCTAAATATGGACACAGAAGAACCTGGACTCTAGGGATGGGACCCATTGTACTGATACAGACCCACCCACTTCCTCTCGATTTAAACATACTCACAAAATCGTACAAAACCAGGAAACATTTTAAACGACTCCTGGGACATTTCCACCTGAATATCCTGCCACATGTACCTCAAATGCATTACTACCAAGACAGAACACAATACTTCCTGCCACCAGTGTGTTCTTCCTTATTCATTGTTACAGTTTGAGAGCAGCTGCATTAACCTGAGATGATGGATAAGCTTTGGAATTCGAAACCCCATGAACTATATGCAAGCCTTCAGATGTATGTGCAATTGGTGCCTTTTTCAGGAGAGCATTTCATAATCTTCATCAGATTCTCCACGGAATCTTTGACTTCAAAAGGGAAATGAAAGTCTGCTGCAGCGTGGCACTCAGTCAGGTCTACATAAATACTTGCTGCATGCCTGTATATTCTCAGCAGAGAATATCCATGGCTTTGTTTTGTATGCATTTGTGTGTTGTCAAAAATTTGCTGAATAGCTGGTTGGAGCACATCTTGTTTAGTGAGTCACCGTGAAACAAATTCTGCCTCCACTCCCTTCTCCCATATAGAGTTACATGTCCAGGATCAAGTATAAGGGTAAGGTTTTGACCTCTCTGAAGAAATGATTGTCGTCCGTAAGAACAAGGAAGCAAGGGGCCATTGTGAGAACTTTTTCCTCGTCCAAGGACTATTTTGATATACCAACCTACACCTGATAGACCTTCACATTCTTGGAATGCTTGCCTCTTCCAACTAATTCATCCTTTAGGTCTCAGTTTAAAGATTTCTTCTTTCAGGGAAGACTTCCACAATCAGTACCCCTGGGATAAGACCATAGACTCAAATAGTGAAATATGGGTCCTGTCGCTTACTGAATATTTATGCAGGAAAGGGAACTGAACACCAGCTGGAAAGTGGAGTGTCACTTCAGTCTTCACTCTTGGAATGACCCAAGGTTTGCCTGCAATCCTGCCCCTTCCCAGAATCGCTTTGGTATCCACGGAGAAGGTCAGACTTGTGCTCAGCAGCAAACAAACTTCAATATGCTGTTTTATTTGAAAAGATTTAAATGAAACATTTTGAAAACAAGGAGAGCTATTGTGGCATTTGGGCAGGAGAATTCTTTGTTGTGGGCGCTGTCCTGTACGCCGTAGAATGTTTAGCAGCATCCTTGGCCTCCACCTACTAGATGCCAGCAGTAGCACCACTCTCTCTGAGTTGTGACAATCAAAAGTCTCCAGACATTGCCAAATGTCCCCTGGGGGGCAACGTTTCTGCCTTTCCCCTAGTTGAAAACCACTGCTTAAACGAAGAAGAGAATCACAAGACATATTTCTGAATCTAGGACAAGAGTCCCCGAGCAGAATGAAGAAAATGAAAAGGAAGCCATGGCTAAATGCTCTAAAAGCTATGCATCTGAGGTGATCTTTGCCTACTCGTTTTTTTTTTTTTTTTCATTTACTATAACAAATCCATAATCCAAAAATTCCTTTTTTCTTTACTTTGGTGTTTTTTATTATCGCTTAGTTTCTACTGAAAATACCTTTTGAAAAATTCCAACTTTATCTCTGTTGAACTAAGAAGAAGAGAAATTTTATTATTATTTTTGT
>NW_006443138.1:11815411-11872153 GCF_000325575.1 Pteropus alecto
CAGGCTGGGACAGATGGAAATGTAAAGAGATCATAGAATTGGGTCAGCTGGGATGTGGCTCTCAGCATAGCTAAGCTACTCTACACAGCGTGTTTGGCAAGAGCTTCTGAAAACTCCCTTTAAACGAGCATCAAACCACATGGAAAGGGGGCTGGAGCCACTGAGAGTGAAGTTCTTCAGATGGTAGGTGCTAGAAATTGCTTAATAGTCCATTTGAGTTTGTGTTTTTTTTTCAGTTCTGGGTCTTTCTAAATAAAGCATGAGAGAAAGGGAGAGTTTTAAAGGAATAATAGTTTCTGATGACATGGGAAGAAATATTTTTGCTTTAAGAGTGAATTGTGGCTGTTTCTGCATCCTGGGGGAGCTGCAGAATTCATCTCTGTAGGAAACCTGTTCGTTTGTTGAGGAATACATGAGGAAGGAAGTTGCAAACTGAACACAAACGAAAATTCAAATGTACAAAGACCATGTAACTTTATTTTCTATAACAGATCTAATCCTCATGAGCTCCCATTCCACTGCCTAGCAGCCAGGCTTATATCCAATTTGAGGGGTGGAAAGAGTATATTAACTTTTCTAATTAATGGTATATTTGACTGAAAATATTCTGTGTTGAGTAAACATTTTAGGTGCTAAGTTGAGGAAAGGGAGGGAAAGGAGAAATCCAGCTCTCATGGGGACTTCAAGTTTTTAGACTGAAAGTCCAGCTGCTAATTCTAGTTGCTCCCCATCCCACCTTAAGTTCAAAGCAACAAGTTTTGTGTGTGTGTGTTTTTTTTTTAACCTCACCCCACACAGAGACTCCTGTGGCAAGTTCCCCAGCTTGAATCTCATCTACATTCAGCAGTCCTCGAAGAGCATTTGACAACAAGATTCCTTACATCTAGAAGACCCTAAGTAATAAAGAGCTCCACCTCAGGTGTCTCTTTGCACATCTCCCTCTCCTGTGAAACCCTTTTTCATTCCACTCCAGAACCCCCAGAGAACTAGGTTATCTCCTAGTCTGGCTGTTTTCCTTAAGGGTTCCAGTTAAGAAAAGGACAAAAGCCCCTTTGCTATCTGCTCTTGACCTCCCTCCTCCAGGACCTCATTCTAGAGAGACAGGCATGGGACAAGGCCATCTTGCAGCCTCCTTTCTCTACCTGTTCTACAACCTTTGTCTCCCTTCTTCTTCCTATAATCTCTCAGAGTCAGCAGGTGGGTTTCCACACCATCACCTCCAAAACTCCACTATACCTTTATATCAGGGACTTTTCCTACCCTGAGTTCTCTCTCCCTGGAATAATACTTTGACTTTTGCCCAGTGGACTCTGCTCTTGATACATTGGTAATGGCTCGAGAAATTTAGAAATCTTTCCTCTCTTGACAAACACTGGCTGTTAAGACTATTATTTAGTTTCTGACAGCTATGGAAGTCAAAAGCTTGATATTGAATTTCCCTTCTTCTTTGCATTCCTAATGCTACAATTCTCATCCTCCCAAAGGCAAGCAGGTAGTTCTGGCAGAAGAGACGCCATGTAGATAAATTTATAGAAGAGAAAAGTAGAAGTTATATTAATAAGAAAACATAAAATCAATCCTTGTTACTTCCATTTTGCACAGGCCTTTTAGATGCTAAAGACAAGGCCCAGGGCCAGTACACTATGGAGTGGGGAGGTTAAGATAAAGTTCAGCATGATAATGTCCAAGTGCTTCTCTCTGTGGTAAGGCAATTTTTCTCGTGTAAAATGACTCCTGGTCTTACCTTGATAGATATAAAAATGGAATCTGTGTAAGAGAGAGAGAGTAGGAAAAGGCAATTTGAGAGTTAGGACAATTCTCAGTAAGCAGGCAGGAGAGCAGGCCTGAGGATGAGAGGTGGCCACTGGCGGGTCACTCCCTGTGGGAATGGAAGCTGAAGACTGTAGGAATAGCAGTGCTGATATCTGATTTCCCCTCTATTTGCTGCCCATTTTGAGACCTTTGTGATAGCATAACCTGGGAGAATAAAGATACAGCTTTGGGCTTGTTTAGGGAAGAAGTAGAACAGAAAGAAATGAAGCTTTGATAATAAAACGACCAGATGCAACTGAGAAAAATCTGGGAGCAGGAGTTTGGGTGAGAGCTGACATGCTGCATGAAGACAGGCATCTTCTCCACTATCAACTCAAATCTGTGTTCTTCCAGGTCTATTTGAAGGGGCTGAGCTTTCTGATATTAAATACAAGTGTGGTAGATTAAAAATGGCCACCAATTATTTGTCATTGCCCACATCAACAAGTGGTATTTATTTCCAACAGTCTTGAATTTGGTCTGGCCCTAGAATTCTCACCAACAGAGTGTGGTGGTAGTGATGCTGTGCCAATCCAGGACCTAAGTCTTGAGAAATCTGGCAGCTTAAGCTTTTCAGAACCCTGTGTCACCATCTAGCTATTGGAGGGGAGGAAGAAATTTTTTTTTTTCTTCTATCCTCCTAGATTCTCTTTACCCAAGAAGGAAGCACCTTGACTGACAAAAGACAGATTAACAGGAGAAAAACAAACAGAAATTTATTAACATGTGTATCATGCATACACATTGGAGCATTCAGTGATGAATAACTCAAAGAGATGGTTAGAACTTGGGCTTATATAGCATCTTAGAAAGGAATTGATACATTTTTAGAAAGGTGACAAGACAAAGGAAAAGAACTTTGAGTTTCTAGGGTAGCAAATTATAGGAAGGTAAAAATAGGGGAAGTAATGGTAAATAAGGGCTCATTTAGCAAGGTTTGTTATGTAGAGGCCTCTAGTGCAGTGAATGGGCTAAGTGTCTAAAGTTGTCCCCAGTGATCGACTTCTGTCTTTCATAGCAGAGAAGTGGCGGCAGGGGTGGGGTGGGGAGGGGTGCGGTGATATCTTTACAAATTCGTGTCCTGCTTTTTAGCAAATAAGGAGAGAAAAGAGAGCTTTTCTCGTATCTGATTTTTCTTGATTGTGTTCAGCTCAAAATAATCCTTATGTCAGAGTGGCATATTTTGGGGTGATACATTCTGCTACCCTTCACTATGTTTTAGAAAGATCACAGAGAAACCACATGGAGAGATCAGATGGAAAGTAAGAGGCCCTGAGATGACAAGGAGGACGAGAGAGACCTAGTCGAGCCCAGCCTTCCAGCCATCCTTGCCAAGGTGCCAGACATGTGAGAGAGCCATTGGACACTGCAGCCATTATCTGATTGCACCTTCATGAGAGACCTCAAGAGAAACCAACAAAAGAACTTCTTATCTGAGCCCAGTCAACTCACATAAGCATGAGATAGTGGTGCTTTAAGCCACTAAGTTTTACGGTGATTTGTTATGCAGCTGTTGATAAGTCTAACAGTGAGATAGTGCCAGAGTTAATGTTCTTTCATCATGGTGACAGGGAAAGAGAATGGAGTGTTGTGCGCCAGATCGTCCATGCCTCCATCCAGAAGTGACAGGTGAAATATCTACCCACATTTTATTAGACAAAGCAACTCACATAGCTATACCTATCTTCAAAGAAATTATGTCCAGACAGGAAAGAACATGAGTGATGTCTACCACCCCACTTTTACCATCAAGGGAGGCTGGGGAAGCATAGCAGGTATGTAATGATTTGTTGTGCCCAATTATGATTCATTACCTAGAGTTGGGCACATTGCAGTTCCAAACTCAATCAGGATTCCGTTGTCAGGGGTGAATGCAGGAATTGATACTGGGTTTGCCCCAAGTGGGAGATAGGTGGTCAAAAGAGAGATTGTAATGGCTGCCACCTGTATCCTTACTCCTCACTGACCTGGCCTTACCCGCTAAACTCGAGCTCTCTCTGCCCTCTCTCTTTCAATTCATGTATTTAGAATTTAAGTGTGGATGTGTGTGGTTGAGAACAAGCAGGGGAGAGAGAGGAGAAGAGGAAAGAGAAAGAAGAAGAGGGATGGAGAAAAAAGGTAGCAGCCGGTTTGCTTGAATGTGAATAAAACAGAGCCTGAGTGCTCCTGACTCTGACCTTAGCACTTTGAGAAGCACTTAGGGGGGAAAAAAAATGTTTGCACCAAAACGTCAAACAGAAAGACAAAACAAAAGGGAATGTTTCAAAGAGGTGTGAAAAATGTGGCAGTCTAGGTGGTCTGGCTGAAAAAGAAAAATTAATGTTCTTGTCAAATTGTATTTTGGGAAACTCTTGGAGGAATTCGCTGGAACATTCTGATCTAAAGGTCACACCTTGAGTACTCCGCTCTCTAACCAGGACACTTATGTAGATAATTATTTTGTTTGTTCTCCATTTTCTTCTGAAATTCCCAGCTCAGTTCACAGGTTTTTTCTTATGAGTCAAAATTAAATCCAAAATATCAACTCCCTTTGTCATTTATATACTAAGAGGAAGATAAAATTCTAGGTAAATGTTTAAACATTTTTCAAAAGACGATATTGTCTTCAGGAGAAATGTATTTATCATCCTAATTTTACTTGCTAGAAAATCAAGGCTACTAGAG
The DNA here is from genome assembly GCF_000325575.1 of Pteropus alecto. Lineage (NCBI taxonomy): Eukaryota > Metazoa > Chordata > Mammalia > Chiroptera > Pteropodidae > Pteropus > Pteropus alecto. The sequence goes on from NW_006443138.1 coordinate 11,819,888, forward strand.
GTTAATTTACACCAGGTCATAAAACACATCTACAACTGGATCTGTTCACTTTTATGGTCTATTAAGTTAACCACCATGATAGTCTGACTTTCAAGGGTTTATTTGATGCATTGTTCTTAATTGAACTGGGGATCTATAAATGTAGATAGGAACAAAACCAACTCCTTCTCTGTGTCCCAGATATCATTTCACTTTTGAGTTTCGTGCTCTGCCCATTGATCAACTTCACTGTCCTTAGCCAGCCTATCAGAGCTTTCCAGTTGATAATTATCTGTGTTCTTTAAAATGTAGCCATAAATAGTTGTGTTAGCAACAGCTAGAATAGCATTACAACCAAGATAAACATCAAACTGGCAATAGTATTGCTTGTAAATAATCATCTATCACAAGACCACCAGTATGGCTCCTGGTGCTACTGAATTCATTGCCTCTTGTCTTGTCAATCATTAGTACTCAAGTTATACTATACATAAAAAAAAAAAGTACCGTAACAGGGTTCTGGTAGTGGAGAACAATTTGCTCAAAACAGCTGGGCCGTCTGACCACTCCAAACCAATCTTCTCATAAGTAAATTATCCTGTAGTAAATTCTGTGATAATCTATAGAGTTGCCTGATTCATCTTTCAGTCTGAACATACCTTCTCTTTATGGTGGCCATTACACCTCTGCCACACCGTTAGACAGCAAGTTATGCCCATCTGTGGCTAAGTCTGCTTATGATGATTCTACCTTTACAACTTTATATTTATTAGTTATATTTCCTTCCTTATGTTGAAGCCTCAAGTTCACCTACTTTTGGCCCCTGCTCTGCTAACCCTCCCACTCCAGCCCCTACAAATAAATCAGATCACCCACCAAGACTGCCCTGGGCTTGAGTAAAACGTTGGTGGAGTTATCTCCACTTCTTCCTGATTGTCAGATCCATTGCTCTTATATTTCCTATTCTTTTGGGCCCTGAACCGAGTTCCTGTTTTCCACCTAATCCTGTTGGTTGATGGCTTGGAGATGCTCTCCCAACTTTGTCTATGTCTATACTAATGACTACCTTATTGAAGCATCTGATGATGATGAGAACTGTCATTGCTTATGGGATTAACATGTGTCCACCTCTGGACTGAGTACTTTACATGTATTACTTTACATGCATTTCTTTCTGTAGAGGAGGAAAAGTAATTTTTCCTCTTTTCTGCTAAATTCTCTGCTGGGAACTCTGTAACAAAAGACAGATTCATAAGAGAAAAACAAACAGAAGTTTATTAACATGTATATCTCATGCATGAATGTACGAGAGAAACCCAGGAAAAAATGAATAACTCTGAGGTGATTTAGAATTCAGGCTTAAATACCATCTTCAGCTAAGGAAAAAAGAGGAAAGGGTATGACGGAGTCCAGTTATGGGGGTGTGACCAGGAAAATTATGGTAAGCAAGTGTAAGGTTTGTTACTCAGGTTTAAGCTGGTGCCTTCTCCACTGATGAATTTCTTGTGATTTAGTCATCCTACATTTCCTGGTACAGAGAAGGAGACACCTTACAAATCTCTATAAAGACACTTTTTATGGAGGTTTCCTTATAAATGTAAATTTCCCTTTACTAAAGGGTAATTTCTACCCTGTTTCCAGAGCTTCTTCTATGCCTGTTATTTCTCAAAATAATCCATATATCAGAGAGGCACATATTGGGGTGGCATATTCTGCCACCATTCACTCCTCATGAGAAACCTGCAATGTATTATTATTTCCTTCATTTTCCAGGGAGAAGAAACAGAAGCAGTATCAGTGCTATGGAACATCTTTCACATTTTAATTAAAGGTCTTATCTGGATACCTGGCATTGTGCTCGGTCCTTTACATCATTATTTCATTAGCTCTTCACAACAGTCCTGCAAACTATCTAGGCCTTCTCATCTATACTTTTCCAGAGGATGCAGCTGGAGCTCCAGGAAGTTAGGTGGCTTACAACACAGGACTAGGTTTAGACTCAAGTCTCTTCTCTAGCCATGCTGGCCTGCTTGTTGGATCCACTCCAGGACCTTTGTCCTAGCAGTTCCCTCTGCCTGAACATCCTTCCCTCATATCCATACCGCTCCCTTCCTCACCTCCTCCACATATTTGTTTAAATGTTACCTTCTTACTGAGGCATTCTTTAACCCTCCTATTAAAATTGCACTCCTACCTACTGCTGTCTCTCACCCATCCCCCATTTTATTTTTCTCCATAGTACTTATCCCTCTCTGACATACCATACATTTTAGTTACTAGAATGCAGTTCCAAGATGGCAGGAACTTTTTGTCAGTTTTGTTCACTAGTATGTGTACATTCTTGACAAATATTTGCTGAACGAATGGGTAGACGAATAAATGCCTGATCCTAAAGCCCATTCCACATACTCAGATCTTTTGTGTCCATCATATCTTCTTTTTGCCTCTGGGCTACTTTATAACATTAAAGACTTTTTAATAATAAATGCCTCAGTTCAGTATTATCTAAGAATAAAACAGAAAAACAAGCCTAACCTCTCCTGAGCCAGGAAACTGTGCTGCCAGCAGTTCTTGCCTTTATCAAAGACCATTTATTACATGCCTTCTTGGGTATGATATTCTGTTATGGACCGTATAGAAAAATTAAAACAAAATGTTTATCTCTGGCTCTACCTCCCCTCAAATTGGCTGCTCACTGGGAGAGCCATCCCTGGTGCAGATAAACAAATGGACTACATGTTGCACATACAATACAGAGCTGAATCATAGGTAGTTAGAAGCCAATACTGTAGGACAGTAAGAGAAAATCCACAAAGATTTCATTAGTAGACAGGATGGAGTTTACAGAAGTCATCCAAAGAGAACTTCCCCATCCAAAAATCTTTCTCAAGCAGATGTTGCCAAGAAGTACTGTATCATATACACAGTCAGCTCCCTCTAAAAGTGCGTGGTTTGGTTCCTGGATACAAACATTTGATTGATGAAGCTACAATAACCATAAAGTTGGAAGAAGGACTCGTGGCATCCTCTGTCCTTAGGAAGAACTTATCTTTCTTTGTGCCATGAAGATCTTGGGCCTGATGTCAACTCTATTTTAAAAACTAAATTCCTGATGACATGTGAGACTACTGTAATCTGCTGGCAATTGGGACAATCATTATCATTTGGCATTCTTTAACTACACTAAGGAATCATAAAATTGGAGGTTTTTGACTGCATCCACTTGGCTTACCACTTTTCTTTTCCACACATATACTCCAAGTGTTTATAACAAGACTATCTTATAGAAACATTAAAAATGTAAACCTGTTAAAGTAATATGGATCAAGCTTGATTGCTAGCAACAAATTCAGCTATCACCAGTGCTATCATACAGCTTTAGAGCCTTTTAGTGCCACACCAGTGCCACGAGGCCATTTATATGAAAAGTTAAATTATGCCAATTAGTATCTTACATGCACAATTCCAAAATTAATTGTTCTAGATTTTAAGCTCCTGTAGAGCAAGAATGATATTTTTCTGGTTTTTGTGTCCCACACTTCTATTTCAATGCTTAGCAAATACATCTTCTCCCTCCAATCCTAATGTAGGATTCATTAGCAAAGGGGATTTTTTTTCTCTTATGTTAAACAATGTACCCAGTATCTAATATGTATTTGGCACAATATAACATTCAAGGCATATTTTTTTAGAAGTTGGAAAAAAAAGAACATTGACTTGAATGAATATTGAGCTGTGAAAATTAAATTTAATTCAACATTTGAGTCTTGTGATTTATCAGTAAAATAAACCATAAACAAAAGACTGTATCTTTAAATATTTTATAAAAAGGTACTGACCAATCTAAAGATAAAATTCTGAATCCATTCTTGGGGGAAGGGTGGTTTTAGGCAAGTTATTTATACATAGTGGGCTTTATTTTTCCTATTCCAACCTGATGAATCTTAGAAGAAAATGAAAGTTTGGGCTAGAAGATCATCTCTACAGTTTCTTCCAACTCCAAGTTCCTGTGACTATGATTTGTTTAACCCCAATGATTGTAGGTATATAAGCAGATGCTGGCCCATTAACTGGTGGGCCAAATGACTATAAAAGAATAAACCATAAACAAAGCCAGCTCCAAGATGTCCTCCGATAATCCCATTTCCTAATATTCACACTCGTTAGTAGTTTCCTTTCACATCATACTAAGTTGACCTGTTTGACTGTTAGCATACAGCCTAAGTAACTGCATGTCACTTTCTAGTTGGGTTATGAAAATAAAAGGTGAGGAATTGAAGCCTTCTGCCAACAGCCATGTGAATGAATCTGGAGGTAGATTCCCCTCAGTCTCATTCCAGCTTTCAGAAGGGTGCAGCCCCAGCTGTCAGCTTGGAGACAACCTGTGAGCCAGAAGCCCTCAGCTTAGCTGTTCCTTGGTTCCTGACCTTCAGAAACTGTATGAGGTAATAGTTTTGTTGTTTTAGGTTGCTAAATTTGGGGTTAATTTGTTATGCAGCAATACATTTTTTCATCCCAAATCTATTCTTCCTCCTGACGCACATGACCAGTGTCAATTTCACCATTCTTGGAAACTGCAATTTGTTTGGCAGCGGATACTTAGTAAGAAAAGGTAGAAGTTAGGACCAGCATTTTCTTAGCCACCCGGTTTTAAAACTCAGCTTCACTCGAGTAGCTTTTTTTTTTTTTTAAGCTACATTATTACAAGTAGTAGGGGCCTCATGATTTCCATCTTTCCTCTTTCAAGATTACACCTTTGCCTTAGCCAGAAATTTCCTTCTTCCATGGCTGTGCAGTTGCTGCATTACTCACCCCCTGTCATGCTTTATTTGGTCTGCCATGAATCAATTGATTGCTTTTACAGAAACACATTCACAGAGCTCGTTTCTCTTTTAACACTTCTTCAATTCATACATTTGTTCTTTATTTTATGGCAAAACGAACTTTGAAGAAATGTTAAGGCCGTTTTCATGTCTGTTGCAAACAATTCCCTCATGATTTTACAAAACAAATAAAGGCCATGTAAAAATTTTCAATTATGATATATTAGGGCAATAAAAATCAGTTACTGGGTGTTGTTTAGACAAGTCCTCAGAGAACAGTGAAAGTGTTATTTATTCTTATTTTGCCACCTATCAACTTTCATGTCATAAATAAGTCACTGAAGGTGATTACATTACCTCCTTATTGTTCTAGTGAAAAAGAAAATTAGAAATTTAGCCAAAAATATACATTATTGTACATGGGCAGAACTTGGAGAGCAAAAGGTCTCTTACAACCAACCTCATTCTGATGAAACTAATAACATCTCTTGCGTATGTTAGTCATTTACGATCTTGAATTTGTGTGGTCACTTGTACCCCAAATACATATAACTAATTCTACCTAATACCAGTTATCTTTTTTTGCATAACAACCACTCATATACCATTTATTCAGCTGATCTTGTCTGGGCTCACTCACGACTGCATGGTGAGCTGCCAGGCTGGCTAAATGGCTTCACTTCTGGGGGGTGGACTTGCCTAGGATGACCTCAGCTGCGATAGCTCATATCTGCTCTATATGGTCATGTGACCTTGAGCAAGTTAACTAATCTGTCCTTTCTGTTGGATCATTCTCATCAACATGTAAATATGCTGTTATTTCTCTCACACCCCAAAAGTCCACTTTTATCTCCAGCTGTCGCCCTTTCTCTCTGCTCATTTTTATAGCAAAACTCTTTTTAAGAAGGTGTCTATACTCACTGTCTTCAATTCTGTTCTTGCATTCTCGTTAAAACCCACTCCAAAAGATTCCAGCTGAAACTGCTCTTGTCAAGGTCACCAGTAACCTTTACATTACTCAGTCCAATAATCCATCCCCAATCTTCATCTTACCTCACTTCGCAGCATTTGGCCACGTGTTATCGGCCCCTTCTCCTTGAAATACTTCCGTCACTTGGCTTTCAGGCAGTATGCCCACCTGATGGTCCCCTTACCTCATTAGTTTCTCCTTCCAGGTCTCCTCTGCCAGCTCCTTCTTATCTTCCTGACCTCTTAATATCAGAGGTCCTCCAAGCTCAGTCCCTGGGTTTTTCCCTCCCCTCTCCTCCTATCTCCTCCCCTCAGCTCCCCTCCCCTCCCTTTTCTTCCCTTCTGTGTCTGTACCGACTCCCCTAGTGATGTTATCAGTTCTCTGGTTTTAAGTATCGTCAATATGCTGATAACTCCAAATTGATATCCCTATCCTGGACCTCTACCCCAAAACTAGACATGTATGTCCAACTGCCTACCAGATATGTCCATTTGGATGTCGTGTTTTCCTATTGCTGCTGCAATACGTTATTGCAAACTCAGTGGCTTAAAACACACAAATTTATTATGTCATAGTTCTGGAGGTCAGAAGTCCAAAATGGATCTCAGTGAGCTAAAGTCAAGGTGTCGGCAGGGCTGCATTCCTTTCTAGAGGCTCTAGGAGAGAACCCGCTTTCTTGTTTTTCCAGCTTCCAGAGATTGCTGGCATTCCCCCACTTCCACCTTCGAAGCCAGCAATGGTCAGTCAAGTCTTTCTCTCGCTGCATGACACTGACTCCTCTGTGTCTGTGTCTGTGTCTGTGTCTGTGTCTGTGTCTGTGTCTGTGTCTGTGTCTGTGTCTGTGTCTGTGTCTGTGTCTGTGTCTCTGTCTCTGTCTCTGTCTCTCTTCTACATTTAAAAACTAGAGATCAAATTGATCTCTAGTTAACACAGGACACCCTCTCTATTTTAAGGTCAGCTAATTAGCAACCTTAATTCCATCTACTACTTTAACTCTCCTTTGCCAGATCACCAAACACAGTCACAGGTTCCAGGAATTAGGACCTGGACGGCCCTTCTGGGGGACAGTATCCTGCCTGCCAGCGATGTCTTGATATGAACTGAACTCTTGATCTTAGCAATCCCGCTCCTCTCTAGTCGTCCCCAACTTTTGTCAAGGACAAACTCACCCTTCCAGTGGGTCAGGCCACAAAGTTTAGAGTCCTTTACTCTTCTCTTTCTACCTCATATCCAATCTATTAGTAATTCCTAGGAACTCCACCTTCAAAATAGACTCAGAATCTGATGATTCTCACCACCCGCAGTGCAATCACATTGGTTCAAACTCTTTTCATTACTTTCCCAAGATATTGCAGTAGCCTTCCAACTCATTTCTCTGGTTTCTGCCCTAGCCTACCAGCACCCTATCCCCTGCCTGCCCACACACAATCTCTTCTCAATACAGCGTATAGATGATACTTTTACAGCACAAATCAGATTATGTAATTTCTCAGTTCAAAACTCTCCCAAGGCTTCTCAGCTCCCTAAAAGTTAACATCTGCAAGACTCACAGGACTTGGCTATTTCTCCTAATTCTCTGACCTCTTCTGTTCCACCCCCACATACTTGCTTCACTCCACCCACAGGAGCCTCCCTATTTTGTTGCAACACTCCAGGCACCTAATCAGGGCTTTTGCATTTGGCAGTTTACTCTTTGTGGCATGCTCTTCTCCCAGAGGTTTATATAGGTCTCTCTTCATTTTGCTCAGTCTTTACTAAAAGTCTCCTTCTCAGTAAGGCTTTCCCTATCATCCTTTACTTTAAATTGTACATGCACACACAAACATAGAACCCTTTCCTTCTTTAATGTTTTACTTTTTTCTGTATCACTTATCACTTTCTAACTTATCATATGATTTACATATTTATAGTTTATTTTTTGTCTCTCACCACTAGGTGGGTAAATTCCATGAGGCCAGGGATGCTTTGATACGTTTTTAATTCTTAGACCAGTATCAGGTACACAGTATCTATCCAGTAAATATTAGTTCAACAGATGACTACCTTAGTTTCTTCATCGGCAAAATGGGTACGATGGAAATAAATAGTAACTACATCATAGGTTGTTTGGGGAATTGAATAAGTTAATATAGGTAAAGTGCTTATCCCAGAGCCTGGTACAGAGAAAGCACCAAAAATATGCTTGCTCTTATAATCTCTCTATCATTTATACTGGTTCTTCTCTTGTTACTTGATGAACTACCCCTCAAGAGCAGACAACAGTAACACATTGAAAATTCATTGTGTTCCAGCAATGAAGATGTATATAAATACTTGCTATTTTATATAATTTGATAAAGCCCTCAGTAAGTTAAGATCTTGCATTAATTACTACTGCACTCTGGGTGTGTATGTTGAGGACAAAATGTTCATCATTCTTTTCTTTTTACTGCACACAAGTTAACATGAACAAGAGAATTAAACTTTGGGCTCTCTGCTGTTCAGAATTAACCAGGTAGGGCAGAGATATTAACTAAATCCCCACAGCTACAGTGGTTCCACATTCCTTCGTCATTACTTAGATTTAGGTGATAACCTTCAAATGTAGAATCAGTACCATTCTTTCTCAGTTTGAATATTGGCACAATCCTCAGGCCATATTAATCTTATTTCAAAATGTCAAAATTCCGATATTCAGAGCATTTGAAGCTGTGTAAATGTCCTTCCAGAATACATTTAAAAAATCAGAGTATTATCATTGGTTTTATCCCCTTGCAGCATATACCAAACTGAATCCCAGAGATTCCAGCAAACGTATTCCCATTTTCGTATCAGTGAGGCCAAAGGAGAAAAAGAATTATTATCTGGAAGCAGAAACTCAGAGGACAGCCAAACCTCAAACTTACACTTCTGAGAAAATTAAAGTCTTTCCTGATAAAGTAGGTCGAATATCACTTATGTGTGGCTATTGGGCAGTCAGTTTTATACATTTCCTAATAAATATGAATCACTCCAAAAATCAGTATTATAATAAATAGAGTAATAGCTGTCCTTGATTAAATATTACCTCTGTTATTTAATCAGTTACTTCGAGCAGAATTCTATGACATTTGACACTGCCCTGTGTGCTACAGATCCTTCATCGCATATGTATATGTAGCCAAGGGGGCAACTGAGGCTGAAATATTTTTGGTTTTGCTTGTTTGCATTTAATTCTAAAGCTTGATTGTGAATATTAAGGATAAAGCCTGAAGTCTCAGAGTCTAAAGTGCATATCATAAAACACAGAACTGGAAAAAGTAGATGACAATATCACAGAAGAGGCCAGAGGATGGCAGTGAGCCATACGCTACCAATTCCTACATAATTCATAAGACCCTTCCGGAAATTTAGATCAGGCCTGGAAAACTCTGAATGTGGCAATTTATCTAAAGAAAATAAAAATTTTGAAAAATGATTAACATAATAATTGGTAACATTATGCTTTCTGCAATCTACTCAACAGAATTGAGAACTTGAGCTCCACATTCAGTTATTAAACATTTATTTTTTTAAAAAATTGAATATATGCACACCTGAGTAATAAGTTCTGGGACTGCAAAATTTATACCCAGCACACTAGGACCTTTTGAGTTTCTATAGCACTGTAGGCACTCTACTAAAAGCCTTCTACACATGATCACATTTAGTCATTCTAGGAGAGTAAGTAGACCGAGAGGCTAACTGGATATTTTCCATTTGCCGATCATGATCCTTATCCACCACCCCCCATCTCTGTGTCAAAGAATGCCGACCAACATGAACCACATCAACTGGTCACCTCATCCACCTGCTTCTTGTTGGATTTGGCCAGTGGGAGGACTGGTAGAGAGTGAGATCAGGACACTTATTCCCTTGGTTCTCTTTATGTCATACTGCCATGGATTGTTGTCATCCCTCTATTGAAAGTAATAGCTCCAGTCCGGCAGTCCTCTCCTTGTTGCTACTTTATAAACTAAATGTTTGTGTCCCCCCATTCTCAAATTCATATGTTCAGGCCCTAAGCCCCGAAGTGATGGTATTTGGAAGTTGGGCCTCTGGAGGCAATTAGGTTTAGGGGAGGTCACGAAGCTGGGATTAGTGCCTTATAAGAAAAGGAAGAGACCAGTGCTTACTCTTTCTCTGCCATGTGAGGACGCAGTGAAAAGGCGGCTGTCTGCAAGCCAGTTAGCGAGTTATCACTGGGAACCAAATCTGCCAGCACCTTGATCTTGCACTTCCCAGCCTCCAGAACTGTGAGAAACAGTTTTCTGTTGTTTAAGCTACCCAGTATATGGTGTTTTGTTATAGCAACCCCAGCCGACGAAGACAGAATCACTTCTTTCCATTGCTCCTTCAGATGCAGGTAAAATAAGGGGCTCACTGATATTGCTAGTCTCAAAGTACTACAAAATTCCTTATTGGTTTCCATAACCCTACCCATAATTTTATAAATAGTCATTTGCAGTTACCCAGTCGGAGTGTGCATTGATTTCCTGCTAGGACATTCAGTAAAATACATGTAGTTCCTAAGCAGAGATTTCTCAGCAGGGATTGTCTTATCTTTCGGCTAAGTAATTTTTAATGCCTCTCCCAACTCTGATAGTCTTTCTATGCTGCTTACAGTAACACCAATAAAGACATTCCTTATGTTTTTATTCAATTATACATGAAACAGCAGGTTTTTCTTTTTTCTGTAAAAACTCTACATTCTGTTGAGCAAAACCATTTTGTCTATCCTCCCAGAAGTTGTTATTTTGTGATTTCTGCATTCAATTTAAAAGAAAAAGGAATGGAGAAAAAGTAATGATGGTCCAATGTCAGCACTGGAGGGCAGGCATAAATTCGGAGTCCCTCGGGACAGAAGCCCTAGAGAGTTTGTGGCCACTCTGCCTGGAACAGCTAGTTTTCTAGTTAGAGATGGGATTCAGAACCCAAGGATGCTGCTCATCAGATGAGGAAACGTTCCTGTCCACAAGCTCAACTAGTTGCAGAGCTCAAAGCCTTTGTTTCAAGGCACATGCTTCTGAAGGTAGCATCTGTAGTTGTTTCCTGTGTGTTCAGCTCCTCTGTAGAGACTGAATCTGCAAACTCTATGGCAAAATATAAGGAGAAAAAATAATGAAAGAAAGGGTCCAGTGCCTCTCAAGCAATTTCAAATATCTACTTCTTCTCCTTTTTATCTTAAAACCAGAAATAATAGCAAAATTGTTATTCATGTTGTAATTATTGCTAACAATATCTCATACTCGTCTAAGCTTTTATAATTCATAGGGGCTCTCATTTTTAGTCTCACAAGAATCTCATACACACAACTATGAAAATAGATAAGACAGGTAGTTATTCTCTTTCATTTTTATTGGTGTTTTTTTAAGGTCTCTCAATGTCAATCTCTTTTTTTAAATAAGATCTCATAAATGTGACTTTTCTTGATATTAGTAATATATTAGTAATAATAGGTGTTCTATGTTGTTTGATACATATCATTTGTTGACTATTTTCTGTAAACAGAGAGCTATGATAGGTGTTGTGGAGAATACTAGAACAGTGCTATCCAATAGAACTTTCTACTATGAAGAAAATATTCTATATCTATAATGTCCCATGTGATTGCAACTAACCACATACATGGCCATCAAGAACTTGAAATCTGCCTAATGCAACCGAGGAACTGAATTTTAAATTTTATTTCATGTTATCTAATTTATTTCATTTAATGTTATTTAAATTTTAAATACTTGAACTTAAATAGATAATGGCTACTGTTTTGGGTAGTAGAACAAAGGTAACTATTCTGTAGGATTTAAAGCTATATATTAAAATGCAAAGGGATTGTGTTGCAGAAGTGGGTGGCCAGCAGGGGCATGTCTTCATAACTGCAAACTGTTACATAAAATTTTAAATCATACCAAATATATCTAAACATTAACATCATTAAATGGAGCATTCTGAGTGGGATGAGGTTAATGGAAGTAAGGCTTTTGGAGAAAATGAGATTTCAGGAACTCCTATGATGGCAGAAGGACGCGCAGAGGGAAATGAAAGAAAAAGAATGGCTTAGAAGAGTAAAAGAGATAGACCAGTCGAGACTAGTTAATGAGAAAGAGGCAGACGATTCACACATTTTGATGAAATACCTTGAGGTAAAAGTGAAGTGAATATGGATATTGACCCTGATTAGTGACAGGTGGAAGGATATGCTGCTGGAAAATATGTCTCATTGGCATAGGATTATTTTGAAAAACAGCAGACACAGGAGAAGATCTGAAAATAGAGTAGTTAGCCTTTTGTAAGGGAAATTTATATTTATATGTATAAGGAAATCTCCATTTGTGAGGGTGTCTCCCTTTCTATACTAGGAAGAGAAGAGCAACTAAATTACAAGAAACATGTACCTATGGAGAAGGCACCAACTTAAACCTGCATAACGAACCTCACTCTTGTTTACCATACTTTTACTAGTCACCTCCCATAACTGGCCTCCTCCGAACCCTCTCTCTTCTGTCTTTAGCTGGAGATGGTATTTAAGCCTGAATTCTAAGCCAGCTCTCAGAATTAGTCATTTTCCCCTAGATATCTCCCAAATATACATGAGGTACATATGTAAATAAACTTCTCTTTGTTTTTCTCTTGTTAATCTGTCTTTTGTTACGAGGTTCCCAGTTAAGAACTTAGAAGGGTAAAGGGAAAATTATTGTTCCCTCCCCTACATTTGTGACATGGGAAGCCACTGTTGGACAGTGCGGTCACTGTAAGGGAAAATGAGTGGAGAGGAAGAAAATAAACCAGAGAGAAAAAATACTAAAAACATTCAAGTGCTGTGACCTGGCACATCTTTTCTTGTTTCATTTGTTTCCTAGAAATGGTTTCAAATAATAATAGAAGATTATCTAACCCATTTGCTGGCTTATGAATTTGTTTTTGTAGGGGAATAAAATTTTTTCCTTTTACCTATCTAGGTTCTGTGGCTGGTCTGATAATCAAAATGACATAAGACAGATTGAGAGGAGAAAAACAAATTTAATTACGTATGTGTATGGGAGTCCCCACAAAAATATAAGACCCAAAAGACAGCCAGGCAATTGAGGCTTATATACCATACTGAGCTAAGGAAAGGGATGGGGTCCTGGGGCTTCAACGGGGGGTGGGGAGGGAGGTCAGGGAAGCAATTAGTGGGAAGGTGAGAGAAGGAAATGTTTAGTAAACAAAGGTTGTCCTGTTAGCAGATACGTTTTTTAGGTTAAAAAAGTTATCTCTGGTAGTAGCACTCTTCCTGGTACAGTTCCCCCCACTTTCTAGTAAACTTTCCTTTATAATTACAGACTTCCCCTAAAAATGGAGAAATTAATTTTTTTAGGCAGTTAGCTGGGATATAAAGAGCTTTTCCTGAGTCTGTTGGATCTTGATTGCCTTCATCTCAAAATAATCCTCATGCCAAAGTGGCATATTTTTTTGGAGGGGAGCTCATTCTGAATCCCTTCATTTGCATCATATTGGGAAACAGTAAGGACAATGCCTAAAATATATGTGGTCTTTTATTATTAAAAATAAACTCTAACTCTTTAATAGATGATATTTATTTGATCTACAACTTTCTGCTTCATCTCTCTCTCCCTTCAATCCTACACACACACACACACATACAAACACACACTCCACACTCCTGCCAGATACCATTTTCAAGACAGTGTTTCTCAAACTATCTGAAGTGAGGAACCAGATTTTCTTTTCCCAATCCATCATAAAAACATGTTTTTATAAAACATATCAAGAAAAAGTAACAAAAAAAAGGACTAAAAAACATAAAAATACAATCCAATTTTTCTCTTCTTAGATTCAGCACATATAAAACCAGACATACTGCTTTATAAATCTCTAAATGCTATTCTCAATTTATTACTTAATTCCTTATAGACTGTGTTAAAAATAATTAACAAGTACAATTGAGATGATACAAACTTTACTTAACACTTATGAAACTGACAGTCTCCTTTCAGAGAACTGCAAAATGGGCAGAAGGCGAGAAGCTTTTATAGAATAAAGAACGAAGAAAAGAAAAGTAGAAAATACCTGATTGGTTGGGGCCACATAGGCGACCTTGTTTGAGGTGAGGAAGAGCACAGAGATAAGAATACAGCTCAGAGCTGGCTTGGCTTTGGGATTGGCTGACTAGATATATTGTGTTTCTGGCTAAGTGGAGTGTTTGTAGGGAGGTGAGTTAACTGAGTTTCTGTTTGCTGACATGGCATGATGGCAGGAGGGGCTCCATCTTGAGCCTAGAAATTTATATTAACTACTGATAACAAATAATTTGCTATTTGGCACCTACCTATGAACTACATTTTGAATAGTATTGACTTGTATGCACAAACATTCATTAAATATTAAATTTCTATATAGCTACAATATAGTAGTACCACCTTTTCTTCAGGGGATATGTTCCAGATAGATGCTTGAAACTACAGATAGTACTGAACCCTATATATACTATGTTTTTTCATTTACATACGTACCTTTTCAGGAAGCAACGTACAGATTCTTTTCGGCATATCCAAATTGACAGCATCACTACTCTTGTGCTTTGGGGACATTAAGTAAAATGAGGGTTTTATTTCATTGAACTTTTTAAGCACTGCAATATCTGTGACAGTTGATCTGATAACCCAGACAGCTACCAAGAGCCTAATGGGCGGACAGTGTCGTGGACAGCATGGATACACGGGACCAAGAGATGATTCACATCCCAGAAAGTGTGAATCTTTCATCACTCTACTCATAACAGTGTGCAACTTAAACTTATAGATGTTTATTTCCGGAATTTTCCATTTAATATATTTCCAGACCGCAATTGGCTACGGGTAACTGACATAATGGAAAGCAAAACCATGGATAAGGGGACCATTGTATTATCTTCCTGACCTTCAACTATTTATACCTTTAAAGTAAAGCAAACCATTTGAAGTTAATCTCTGGGAAGTCAGGATTGTGTCTGAAAAGGCCTTTTTTACTTCTTTTCTCATTTTCTTGCACTTGTAAATATTTTTAAGTCAGTTTTCTGATGGACTCTTGGGCTCAAATAAAAATATATTGAAGACTCCAAATGAATATCTAGGGGTATTCATCTCTAATACCCCATATCTGTCTGTTTAATGTCTTTCTTGTTAAGAATATTTTTATTCTTGCATAAAATCTTATGAGAGAGTTGCTTATAACATTACAATGTGTTGCCATGAAACAGAATGAGCTATCAGGAAATGATTGAGTTTCCACAAACATCAGTGTTTTACTGATGCACATGAGGACACAAAAAAAGTTGGGCCAAGAGAGAGCTGAGGAAATCAGTGTTGAATACTGCAAGAATCTGCAAATGTGCAAAAGTATAAATTTGTTCAATTAAAACCATGTGAATACACTGACTTAAAGTTTTATTTACTTAAAAAAATGCCCTCATCTGACATTGCCTTTATTCCTCCTAAATTTTAGGATTAGTGTAAAGTCGTAGCAGAAGCCTACAAAAGGAAAAGCAGATGCATATCATTTAGACATAACAGTCTTGGAAAAAGCTGAAATTGAAGCTCGAAGTCTGTTGGTATATATTCTCCCCCACAACCTCTTAAAATTTTGAAGACTTTGCATTCTATTTTTATAAAATGTGTTTGATGTTTTAACATTTCCACCAATTACAGTGAACAATCTAATGGGACTTCTATTTAGGAGAAAGGCTATTTTGATATTTTCATCACTTTATTACTATACAATATGAAAAACAAATATAATGGGTTTTCTTGATTAGATCCTAGATTGGAAAAAAACCTGAAAACAAAACCCCCCCAACAAGGCATTTTTAAGACAATGGAGAAAATTTGAATGTAGGCTATATATTAAAAAATTTTATTATATCAACATTAAACTTCTTTGGTTTGATATGGTATTGTGGTAATATAGAAGAATGTCCTTGTTCTTAGAAAAATACATGGTGAGGTATTTAGAGATGAAGTTTCATGGTGTCTGCAACATACTTTCAAATGGTCCAGCATTTTTTTAAAACAGCACATTGCTTAGATAGACGATAATAGATAGATAATAGATAAGTATATATGTATGTATGTATGTGTGTGTGTGTGTATATATATATATATAGAGAGAGAGAGAGAGAGAGAGAGAGAGAGAGAGAGAGAATGATAGATAGACAGAGCAAGCCAGAGTGCTTAACTATAATTGATATACTTAAGCAAGCCTGTTTCTAACCCTACACAGCCTGGGGCAAAAATGCAAATGGAAGCTCGTATACCATGTATCTAAATATTTAAAGTTTTAAAGCAAGCTAACAAAATAATAATATATGTTCTATCTTTTACTTTGACCAAGTTCAAATTTAAAAGTTACAAACCTCTACAAGTTTTATGCTAGAACATAGCAATGCGAGGAGAGCTAGCTAGCCCTAGTCTCCTGGCCTGCAGCCAGTACCCTTTTCTTTTCCTACTTCTAGGGCCATCCTGCATCATAAGGGGCCTTATGCACATGTGTGTGAACACTTCAGGTCATGAAGTCAAACACCATCTGAAGGGTAGCACAATATGCCACCCCTCAAAATATGCCACTTTTGCATAAGGATTATTTTGAGCTGAAGGCAATTGAGAAGAAGCAGATACAACAAAAGCTCCTTGCCTTCCCTCTATTTGCCTAAAAGCAGGACATAAATTTTCAAAGGCATCCTTCCTCCTCTTTCTACCAGGAAGGACAAAAGGTAACCCCCAGAGATAACTTTAGATCCTATCTGCCTAGAGATGGCACCAGAGGAATCTACAAACTTTACGAACCAGCTTTTATCTACCATCAGTTTCCTATATATTTGCTTTGAACCCCTAAAGACTCAAGGTTTTTTTTTTTCCTCTGTCTTGTTAGTTCTATAAACATTTATTGTTCCTTTGCTAAAATACTATATAAACTCAAGTTCTTCGTAAGCCTGTGAGTTACTCATTTTCCCCTGGGTATCTCCAGTGTGTACATGAAGTATACATGTTAATAAACTTCTGTTTGTTTTTCTCTTATTAATCTGTCTTTTATTTAAAGGTTCTAACCAAGGATTTAGATACACCCATACCACAGCTCCCTAATACCATGAACAGCTGTTTCTTGACCACCTTTGGGCCAAGGATGTGCATAGCATAGCAGATATAGTCTAACCTCGGGAAGTCAGAACCTCCCCAAAGATGAAAGTAGCAGGAATTCCAGGGTCTAGGAGACCTGAAGCATGAAATAAAAGCCAAGGGCCGTGGGTAGGAGATGAGCTCAGATGGGTGTGCCACTTTCCCTAAATACTCCTTATGCTTTAAGAAGGAGCAAAGCTGGAGGACCAAAAGGGCCCCCCAAAGTGTGAGGCAGTACTGGATCTAGGTGAAAGATGGTGGATTTTCAATAAACCTATTCTTTCAATTTTTTAACTTTAATATTTGGGCATATTTTTTCCAACTTTTCTAAAAATGCATTGAAGATGATTTAGAAAAATCAGTTTTGTGACCAGTTTTTCTTACGTATCATTCTAAAAATTGTAAGAGAGGAAAAGTTATTTTCTTTCTACCCTCTGCGTTTTTAGCCGAGACCCCTATAATAAAAGACAGAGTAACGAGAGAAAAACAAAAAAGTTTATTAACATGTTTACCTCATCTATGCATGGGAGATACCCAGGAAAAATGAGTGACTCAAATATATAGCTTTAAGATTCAGGATTAAATACTATCTTAACAGGAAAAGGGGCAGGGGGATGTAGGCCTCTTAGGGGAGAGTAAATGATTTTTAGAAAAAAATGAATGGGTCCTTAGAAGAATAGATGGGAGGTATGATAGATTGTGGCAAAGTCTTTTCTATGATAAAAGTCAATCTTCTGATGAAACTTCTGGGGAAGGAAGGGTCTATGACAATTGAGTTCCTTTTGGAGGTTCTGTCTTTAGGCAGGTAAGGGGAGTTCGGAAAAAGACTCTCCTTGCATTTACTGTTTTTCAAGTATCTATAGCTCAAAATCAATATACCAAAGTGGAATATTTTGGGGTAGCGTATTCTGCTACTATTAACAATAACCATTTACGTGATTAAAAGTTCTTTGAAAATAAACAAGCACAAAATCCAATATGAACAAATAGAATGTTGAAATTATAAAATTTGTGTAATAGAAACCGATGGTCTTGGTCCAGGATGCAGGTCTGCAGCCCGGTCTTGAAGGAAAAATCAGGTGAGACTTCAGTACTGAGACAGAAGGGGAACAGAGAGAGCACTCGTGGTGGAGTAAGGTGCAGGTCATAAGCAGTAAGAATACCTTTGACATAGTCAGAAATGCAAGAGATCTGCTTGACCAGTTTCGAAATATCTTCTGGCTATTATTTCTGAGGTGGAGCAGAGTTTTGCCACCCCAAAACATGCCTTTTGCGGGGATACTGGTCATTTTAAGCTGCTTATTTTTAAGAAACTGAAGACTAAGGAAGAACCTTTCACCTTTCTTTAAAACTGCCTAAAAGAATTTTGTTAGAGGTCCTCGTCCAGGAAGGGACCTATTATCATAGTTAACTACAGTTTATTGTGAACTAAGTGTGGCAGACCTGGAGGGACTCAGAAAATCTGTTTGTCAGACTCCTCTGTGTGTCCCATTGTTTCTGGGTGGCCTGGCAAGAATTGGTTTACCAGATGTTTGCTCCTTCTCATCTACTTGTGAATTGCCTACCTTCCCTTCGAAGTCCAGACCACTAGCTCCTTCTCCTTAGCTCAAGATGGCAAACAAGCCTCAACTGCCCAAATTGTCCACAGATCTTATATTCTCATGGAAACCCTGTACCTACATATCTAATAAATTTGGTTATTTTCTCCTGCGAATCTGTCTCATGTCAGTTTTATTATTAGGCCAGCCAGAAAGACTTAGAAGTGTAGAGGAAATTTTTTTCCCTCCCCCACACCTCCTTCTGTAACAGCTAAGAAAATGAAAATAAATTATCTTTACTCTTGTAATGAGGAGCCTTTGAATTTATGGAAATTGCTTCCTAATGGTTTCTCTGCGTTTTCTAAAATGATGACTTTATTACAAAGGAGGTCCAAGTTACTTATTTCAGTTTTAAATTCACAGTGTTATCTTCATACTTGGAAGAGAGAGTGACTGTGTGCTGCTGTTCACGAAAATTTCCAGAACACGTCAGGCCTTAATGGATTTATATTTCAAATCTTCTGACTTCACTTTTTTTGCATTGATTTTAGGCATTGACTGAAGTTATAATCAAGTTGAATGTCAGTCAGAGTTGGAGAACACTCAGTTGCTGTCATGCTAAATAAGAGCCTTAACCTGTGAAAGTAGAAATTAAGAAGATGACTTTAGAATAAAGGAAGGGGGTTCATGGGTGCATCTCTGGAAAAAGAAAAAAGAGGGGAAAAAAAGCTTCAAACTACCAAAAACTAGATTAGCCTGGAGAATGTCTCACTGGAAATGATTTTAGTTAGTGGGACTACCAGTTAGTCTACATGCCAGTGTTTGCTCCCATTGAGCAAGAAGGTAGAAATTGACTTCAAATGGTTCGTTACTGGTACACACATAGGAATCTGCCAAAGAATCTTTGAGGAGCAGAGACACAAGGTTGCAGAAAACCCCAACCCAAATTCTCAAAAGATTAGGGGAATGTATTATTAACAGGACTACTGGAGATTCTATTTATATTCCTTAGAGGCAACATTAACTCTAAAATTGCTTTTTTCTGCTGCTTTAGGAAAAAAGCAAAAACGAAAGCGATGCCAGAAATATGTTGCTGTAAATAAACCGTTTACCATTGGTGAGATGATCAGTCATTTACTCAACAAGCATTTATTAAGTACTGATGCTGGAGACAAAACGATGAATGAACCAAAATGTTCTGTCCTCAAACAGCATGTAGCCTTGAGCAGAGGACAATAATTGCAAAACAATGTTTTAGGGGCTGTAATGGAGGCATGCGTAAGACACTGAGAGGGCACAAAGAAGGAAGCAAGTTTGGAGAGGGCGGTCAGGGAAAGATTTACAGAAAAGATCCTTGGGCTGCTTCTCAAAGGATGAACAGGACTTTGCCAGTATAAACTATGCTTTCCTGAGAGATAATAGAAAATCATCCCACAGCCACATCCGACTATAATATAAAGGCATACAACAACTTTCACATTGATGCAGTTCATAAACTCTTTTCATAGCAGAGCTTTTTTGATTTCAAGCATTTTCCATTTAATTTATTTTTCTTTATATTTTAGAGAAGGTGTGTGGAGTGAGAGTATCTAATGGATAGCCAAAACAATCTCTCCATTGTGGAGTCTACAGCACCCAGGATGACAGCTTCTGAATCTCTTCTGCCAACCTAGTTTCTCTAAAAGACTCCTGGCAGAACCATGTGAATGAGATCACGACCAACAGAAAAACAGCATTTTAAAACCCTGATCTTTCTTAAAGAAAAAAAAGCCCTACTCTTTTCTCTAGTCATGTAGTTAACTTTTGATTATTTAGGGAAATAGGGATGAAAATTAGGATGGCCACACCAGGAAAAATAGGGAAAAGGAAGAAGGAAACAATAGTGATATTAATTTTTTAAAATATCAGAGTAAATGTAAGAATTAAAATGAAGTATATCAGTTTCTACACTAATTGTGAATGGACTGAATTTGCCTATTAAAATCAGAAATTGAGTGATTGAACTTAAAAAAAAAGTCCCTAAATGCTGTTTATAAGAAACACTTGAAACACAATAAGAAAGGAAATAGTGTAGTAACAGGAATTCATGTTATCTTAAAACCCACATTTGCTCATAATTTTAACTTCTTGTCTCCATCAGACTTCATGCCTCAAGTGAAGTTATAAAAATCAAACTGGCAGTTTTAAGTATCAAAGTATCAGCTTTAAGTGTAATTCTCCGATAGAAATAGAAATAAAGAATATGTCTTAAAGTCAATTATGTCTGTCAGGGTCCAGTCAGGAAAATAGAAATTGCACTCGGTACTTCAACAGAGAAAAGTTAATATGAGAAATTGGTTACACGAGGGTTGGAGGGATGACAGAGCAAAAGGAGATCAGTGGGGTGACACAGAGATAAGTGCAGGAAACAGCTACCACTCCTACAGGTGGCGGAAACAAAAAGAAACTTGGGGTTATCAGAAGCTAGAAGCTTGGAGAAGAGTCATGGCTCTGGGGTTCAGATTCCTGAGAGGGGAGATTGCCTGGCTGGTGCTGACACCTCAGAAGCAGTGAAATGTGACCGCTTCCGGGGGTACCAGAGAGAGGCTGGAGTTTATAAATAACTAACAGTGCTGGAATGAAGTGCTGTTGCTAAGAATAATGCTGACAGAAACAGCAAACAGGAAGAAGGAATTCTCTTTTCCCTTCTTCCTGCCTTTTTCTAATGTCCTCTGTTAGCGAACCCAACAGGAAGCCAGCTGGTAAATAAGGGTGGATTTGGAGCTGAGTGATAATAGGTAAATTACCAACACCATCTATCTCCTTTGACTAGTCAGCATTCACACATGAATACACACAAACACACTCTCCCTTCTCTCTCTCCCCCTCTCTCCCTACATATATCCTACATATATATTTGAACATTCACACCTCAACACTAACATCTTTATGCTTACGCCTGACAAGATGCAAGTATCCTTTGTACAAATAAAGATGCGCTAACACTCTCCCCCCAAATATAAAAGCACAAAGTCTCAGGAGTTTTGATGTCCATTTATGGCAGATGTATTCACCTCTGGATGATGCTGACTTTTCTTCTAGTACAGTCATAATCCTATCTGACATAGGAGAACCTAAAGACTGTATTATTATATAAGTAACCAATAAGGGGAAAGGAGGAAAGATTAAAAAAGAAATTAGCTAGGAAGAAAATATGCAGAACTGCCACGGTCTTCGTTTCTGTATCTGCTCAAGATCCATATGTGATATTTATAAATTCCTTATTCTACTATGAGTTCCATATTTTTACCTAGTGAAATAGTCTAAACATTTACTCTCAAAACTCTGAATCTTCAGTTGTCTTTTCTTTATTGGATTGTTGCTGTTTCCCATTAACTTTCTTATTGGACCCATTCTCAAGGGTGCATGCACCCAGAGGCCCCTGGGATTCCAGATGTAGTTCTCTCTACTCCACTGCATAGCAGCAACACAATTTCCCCTTGATAATCAGGATTCATTACCCAGCCACTTTGGCACTCTCTCTTTGCCTGTTGATCTAAGATTCTTGATAACTTAATCAGTTGCTAGTCAAGAATCACACAGCTGAAATTTAACTCTATTTACAAGCTAACAAGTCAGCCCACTATGGTTTTGTGAATACTAAGTCTCCTGGATCAGACATAAATGATGTTTTATTATTTATAGAAATAGCATTAGTCAGGGTATCAGCATTTTTACCAGTTCTCTGAATTCCAGGACGCATATTTCTGCATAAAACCTATTGGTGTTAAATAGTAATTGTGCTCTTTAGAAGAAATATGCACAGGCCCCATTACCCCCTATTTCCAATTTAAAGGCTGAAGGCCAGCTACTGTTATCACGATGCTGTAACTATTTTACTTGGAGTTGAGTGAGAAGTGAGTACTTCTTACACTAGGCCTCTTCTCTCATTTATACTTTTTCCCTGGATTCTGTAGGCATCTGAGCATGGGACCCTGATCTGGTTGACAGGCTCCACTCCTGCTTGGATCTCCATATAACATCTTTAACCCATGCATAGTCACAAAGAACTCACCCTCCCTGAGGCAGCTAACTACATCTTTAGTCAGCTCTGGACAATCTAAAGTTCTTAATACTGAACTAAAATGCATCTTTCTATAGACTTCATTAGTACTAGTGCTATTCCTGGAGCCGTACACCATGCAACACACTGACAAATACCAAATAACGCAATAACTTTTGCAAAGAACTTATCCCAGAGCCTGGCATGTAGTAGGCATTCGGTAATTGTTGGTTTCCTTTCCTGCTTCATCTTTTCATTTAACAACTGTTTGACAAACATTCGTTGCATACATACTGTGTGCAAGGCACTGTACTGGGAGATAAAAATAAAAAGATGACTAGAACGTAGTCCTTGAATCTGGACATGAATAATCTAGTAGGCTGATACTGATCTCTGTGCTTTCTGTTACTATGTTGGATTAGAAATATGTACAGGACTCCCAAGCTAGAGTGGGACATTCTACTTGATTTTTGTGGGAAAGTAGAGCAGTCCAGTTGTGTAGTTTGAAAATTATTTGTCTAGTACCTAGAGACTGGTGTGTACTTTGGGAGCAGAATCACACTGCCCATGGCTCAGTGAGACTACACAGTAAATCTGGTTTTACATTAGGGAATTAAGGACCTAAAAAGTCTTAGTACCATTAGAACATGACTGCACTAATACTTTTATTTTATAATCTTAGAAATGTGGTAAATTTTGAGACACTAGTTAGCATAGTGTGCTATAGTAATAAAGAAAAAGAATATCTGACCCCCTTTTTGGGGGAGGGGTTATTTACAAATAACATGAAAGACAGTTTCAAGGGCAGAGAGGCAATAGGGCAGGAAGATGTGAAGTCTCTCTTCCCAGAACTTGGGTTCTATCAGTTATACTTAGTGGTTTCCTCATTGTCCCTTTGTAGTCCTCCCCAACACACACCCTGTTTCCTCTTAGCAAGGGTTTAGAAGGTGACTTCAGTTTGTGACCTCTACAACTAGGTAATGTTTAAGGTAAGATAACTTACCATAAGGGAAGAATTCTGACAAGTGAATGAGATGAGAGGTTTTTTAAATATACATTTAAGAAACTCACTGACACCAAAAGCACAAGCAACAAAAGCAAAAATCAGCAAGTGGGCCTGCATCAAACTAAAAAGCTTCTGCATAGCAAAAGGAAAAAAGAAAAAAGAAAAAAAGAAAAGCAAACCTACATAATGGGAGTAAATATTTGCAAACCATACATTTGATAAGGGGTTAATATCCAAAATATGTAAAAAACTCATACAACTCAATAACAACAAAAAAGCTCAAACAATATGATTAAAAAATGGGCAGAGGAACGGAATAGATATTTTCCTAAAGAAGACATCCAAATAGTCAACAGGTACATGAAAAGTTGCTCAACATCACTAATTCTCAAGGAAATGCAGATCAAAACCACAATGATATCACCTCATAAATATTAGAATGGCCATTATCAAGAAGGTAAGTAATAACAATGATGTGGAGAAAAGGGAACCCTTGTGCGCATTGGTGGGAATGTAAATAGGTTCAGCAACTGTAAAACATAATATGAAGTTTCCTCAAAAAATTAAAAATAGAACTACTATATGATTCAGGAGTCCCACTTCTGGGTGTATATTTAAAGGAAATGAAAACAGGATCTTTAAAAGATATCTGCATTCTCATATTCACAATAGCCAAGATATGGAAACAACCTAAGAGTTCGTCAGTGGATGAATGGATAAAGAGCATGTGGTATATATTATATTATTCAGCCTTGAGAAAGAAAGAAATCCTGTCATTTTCAACAACATGGATAGACCTAGAGGGCATTATACTAAGTGAGATAATTCAGACAGAGAAATACAAATACTGTATGATATCACTTGTATGTGGACTCTTAAAAAGCTAAACTTGTAGAAACAGAGAGTAGAATGGTGGTTACCCGGAGCTAGGGGGTGGGGGAAATGGATAGATGTTGTTTAAAGGTACAAACTTGCAACTAGAAGATGAATAAATTTTGGAGATCTAATGCATGGCATAGTGATTATAGTCCACAGTACTGTATATATACTTCAAAGTTGATAAGAGATTAGATCTTAAATGTTCTCACCACATTATGTTAATTATGTGACCATGGAGTGTTAGCTGAGCTATGTTGATGATCATGTTGCCACATATAAATATAGCAAATCAACCTGTTGTATACCTTAAACTTATACAGTGTTATAGCAAATACACACACACACACACATACACAGAAAGAGAGAGAGAGAGAGAGGATGTAGGAGAGCAGAACAGTATAGCCACTCTGAGGAGTGACACAAGACAGAAAGGCTTCCTGGAGTTGCAAGAGGAGAGCCTAGACCAGAGCAGGTCTCACAACCACAAAATGCACCCAAGGCTATTTTCCAGAGTGGCCGCCTGTAAGGCCACCATCCTAGACCTGCTGGACTTTTGAAGTACATACATGAACAAATAAAGCAACCCCTTCAAAGGAGCAGGTCAGCCATGGAGGCAGGGCTGGATTGTGTGTCCACATATTCACTCACTGTGTCCTGAACTCCACATTTCCATCTTTGATATCTATATTAAATAAAAATTGGGTAAGCCCTTGAACTTAAATTTCAAGGTCACCAACTTGCCTGGTCCTGATTGTTTTATTCTATATCTTTTGGGGGATGGATAAACTGTCCAAACTTTGTATTTGGACCATTAAGAAAAATTTTTCTCAGATCTTTTTTGGAATATTTATATTTTCCAGAGTCGGAGTCAAAGTATCAATAAAATTGATGCTCTCAAAGTGAAAGCAAGTCTTGCCATCCCTAAATAAAAGTATAGGCATTAGGGCAAGGGAAATGAATAGTCAGGTTAAATACGTCCTATTTAAAGTCCCCCAAATTTCTCTTAATTTTGTATTTTGTTCAACTGTTACGCTTGAAGAAGAATTTTAAATTATTATTTTTCTAATATCGCTATCTTTTCCAAATAGAATTTAAGTAATTAGATCAACTGAAAAGTGTTTAAATGCTGGTAAACAAGCTAGTGAATTCACTCCAACCATGTCATATGAAAAAGGAACCGAAACTTGCTGCATACCCTATAAATCTTTCTCACAGAAATAAAAGCACCAGCATATGCAAACATAGGTACTAGGATATTTTTTGAAGCATTATTTTTTTTCTGTTAAAATTGTTATTATATCCATACATTTCTGTAAACAATGTATAGTTTTATTTTATATATTCAACATTTTATGTAATAGGTAATTTTATTTTGTGTACTTCTTTACTTAAGATGGTTTTTAAGATCTAACCATGTTGTTACATATATATCTGGTCCATTTATTTTAACTGTAATATTCCATTATATGACTATATCACAATTTATTGATTATTATCTTATGAAGCATTATCTGTAATAGTAAAGTACAGGAAATAAAAGGTATATCCATAAACAGAGAAATTATTGAATAAATAATGATATAACTATATCATTGAATATATGCAGCTATTATAAAGAATGAAAGAAAGGCATTAACTTGGGAAGATGTCTATGACAAATTACTAAGCATGTAGAATGATCTTATTTTTATATTAAAAAAACTCTAAAACCCTATATATGTAACCTGTGTAATATACATGCAATGTGAGTTTGTATAAACATGAAAAAACTTACCCAATAAGCCCAATGAAATGATACCCAATAAACAGAATGCCAATATGGCATTTAAATGGCAGTGGGGCTAGATGGGGGAGGAGGAGAATATACATTTTATATGCTTCTGTATTGTTTGATTTAGCACATGTTACTTTTGTAGTTTAAAATAGCAACAATAATAAAGCATTAGAGGATATAAAAGAAATTATTGGACTTAATTTTTGCTTTGGACTCTTCCCTCAAAACTGTTTCTCTAAGTCTCAATGTCTATGCTAATTTCTCATTTTTTGTGCCAGGTACTGAACTAGTGCATATTAAAGTATGAATGATTGATGCTATCTTAACTGTTAACCTTCTCAGGGATATTTAAATTTTTTGAAGGGCGAGCTTCAAGATACAACTTCATCTATCTGAATGTTTTTCTAATTTCAGACAAGGTGGAATGACTGGGAGAGCAGCATTAAGGAAAGAAATCTACCTGATAGCCCTCACTTCTGGACCCATCCCAGACTACTTACTCCAACTATATGTGCCCAGGCCCAGTCAAGGGAGAGCGTATCCCTGTACAGTTTCTTATGATTATAATTTCAAGAGATACCTTTCCAGTTCATACTGAAAAACTGAAAAGGGTGTCCACAGTTACATCATGCTGTGGAAATTGAATCATCCACACATTCCAAGAAGACATATTTCATTTTCTGGACAGCAAAAGTGAGGAGAAGATTTTATTTTTTGTTTTCTTCCCACTTACTACACATAAAGTTCCTGAATCTACAGAGAAATCGATGATCAGTTACTTACCTTTCTCAACATGGACTGGCCACCTGGATTTATCCTGCAAAGATAGAATTGTTTGGATCAATCTCAATAACCTGAGGCAAACTATTAATAACATTGGCAATATCTCCCAAGAAGTAATTCCTCTCACTGTAAATCCACCTGAGGTCCCAGAAATCCCAGGTCCAGCTGTCAAGTTGATGTTTTCAACAGTCTAATTTGGGAACTTTTAGTTATGGTGAAGGTAGGTGAGAATTATTCAATCTATATTTGAGGATCACTCTGGATCCTCACTGGAAGGAAAGTGTAACCAGCAAAGATCTCCAACCTCACCCCACTCGACTAGGACTCTCGCTTGAGGTCCAGAAGGTACCTGGTGGGCCACAGGAGGATCCAGGTGTTTGTTCTTATTTATATTGACGTCAATATAAATAGCTCTCTGATGCTTTGCATATTTCCCCACAGTATAAAACCATTTAACGAAAGGGAGAGAAGCAAGAAGAGAGGAAATTAGTTATCACAGGATACTTCACTAATTTCCTTTAGAGCAGCGGTTCTCAATCAGAGTAGATTTTGTCCCCAGAGAACAATTTTGGCAATGTCCGGAAATATTTTTTGGTTGTCACAATTGGAGGTCGGAAAGGGGTGCACGCTACTGGCATCTAGTGAATAGAGGTCAGAGATGCTGCTAAGCATGCGAAAATACACAGAACGGCTCCCCATAAAGAATCATCCAGTCCAAAGAGTCAAAAATGACAAAGTCGAGAATTTCTGCTTTTCGATATTTGATGTATTGCCAGGGTGTAACTCTTGATGATATCTATGGGGACAGGAGAGATTCTTAAGTACTTTTTCATTCTCAAGTTCAGAAACCAAATGGGTCTGAGTATCTTTTGAGTTCTGTGACACCAAGTTAGCATCAGAGTAAAATCTTTACAAACAATAGGTTTATCAGCTTTAGAGAATATAAATTAGATGTTTCTGATTTATAATAAAATAAAAACATACCTTTCGGTCTTATTGCTGTGTTGGACTAAACAAGGTAAAACAGTGTCAACACTGCTTTAAAGGGTACATTTTGTCTCAAGGAGTAATCTGTGGACCACCTGAATTAGAATCACTGAGAGTGATTACTAAAAGCACTGATTCCTGTGCCCCACCCTACATCTACTACATCAGAATCTCCAAGGGTTACATTGTTCCCACCTTCACCATCAGCCCCCACCACATAGCAGTGAGCAAATACCCATACAGGACTTATAACACTGTCTGACGTCTAATAAATGTTAATGATTAATATTATTTATCATGATCATTTTGGGGTGTAATAAAAATTTGGTCTTTGTCCTTGATTCCTGGTACTGAACTTCTAAAACTCTTGAAATTTACTGGGTTTGTATGCTAATGAGATGAGTCATGGAGAGCCCAATATAGCTTCAGGATGGGGGCTGTTTGCCACAAAAAACATCTCTGTAATTAGAGGGTTAGAACTTTTAGCTTCACCTCCACCCCTACCTCTGAGGAGGGGAAAGGCGCTGGAGATTGAGTTCAGTCATCAATGGCTATTGATTTAAGCAATCATGCATACATAATGAAACGCCATAAAACCCTAAATGTTGGATTCAGAGAGCTTCTTGGTCGATGAATACATCAGGGTGCTGGGAGAGGTAAGCCAGGAGACGGGGTATGGAAGCTCTGAGCCCCACTTCTCCATCTGGCTGTTCATGAGTTATGTCCTATATAATAAACCTGTAATAGTAAGTAAATCACTTTCCTGAGTTCTACAAGTCATCATTGCAAATTATTTTATCTGAGAGAAGATTGTGGGAAACCCTGAATTAATAGGCAGAAATGTGGGTAGCATGGGGACCTCATTTGTAGCTGGAGTCTGAAGTGGAAACAGTCTTGCGGGATTGAGCCCTTAATCTGTGGGGTCGGTACTAACTGGGTAGTTAGTCAGAATCTAATTGAATTGTTGGATACCAGTTGGTATCAGAGAATTGGAGAATTGGTTGGTGTCGGAATGATATATTTGGTGACAGAAAAAAAAAGCCACACAATTATTTTACCTTAAAATAACAAAGAAACCATGGGAAGAGAGAGTAAATCAGATACCAAGAAGATAATATAGTCTTAAAATCTTAATATGATAGATAACTTTTCAATGATCTCTTCAGTAAGTTAAACTATTCTAGAAATCTCCTAATTTCTGATTTCACATTTATGTTGTGCTAGATGTATCAATTGAGCCCATATTCAAAATAAAATATTTTTAAAAATTTTACCCCCCAAAATGTTCCAATATATTATGTAAAACATTTATTAACTCAGAATCTATAGTTTATCTAGGAAAAAAATCTTTAAATAAATAGTAATAACTCCCAAAAATTGTCATTGGTATAATACCTAGAATATTGTGCCTGCAGAAATAAATGAGTGACACATTTTTAGATGTTGCTGTCGGCACTCAGCATATTATCTGTGGGAGGACAAGGAGAGTCCCCATCGTCTCTATTTTACACATCATTTACTTCTTAATGGCAAACTGACAACATGTGAACAGCAAGAGAGAAAATTGAAGACTCAATGTTTTAAGAAAAATAACATACTGCAACTTTACCACTGGAGACAAGACTTAGTGGATAGCCTGTTCATCATTCATCAGAAGACTGTTGTGGTCATTGGTTTACTTTACTCTTTATTCTCTGTGTATGAAGGTTACTTCTCACTACCTTGACTTTCTCTGGACCCCACTGACCTGGACTGAGATTACTGGTTCCTACTAATGCAGGCCATTGAGTATGAGCAAATGCTTACTCTCTATTTAATTGTTTTTGTTCTTCCCTGTTTATTCTGAGGAGCCAGCTTCCCCAGGCTTTATTCCAGTACCTGCCAAAGGTCACTCAGCTTCTCAACCCAGTCTCCTGCCCTTCTAGAAGATAGATGCTAGAGAGAGATTACGAGAGGGATATTCAGACATTAGGATTAAAAAATGACTTGTTTTCTCTCTTTTCACCTGTCAAACTGTAAGTACCATTTGGCCAACTCACTTTACAGCATATGACAAGGACACTGCTGGCAGGGATCATCACCCCTTCTCTGACTCTCTTTTGTTCTCCTTAATCCTCAAAACATCTGAGCTTTTAGTCTTCAGTAAATGAAGAGGTGATTTAAGATGCTTAATAAAGAGAACTTGAGGCCAGGGAAGGCATATAGGTTATTAGTAACCCCCCAAATTTAAGTATTTTTAAATTGTACATATATGTTCCATTTTTTAAAAATGACTAGAGTTCTCTAAGGTAGCTCTATTCAATAGAAATATAGTCATATATATAATGTTAGTTTCTAGCAGCCACATTAAAACAAGTAAAAAGAAACCAGTTCAATTCATTCTAATATTATGTTTTCATAATACAACCCCTTCTATTTAATCCAGCATAAAATCTCCCATGTAACTCTCACAAATGAGTATGAAAGACATACCCCTAATACGGGCAGTCAGTGAAGCTGGGATAGACAATTGATGGTGTGATACAGGAAGTAACCCAACAGAACTGGGGAGTGATGGCAGAGATCTTTTCAGGCAGTTCTCAACATGCTCTGTAGCTGTTCTCTTGTAGCCTAAGTCAGAGCGTTCTGTAACACAGAACAGACAGCAATTTGTAGCCTGCGTTTTTACTGAACTGTCACTGCACACATCTGTCCTAGAATAGAACTATCCAGAGCTCTAGGAAAACAGTTGATGAAACCTCTCTGTGACCCCTAAGAAAATCTGCCCTCAAGATATGTTATAGTTCGTTTGAACTTAGTGTGAATTTAAACACTGTCTCAAGAGTATTTACTTTTAGATAATAGCTGTGATTGAGGATTAGATGGCTTAGTGCAATTACAGAAATTTAAGGCACTTGTGAGCAAATGAAGAACTAATTCTGGGGGAAAAGCATCTTCCTGTCACCCTGTATCCCAGTAGGATCCCCATAGGTCAATGCATAAGGTAGCCATCAACTGTGAGCGGCCATGTGAATTGTTTACCTTTAGGAATACAGGGGCACAGAAAAGGACTGTGTTGCTGGGCACTGGAGATGGTGGTGAATATTCTGGAGGTTCTCTAGGCAACATCTCTGAGAAAAGAGAGGAGGATCATTATCATCATCAGAAAAGCAAGGTTCCAAAAAGCTGCCCCAGAGAAGCGTTGCTCTTTATTCCTTTGTTTTCCTTTCCTAAGGTTAGTGAACGTGAAGTCTCTTGGGTACTACAGATGCAGGGGAAGCTGAAAGAAAGAAAGTGCTCATTCACCTCTGAGACGGCACAGGCAAAGAGCCACAGACAGATGCAGAGTGGCTGTGAGAGGGACAGGGAGGAGAACTTGCTAAGAGAGTTTCCTTCTTCTCAGAACCACCTTGACCTTAACAAAAAAGGTCAAAGTAATTTCTACTCCTCCTGACCTTTAATAGTAATAACAAAAGCAGTGATAGAGATAGCTAGGCGTTTATCAAGAGCCCACTCTACGGCAAGCTCTATGCTGAGTACTTTCTGGGGATTATAATATTGTGTCCTCATGATACCCCTTGAGGTAAGCAGTTATCACCGTTATTTGGATATGAGGCTTGCCCAATGACAGTATGCCAGGAAGTGGCAGAACTAGAGTAAATAGGAGTGTTGGACCCAGAAGAGCATGTGCTCATGATAGGAGTCCCTGGTGTTGCTTTGTTCTTGACCAGCAAGTGGAGAATCTGAGGACCTGCTTGACTTTACACGGAAATAAAGACTATGCTGAGGCTAAAATACAAACATAACTGAGATTTCTAGACCCTTTCACTGAGTTCCTAATAGCCCCAGCACCTCCTTAAGGAAAAAAAAAAAAAAAAAAAAAAAGGAAGCTCTAAGGGAAAAAGAACCTTGAGATATCTTTTTTATTTTTCTAAAATTGTATTATTTTCTGGATCAATATTTCTATAATCTCAACTCTTAAGGAAAGAAATTATAGGTCAACAGTCCCTTGTCAGAAAGCTTTGTGGTTGGATATTTCATAATTTAGAGTTTTAAAGATTTTTAAAAACATTACGCATTTTTATCCCTTATTTTACAAAATACCTCAATGGAGTCTGTAGATGCTGAGAACCAAGTTTTGTCTCCCTAAAATGTATATATGCTGAAATCTTGACCCCCATGTGACTATACTGGAAATAGGGCTTTTAAAGAGGTGATTAAGGTTAAATGAAGTCATAAGGGTAGGACCCTAATCTGACAGAACTCGTGTGTTTATTAAAAAGAAAGAGACACCAGATCTCTCTCTCTCTCCTCTCTGTCTCTCTCTGTCTCTCTCTCTCTTGCTCTCTGTGCTATGTGAAGGACACAGTGTGAAGACAGCCACCTACAACCCACGAAGGGAGTTCTTGCCAGAAATTGAATCAGCTGGCACCTTGGTCTTGGACTTCCCAGCTTCCAGAACTGTGAGAAATTATGTCTGTTGTTTAAGCCACTTAGTCTGTGGTATTTTGTTATGGTAGCCTGAACAGAACCCCACAAGCAAGCATATTAATATATCTGCAGTGAAACATTTGACTATTCAAATTAAGTGTGCTAAATACTATAAATTATATTGTTTATTTATGTAGTAGTAAACTGGTAAATGAAATAGTGAAATGAATATTAGTCAAATATTATTTTTTATTTCTAATAGGAATAATCACTAAAATTCCAATTATATACAGGTTAAAACTAAATTAAAGGTTTTACAAAATGAACATATATATGTATGTGTGTGTATATATATATATATATATATATACACATACACAAAAATATTCAATTAATGTTTCTTATTTCTAGCTACTTGGAGATCTGAGAGAAAAGGATATATCAGTCATCTGGATACAGGTGTATATCAAATGATGGGTTAAGAGACAGATTCTCAAATGATGAAGCAGCATCACTATTCACAGCATTTTAAACACCTCCTCCAAATTCTGCTTCTGGCCATGATGGAATAGCGGGGTCCATACTTGCCCTCCTGCTATAAAAAATTAAAACTGGATAAATTATATTAAACGGCTGTTTTTTAACATTAGGTGGCATTCAGTGCAAGACTGTGATGTCCAAGGGAAGGAAAACAAGCAACGTGAGCCCTCCAATCACTCTTGCTTTCCTCCTGGAGGAACTTTTTGGACCATAGTACAGAGAAGAAGATCTTAAGCAGAACAGGGTGGTTTTGTTGACTCACCTCAGACAGGTGAAAGTGGCTGGACTTTGAGGATAGGTATACCAGAAAGGAGGGCGTAATGCGGAAAAAGAGCTCTAGAAGTATGATTTAGGCACCATATAAATCTGTTGCTGGAGGTTAAGCTGCAGATACATAGACTGACAGAGAAAGACCAGGGAATTGCAAGCTGCACAAATCCTAGAGCACACAGAACTGGGAGACTTTCAAGTTCTCACTAGTCAGAATGAAGAGTCCTTGCTGAACACCAGAGTATTCATTAGATGCCCTAGAAAGATAGATCACAAATTAGCAGAAAGACTAAACTAGTTTTAAAGAAAAGGCTACCCTTAAACCTACCGTAACAAGTCTCAAAAAAAATAAGCCTTGAAACAGCCAAGCCTGGAAATGATCAGGTCTATCTCAACAATATCCAACAGTCTTTACAGAAAAGGCCCAACGAGGTACAATTTTACATTTCAACATCCAATGTCCATCTACTAGACATTTGGAAAAGCAGGGAAATGGGATTCACATGTAGGAGAAAAGAATCAGTCAACAGAAACAGATCTAAAAATGAGAGAGATGAGGCTTTAAAGTAGCTATTATAAAGATGTTCAAGTATTTAAAAGAAAACATCAACATAATGAGGAAAGCAAATGAAAGACATGAAAAATTCACTGGATGGGATTAACAGAAGATAAGGCACTACAGAAGAGAAAATTAGTGAATTTAAGACAATAAAAGCGATCCAAAGTGAAGCAGAGAAAAAAAAGACTGAAAAAAGAAATGAACAGGGCCTCAATGTCAGTGGGACAATATCAAGCTAATATATATGTAATTGATGTCCTAGAAGGAAGAGGACAGAAAAATGTCTAAAGAATTGATGGTTAAAAATTTTTCAAATTTAACAAAAACTATAAATCTATGTGCATTACCTTTCCATCACTGTGTAATAACTTACCGCAAACTTATCAATTCTGTCTCAAGGTGCTAACATAGTGATCTTGTCTTGAGTTTCCATATATTTTTATATATATATATTATATAAAAATAATATCCTATTTATATGTATGTATTATATAAAAATAATATTCTATTGATTCTGTTTCTCTGAAGAATCCTGATAATACATCTGCCTTCTGAATATTTGCACTGCTTTCAATGTTCAATTTTTGTAGTACATTATAGCTTGCTTCATGACCAAAAAACTAGTGGTATATGTTCACTTCTCTATTGTCAAATCCATTTTATCAACACATGATTATGATCTGCATTATTTGTCCTTTGCACTGTTATCTTGTAATTAGTTCTTGATCATCACTGCAGGAAATCTTCCACTACTTGCCATTTTGGTTTTGGTCACATACTGTTTTTATTTCAATATTGTTTTTCATTAAAACAGACACTGTGATCTATCTGCTGTAAGAACTTTTCTTATTGCATTATTAATTAAAACGGATACCTCCTTTTCTTCATTTCTTCCTCTTTCCTATTACCTACAGGGCAGCTTTAATTCTTTTCGAAGAGTGAAATTAAACCCAAATTTTAAAATAAAAATGCATACAGCAGATGTGTCTCTGATGGGTAAGAGCTCTGAAACACAACAAAAGAATGGTCAGAACTGTTTTTGCCACCAGATGAGTTTTGTTCCTGAACTTACAAAAAGCCTTCTCTTTTTCAGAGCTTTTGGGATTTTATAATCGCAGAAAAATTATTGTAGGCCTGTACCTGCCTTCTGCTAGAATGTCACACATTTTGAAATGTACTTGTCCCTGTTTGACTAGGCAATAAGACAGAGTGTTCTGTGGGAAGAGAGCTCTCCCTGCCACCCACTTTTGTTACACATGGGACATTAATAAGGCGACGGTGATCTCATCCTACTGGCTTGACTTTTCTTGGCTGAGCTTCCAGAGCAGTGGCAGTCAGAGCCTCTGTATCCATCAGGCAGAGCTGACTGATGAGCTGGCCTTGGCTCTCATACCTCTTTGCTGATCCAGCATTTCAAGTCCTGCACAAGCTGGCACTCAATAGGAATCTCTTTTTCTGCTAACACCAAATCCTACAAAAGCTTCTCTCACTCTCTGAGAGCCTCTATTGCCCAAAGGCTGGTCCTCAGTGACATACTTTTTTGGTCCAGCAAATCCGTGCCATTATTAGGAATATAAAGTGATAGAGGGATTAAAAACCCTGCACACCTGAATTCTGTTCTAGAGTGAAATACATACACAGAAAATTATATTGGTCAATGAAGCATATTATATTTAGTTGGGCTCTGGCCAAGCCCAAGTGATCACCCATGTGACCTAGAGCAGCCCACAGGCAAGTTGGTGAATGTATTTTGCCCGGATTAGTCTGAGCTCTTAGGCTTTTTCTCTTAGTTTCTGGCCCTATCAAAGAAAAGACATCCAGAGCCTACAGCATGCCACATTCTTTCTTGTTGGGGGTGAAGCGAGGGGAATGGGAGATGTGAATATCTCCTGATTTATAGCATCCCTGACTTTTATTCTTCAACTTATTATCCCACAGACTTAACTTCTAGGCCCATCTTATCTGGCCTTGTGGGATGAAAAGTACCCAAAGAGTCAGTATCAGCAGAACATTTTCCCCAGAAGAGACTAATTTAAACCCCTTTGATAAGACTCTACACCCCAGAAACCCATCTCAGTGACTCTACTTGCCCCGGACTCTGTTCTTAAGGGAAGGGCAAAGATAGAGGGTAGAACTCTGAGTTTCTAATGGCCAACATGGGAGATGTTTTATAAAGTGATGGCTGAATATATGAAAGTGGAACAAGATTTCTTATAATCACTATTATCCCCTACTTCAGAATGTGGCATAGAGGATATGGCTCAAGTCATTTTTTTACTTACTACCCTGGAGAAAAAAGTAATCTTCAGTCTTGGTCTAATGGTGAACTAAGGCAGGAAAAGATGTAAATGCAATATATGTTGCATTTGGAAACAAGAGATCCAAATAAATCCCAGCTTCTCTTCACTTGGGATGTGAATCAAAGACATCGAAGATGGTGCACTGCCAAATATATATAAGATCTCAACATATTCTGTAATAGAGGTCATGCTTTAATAAGAAAGAACAACCTCACAAAATATTTATTCTCATCCCACTTTCTGAATTAAAATCTTGACCTGATGTACTTGTCTGCTTGTGTTGTTTTCATGAGTCTAGACTTGAAATCTAATTGTATTGCATATTAGAACACTAATACTGATGTTATTTCATCAAGGCCCATCTTCTTTTATAGGCTGTATATCTTAATGGCCTAGATTTGTCTGCATTCATGTAACTTAAGCCACCTTGATGAAATGCTCTAAATTAGGCAGAGAGAAAGTTTATTCTGATATGTGGTCAGATGCAGACCTATTCTCTAGTCTCATTGGAAACTGATAATAATATGCAAAGTCATTTGTTGATTGAAATACTATCACTGATTAGCCACTAATTAGCCATTAGCTATTAGTACTATTACTGATTAGTGAAATATTATAATTGATATTTTTTTGTCAATTATCTCGTGATAGTAGTATGAAACCCCACCCTCTATATAGTTAATACGAAATTCATTTTTGGTATTTATGCAAGTAAAGGCTTAATACCTTCCATGAACTACAAGTTCAAAAATGAAGTGTTTTAATTTCAGCTCTTTACCTAGAAGCCAAAAAAAGGTCAGTATTTGCTCAGGCCTAATTTGATATTATTAATCCCGTTTTATATATGAAGACATAGTAAAGATAGAGCACCATGAGGTACAATATAATGTTCAAAGTCACATAAATAGTACAGCTAGCATCTGAACTTAAAGAATTTGCTGATAGAAACTATGTTCTTAACCATTAAAACTATCTCTCACTAATACCCTCCTTCACCAAGGCCCTAAGGCCTTCCATGGTCTGTCCCCCATACCTCTCTGGTCTCATTTATTGCCACACTCACTCTGCTCTAGTCATACAGGCCTCTTTTCTGTTCCTTGAATATTTCTAATACACTCCCACCTGAGGGCCTCTGAAACTAGTGTCTCCTCTCCTTGAAACCCTCTGTCCTCAAGTATCTTGACGACACTCCTCCTCACTTCTTTTGGTATCTCAAATGTTACCTCAACAAAGCAGCCTTTCCTGATCTTCCTATTCATAAATGAATCCCTTTTGCCCTCTGCTTCTTCACTCTCTATTATCTAAACCTTGAGAACTAAGAATATTTACATGCCTATCCAGAAAAAGTTGATTTTTTCTATGACTGGTTGATTATATAAATGTGAAAAGGAAAATAATACTTCAAGAAGAAAATTTAGAATATTACTTTTATGATTCAGGGCTAGATAAAGATTTCTTAAGACACAATGGCAGTCATAAATAAAATCATAAATTAGACTATATAAAATTAGGAATTTCTTTTCAATGAAAAATATAATTAAGAGAATGAAAAGGGAAACCACAGAGTGGGAGAAGATATTTGCAATACTTACGACTGGCAAAGAATTCTTATCCAGAGTATGTAATGAATGCTACAAATCAATAAGAAAAAGCCAAGAGACCTAATAGAAAAGGGGGCGGGAGGGAAAGACATAGACACTTCACAAAAGAGGTCATCAAAATAGCCAAGCATGGAATGCTCAATTGACACTCAAGGATCAGAAAATCCATAAAAGTCAAGTGCTGTGCAGATGTTGTTGAGAATCAAGTGTAAGTAAGATGGAATTTGTGTCAACAAAGATCAAATCATTCAAATGCAAAGCACAATAAAGTGCAAGGCACAAGGTGTAAAGACGAGATTTAAAGCTCATGTGGCTATATGGCTTAATTCGAAATAAAAGAAAGGAGGAGGCTTCAGAAGAAGTGACAAAGATCTGTGCCCTGATAGCTTATGCATGAGCTTATAATGCATACTTCCCAACTTCAAGGGGCTGCTGGTGACTGTTGATGGTGAAAGAGGAAAGAGGACATAGGAGCAAATCTGAGCAATTCTCCAAAAGTGGTACCTTTTCAAGGATTGACAAGACATGGTACTAAAACATTAGGGGGTCACTCTACAAGCGTTTAAAGAGAAAAGAGATCAAATGGCAGTTCCTCTTTTAGTAACTTACTCTGCCCATCAGTTGAATAGACCCTGCCCGTCTTGGGTCTTAATCTCTACACTCCTCCCCACAATTCCTAGCCAGGCCTGAAACAGCGATTCCTTTTGGTTGTTCCACATTTTCTTCAGGGGTCAGGTTTGATCTGGAGTCATTACAACTTGTTTGGGTTTCGTTTCTACATCTTTAGGGAAGTCACTTTTGTAGATTGTTGGCCTTTCGTCTCTGGAAGCTTTGGGATAGGTAGAATGCATGCTGCTATTTCAACTAACTTATCCTGGGTGTGGGACACAAAGTACTGCTCCTTTAAAAGATGTCCAATGTGAGGCTTCACAGAAATAATGAAAATACTGTCAACCAGTTGGCAAGGATTTCAAAGCAGCCCTTGTATCTCTGGTGTGAGGGCGCTGAGGTCGGCCTCCTTTGCTGTCAGTCATTCCAGTTCCAGGCACAATAGCTTTGCTGTTCTTCTCAGGAAAGACTTAAACCCTCCTGGAACCATTTGGTAAAGGCATTAAAAACAAACAAACAAAAAATTACATGAATTTCCAGAGAAAATAAGTCATTTGCAAGTGGGTCTTAAATGGAATTTGCTGGAACACCCTTCTCAGCACAGGACCAAGCACAGGTATGTGTGATAGTCACTGACATTTTTCTCCAATTCATTTAAGTTGTAAGGATTTGGGGAGACTATTTTTTCTTTTGGTCATTTCCTTTCTTTTCGGAGGAGTTATTATAAATTGTCTAAAAATAACAACTCTCTTCCTTAAAATTTCCTTACAGTTTTGTATAGGACAATGGGAAGCAGGGGAGAATTATGAGACCTAATAAAGATTTGAATTGGATTTCTGAGGGAAAAAAAAGAAACTTAAAAAGTTAAAGAAAGTGGCTTACGTTTTTCAACAAATTCTCAAAGCTGATCAGGAAACACCACATAGGAAATAATAGAGGATGGCTGCAATACTAGTAGTGTGGTGAACAGCAATTCAACTTTCATTTCTACTATCAGCCTATGTGTACATTCTTTAGATGTATGGTTTTCTCGCTGTGTTCCATGGAGCCCTAAGATTTTCTTAGGGTTCTAGGGAGACAGAAATGCCTAAGGGCTAGAGGTACTGAGCTCAAGACATCAAGTAGATTCTGAGAACTCTTGTCCCACTTCAGTCACCGTGATCTGGGCTCCTATCTGTTTTGCATATTGGTGTTTCCTGTAAAATTTGTTTGAAAAAATATATAGGTCCAAGAGAGAGGCAGGTGAAAGAAGCATTTGGAAATCATTATTATGAATCATTTAACTTATCATCTTCTAAGAGTCTCTTAAATGAATTTCCAGCTCTTCTATACAGTGTGAGTACCTTAAAACTACAAGCGCCATCACTAGACACAGGTAAGCAGGGCACCTGTCTAAGGCCCTGTGACAAAAGGGGACTCATGTTTTAGAACGTCTTCCTTGAAATTTTCTGTCTCCACTACCAGGAACTGGTTAGTTCCAGCAGTGTCATCCAGGCGGGGCACTGTTTTGCCCACATAGTTCCCAGTCCCTGTTTTTCCTCTTCAGAGGCCTTCCCGAAACTCTCTCTGGTACGGGTAGTTCACCAGTTGCCCCAAGGAACTGTAGAACTTGCCCTCTGGGTTGTTCTGCACTCCCAGTTCCAAGAGTGCAGCCTGACCAGCAGACTGTTCCTACTGACCAGTGTAGTCTTTCTTTCAAAGGATCGCTTGAGATCAGGTTGCCAGAGCTGTGCTGACATTCTAATTTTGGGTTTACTGACACTTACAACAGACATAAAAAGAAATCAAGGCTTTGGGCAATTGATAGTCCTCTGTCTGTCTTTTTATCGACTTGAACAGCATACAAGGGCCTGTGCATTGGCCCTTGAGTATTCCTGCTCCAACTGTAGCATCATCTCTGGTCTCTAGCAAACAACGTTATTGACAGTGGTACTGGGAATTTTTTTTACCTCAAACTCCTCGCTGCTGGCACCCAGGGCAGTCACACACTCTTTTTGCAGGCTCTACACCACATGCCAGGAAGTCCTTTAGGAGGGCCCAGGCTTGTCTTCTCCAAGGGCTTTCGAGATCAGTGTTGTGCAATGGCAACAGGGCCTCTGATCAATGTCCTTTTTTTCCCTCTGATTGACACAGTGACATTGTGCTCTCTCAGGTTGGTCTTAAGGCCTGCCAGATGAGGGGTAGACATTCCTTGAATGAATGGGACTATGCTTTTCCTGCTAGGCCCATAGGCTCTTGTCCTATCCTTAGGGCAGGTGGTAATGTGGGAGGCAGGACTGTACTCAACATTAAAAAAGGTGACATTCTGGGAATGCGGGTTATGGCCTAAAGAGTTCAAGAGCAGACATGCTTGGAATATGTGCTATTTTACAGTTAAGGTATGTAATTCTGAACGATAAATTTCACATGAGGAGAAAATGAATTATTGTTCACATTGTCTTGCATACTTTAAGCAAGACTTGCATTTGTGGTCATCATCAATGCACACCATAACCGCCTCTGAGGGAATCATTAGAAGCTGGTATTCACAGGAAGCATGATGGATGGGGGCCACCTCACGAGTAATGAAGTAACCGGCATGAAATAACTGGTGTTGGGGAACTGCAGGAGCAAAAAGATCTATTATGTTCCTACACTAACAGCTTACAAAGAGCCATGGCACTGTGAGTAGTAACTAGACTGCTACGTTTTGTTTGTTTGTTTTTGCTGCGGGAGTAGCAGGTAGCAGGGAACAGTGTATTTAACAATAAAGGTCCTGGCCCGAGCAGGAGCAGCTGGGCCCTGGATATTATGAAGAATCTTTGTATGCACTGATGGGTTAGAAAATAATTATAAGTACCTCTACTCTTCTTATTTTCTAAATCATCAGTTGATTATCTTTCATGGGCCCATAAGCTTTACAATACATTTTTAATCAAAAGTTTTATATAGACGACCCCCCTAAATATTTTGCCCAGTGACTCACACACCATGGGCACAGGCCTGCTAAGACCCCCACCATGCCTTGCCTGATATTTTATAATAATCTCCTAATTTCTCTCTGTTTTTTTTAATCTCTATACTCTCTAGTGTATCTTCCAAACTGCCAGAGTGCTCCTTTTAAAATGCAAATGCAATCGAATTCTCCTGTTTACGACCCTTTGCTATCTAGGGAATTGAACTGTACTTCTTTGGCTTGGCATTTAATTTCCTTTGTGATCTGGCCCCTCCTGTTTCTTTTAGCTTCATCATATACAAACCCCAAAAGCTACTCTATGTTCTAATTACACGATTGGCAGTTTTCAAAATCCTCAGTGCTCTTCAATGTTCTACCCTCTTTTGGGATTTCCTTACCATCAATTGTCTTCGTAAACAATTCTTACACATTCCACAAGACCCACTCAGGGTCCCACCACCACCTCCCTGAATGCCTCTTCCTTCCACCTCTCCCAGGCTGAAGGAAAGCAAGGGAACCAGTGAAACCAGAGAGAAGTTGGGGAGGAAGGGAGGAAGGATGGAGTTGAGGTCAGAGGCTATGAGGTACAGTGGGTACAGTTCACAGAGCTCTTCAGAAAATTTTATTCTGAGAGAGATGGGAAGCCATTTGATGCCTCAAGAGGAATTGTGCATCCCCATATTTACACCCTTATGTAGTCCCTTCTCACTCCGAATCTAAGCTGGCTGTATGACAATTTTGTCCTTTGGAGATCCCTGGGAGCCATGTAAGATGTTCAGCTATGTTGCATGTGAAGTAGCCAAATGGAAAGGGAGCAAGGCCTAAGACAACATGGGGAGAACAAGAGACCCAACAGAGTTCAGCGTCCTTGCCAAGGGGCCAGACTTGTGAATGAAGCAAGAATCTTGGATGTTCCAGCCCCATGTACAGTTGTGTGAGGGTCCTTTGAGACATCCACCTGAGCCCCAGTCAATCCTATGGAACAAAGAGAAACAATAAAAAGATTATACCAAGCTGCTAAGTTAACTAATAACTAAACCAGAACTCAACAGGTGAGAATGGGTCTTGGCATCAAGTATCAGTGAAAGAATGTTGGGTGGGGGGATGTGCAGCAAGTACCATTTCCAAACCCCACATCTGGCAGCATGAAGTAGGGCTCAGAGATCAAATGGGCAGGCAGGATGTAATAACAGGCATCAAGCAAGATTATACTTACGCTTGTTGTTGATCTAGCTATAGTTTTGCTCTTTCTATGATGCTCACCCCATCAATCCCACACTTGATCAAGAGACATGAGGCATCAAACAAGTTCAGTGTGGCATCTATCCATAGCTGTGCCAGGAAGTAAGGCAAGATGACCATTCAGCTGGCAGAAAGCTGAGGATAGGATGACAATACCTAATTAGATATTGTAACAGAAATGGCCGAAGCTGATTACCAGTGAGTCCTTTGCTCTTCTGGTCAAGGGCACAGATTCCATCCCAGTTAATTTGGCTTTATTCCATGGCCACAGACTAAACCTTTAACCCAGCCAGCTGTCCAAATTGGATTCCCTCCATTTGTCTTGGAAAAAATAGGACAATACACCATGTCCAATCCACAGCTTTTCTCGGGGCAATGCTGTGTTGTGAGTGAATCCATCTGTAACAGTGGCATCATCAGAAAAATAACTGGGTTCTAAAATTTTCTTGCTCATCTTCTTCCTCTCCACGTTCCAGCCCAAATTTGTCCCTCTATTTGAGTTCCCTATGTATGTTAAAAGGATTACCGGTTTCTACCTAAGTCCCTCAGGTTTAAACTGAAATCATTTCGAAGTCTCTCTTCTCTCCCTCCATCCCCTACATCCAATCTATACCTTTATGTCACTTCTGCAACGTCTCTTAACTCACTCTTTTTATTCTGACAGTTCTAGTTTAGGTTTATAACTTACATGGAGGGTTCTGGGGACATTTTAACTGGTATTGCAGCTTTTACTCTTTTTTTCCCCCTTCTTCAAACTATCCGTTACATCTCTGCAAGAATAATCTTCCTAAAAAATGTTTTGAGCATGGCATTTTCCAGTTCACAATCCATCAGTAATTCTCTAATTCCTGCAACAGGGCTGCAAACTCTAATGCCTTCAAGTGATTTAACTGTAAGATGTGACTGAATGTTTAGGACAACTAACTGGGAGCTATGTAGAGCTGCTGGTAAATGGAGAGAATGGATCCTGCTAAAGGCATTTACATTCCATATTTTTAGAACTACTGTTCTGACCAAATGAACCACAAAACAAAAGTCAGACTCTTCATTTTAATATTCAAAGCTTTCCATGACTGGATTCCAATCTACATTTCTAGACTCAGACTTTCAATGTCAATGTGTAGTTTAGAGGTGGCACATATACAGCACATGGCCGTTACTCTTTCATCCTTGGTGTATGGTAGATATTGACATTGATCATGGTTCCCTTTCCTGTTGGGCTCAGATGCAGCCTCAGGATCCTCCTCAACACAGTGCTCCAGAGATCAACTATGAACTCGATGGGCTCAGCGTGCCAGTTAAAGCACATTTGCCATTGTGTGTAGCTCATTTCTGATCAATTCCAGCCTAGGCTGAATTCCTTAGGTTCACTGTACTATACTTATCATGCAGATAAGAGAAATTCAGAATTTTGACATAAACAGCCTGGGTTAGCTGTTATTCTCTGGATGACATTCTAGGTGGCCTGATAGGTTGCTATGCTCTAGGCTCAATCCCATTTTTGATGACTTGTCCCACTGGTCATGGGACTGATCCTGATCCTGGTAGTTTGCTCCAGAGAAGGTCTTAGATGAGGTCCCCATCTTATTAAAAGCAAATTTCTTAGAAAGTCTCCCATTCCCGCACCACACTCCTACCCTGGCAATGGTGAATGATCTCAGAGAGACCAGATTCGTGGTGATACCACTGTTTTAGCGGGACTTGCTCACAATGTGAAGGGCTCACAGTATTTAGTATGTTTGTAGGTTGTTTGTTAATGCTGTATACATAGATTAAAGCCCCATGGAAGCATCTTAATCTAGGCTGCCAGTGGATTTGGCTCAGTGGTGTGTGTGCTTTGCAGAAGAGGTTTATACTACAATGCCTACTACACCAGACAAAGTCCAAGATTTCTCCTTTGAGGCATTTATTCCATTCTATAATCATTGCTTCCATGACTCAGGGTCTGCTTTACTTTTTTTCTATTTAATTGGGACCTGTGCGTTCCAAAGAGCCCAGTTTTCTTTTTTGTTTAGAAAGACACTTACACTTTCTTCAGAAGCAACTGACTTTATTCTTTGTCCTAAAGGAGAAAGTAAGACAGATGCTAAGAATATCACACAGACCAACTCGAAAAACCCTAGAGAAGGAAGGAGAGAAACCATTTATTTTACAACACATTTAATGAGGCCAGTTTGTATTTATCTATGATCCTCCTGAGAGGTCTTCAACCTTGTACCAGTTGTGGTGGACATCACACGTGCTCCATGTGGATATTGTATCCAAACTACAGGCTCGCGTATGGCAAAATTTGACATGAGAA
The DNA here is from genome assembly GCF_000325575.1 of Pteropus alecto. Taxonomy (NCBI): domain Eukaryota; kingdom Metazoa; phylum Chordata; class Mammalia; order Chiroptera; family Pteropodidae; genus Pteropus; species Pteropus alecto. Next base: position 11,864,584 of record NW_006443138.1, read on the forward strand.
AGGAGGCTTTCTTCAAATGTCACCCTAAATTCTACCCTGATTGCCTAAACAGGTTAACATGCTTCTTGCAAAGCCTTAGAATGAATGGGTCTCTGGGGCAACCACAGCTAGTGATGCAGCAGTTACGAGAGTGAAAGCGTGGGGTGGAAAATGCTGCATTGCAGCTGGGAGCCAGGACCTTATGGAATCCCATGTCCAATGGCCTTAGCCCACTGCGCGTCTTTCATCTGTTCAGAGTTCCTGTTTTATTGTTTTGTTTTGTCTTGATTTCTTTTTAAGTTAAGAATAAACTCTGCTATGGACTGAATGCTTGTGTCTCCGCCCCCTCAAATTCATGTGTTGAAGCCCTAATCCTCAACATGACAGTATTAGGAGGAGAGACATTCGGGGGATAATTAGGTCATGAGTGTGGGGCCCTCAGGAAGGGGATTAGTGCCCTTAGAGGAAGAGACATGAGACGAGAAACATGATCTCTCTACCATCTGAGAATACAGCAAGAAGATGACTGTCTGCAAGTCAGGAAGAGGGCCCTCCCTAGACATTGAATTTGCCTGCATTTATGTCTTGGACTTCTCAGCCTCCAGGACCAAGAAATAAATGTCTGTTTATAAGCCACCTAGTCTATGGTAATTTGTTACAACAGCCAAAGCTGACTAAGATAAACCTCCACAAGTATTAGTTATATCTGAAGAGAAGGAAAGAGGTAAAATCCATGCTAAGGACCACTTCCCAAAGTATCTCCTAGGGACAGAGATTATTTCCAACAATTCCATCCATATAAGAAGGAGGCATAATACAGTGAGAATCCCCCCTAGCAGAATGGAAATGTGTTAAAGTCGGGTTTTTATCTTTAATAAAGATAAGGATACCAATGAGACTGTTTTAATAACTGAGGTGTCTTCATGAAGAAGGCAGAACCTGATGGCCCCTGGGGAAATGAACCCTCAAACCACTCATATTTCACCAAAAACCTGTTCATCATTGGAAATTCACCTCAACTTCAATAGTAGGATCAGCCCAGGCCTGAGGGGCTAGATCTCCCATCTGATCTCTGCCTGGGCTCATGAGACATGCACTGTCCTCTGGGCTGGAAGTCCAGGTAGAGGGGTCGCTTCAGTTTCAAGGTCTCTAGTGCACATAAAATTGCATTTTATGAAAACTCATGAAGGATTTTAAAATAATTTTTTATATTTTATTAACTATTTTCCCATTTTAATTGATATGATTACCTTTTTGTGGAGAAAAAATATAATTTTACCAAAAAAAGATACTATGTCATTCTTACTCCCACCTACCCACCCCCACAACTCTGTTTGATTGTCGATGAGATGACTCCAGATTAACCTAATGCACCACCCAGGAAGGACTCATGCTGGAAATAGCCTCCCGGCTGAGGATCTGCCGTCTAAGGATGTAACATAGCTGGTAAGGGGAGACAGGGACCTGTGGAATTTAACAAAATGTTTGCAACACGACGAACTAGTAAGTATGTTGAAAAACTGACAAAGTTATGTCTCTTTCCTGATTATCACAGGGAACTTAGGTTTTTTTTATAGTTAAAATTTTATTAGGAAATAGGAATACTCAGAAAGATTGAAACACACACACAGACACACACACACACACACACACACACACACACACACACACACACACACAAGAGACCATGAAGAATTAATTAGGAAAAAGCACAGAGAGAAGGCTGTAACAAATAAGAGCATATACAATTTCTCTCATGGCATCAATAGTCAATCTCTTGATACTTCTACTTTTCTCAAAGCCATCCTTCAATTTACTTCTTAGCAAATATCTAGTTTTATTCATTGTCTTATATAATGTTAACAGTACATATTGTGTGTTCTGCCTTGTCCTTTTTTTTTTCTTAAATGCTGCTTGAAATGGTAGGCCAGGGTGTAAGGTGTTTGATGCTCTTTGAGTTACGAAGAGTTCTGGGCTGTAAATAAATCATGAATGTAGCACATCATTCATGAATGATTCATTTTTGCTTGTGCTTTCTATAGAGCACTATGCATCAAAATCGAGTCTATAGTGCTGAAATCTTAGGTTGTTTGAGATCATTAAAATAGCTGGTTATTCAGCCTTGAAGAAATATCTTCTAAAAAAATCTGTCTCTGTAAAAATTCTTACCAGCTGGAAGAAATGTACTTAACAATGCCACAGAGGTGATGCATTAGGCCACAGGGAACATAGGGGCTTAGAGACATAGAGTCCTGATGTCATGGAGTATATATCTCATTTTTTTAAAATTGAAAATATTGCTTTCCCATAACATGCATCTTTTTCAGTCTTTGGGCTTGCAGCCCAATTCCATGGCTGTCTAAAAGGATATTTTCTCCTTTTCCACGAATGGAACACAGGCTGTCCTCATCTTACTAAGCCCTGAAACTGCATTCAGAAGTTGTTTGAGTGGGACAGATTAAACACGTGTTCCTAATGAAACAAGATAAGTGGTTCTGTACCCAGGCAAACTCACAGCCTATTAGCATACAAGGTACCAGAAATACGGACCTAATGATAACTTAGAAAGTGATCAATAGAAATATATTTCCATGGAAAACCATTGTTTAGTATTTCAACTTAGGATAGGAAGAATAGATTTTTTGTTATTCCTCTTCTGTTCCTGCCTTTCTTAGCTGTTAGGTCACAAAGATCTGATGTTCTAGCAAGGCCAGGACTAGAAAGAGTAGAAAAACATTAAGAATATGTTTTCAGTATATATGGGTGCACTCATGTGGAGGGTTGATTCTTAATTTTAGGGGTCTTTTAATTCAGTTTTTTTCACTAATGCATATGCATATAAACACATATTTTCTAGCAAGATAGCCTATTTCTTTCATTAGATTCTTAAAAGAATCTCAGACCCTCAAACTCAAATAAATAAATAAATAGATAGATAGATAGATAGATAGATAGATAGATAGATAGATAGATAGATAAATAAGCATCACCACTCTAGTAGATATGAACAAAGGATGAGATGAGACTTTTTGCTCACAAATCCCCTCAGTATCATTCCTTCATCCTAGGTAATCTCCCACGACATTTAGAATAAGTGAAAAGGTTCTCCTGCTCTCTATGCTCCACTAATATCTAATTTTTAAATCAAAGTTCCTCTTCTTTCCGATGCACTAGGAAACAGGTCCTCCTGTTCTGGAAGCAGTTTTTAATAGTTCTTGCTGCCTGTATAAATGTAAAAGCAAACTCAGAATTAAAGATTCCTTTCTTTTTCTTTTCAACCTTTCCTCTCTTTGTCTCTGTCTGTCTGTGTCTGTCTTTCTGTCTCTCTGTCTTTCTCTCTCTCTATATATATATCTCTCTTGGTCTAAAGTAACAGGTCACAGCTTGAGACACTGAGAACTCAGTTAAGACACCCTTACATTGCAGAGGAATAAGTTCTCAAGTCTTCTGTGATGCGTGTGTCATGGTGGTTTTGTTTTGGAGGAGTCTGTCTATTCTGTCAGTGAGAGTCTGTGTGCTGTCCTGAGATCTGGAGGGTGAGAAAAAGGTGAAACTGAGTGAAGAATTACTCCAGGTATCCTGAATCAATGCTGCAGAACTAAAAACTTTATAAACTGTTCATTCACTCACTTATTCACTGTTTGGTTACCAAGTACTTCCTATAGGTGGAAAATTATGCTGAGCTCCGAGAGATGCTAAGAAGAAAAAAGCTGATCCTCTTCTTCAGGAAACAATGTCATAGCAAATGAACAATCACAAATTAAATTCAATTGCAGCGGAGTGGGTATATACATTCAAGCTATGGAAGCAAAAAAATAGAAATACTTGATTCAGTTCAGTTAGGGTGGTGGTCACAGTATGAGATTCTATTTTGAGAGGAGATAAATTGCATCCAGGAATACACCAGAGTTTTAGTCGCAGGGTAAGATGCTGGGGTTGATCAGATTACCTCTAGGGTGAGCTAGAGAATTATGCTTGGGAGAGTAAATGGAGTTTTTATCAGATTTTTTTGCTTTGAACTTTTGTGGGAATTATGTTTGCTAATAACAGGAGTATAAATCGGGGAAATTTTTAAAGCTAACAATTATTGAGCACCTACTGTGTATATACTAAGTACCATACATGAATTTAATTGCACAAAGGCCTCATAAAACAATTATTATTATTATCTTCTGGGTTAGTCAGGATTCTACAGAGAAACAGAACCAATAGGGCGTGTGTGTGTGTGTGTGTGTGTGTGTTGTTGTTCGTTTGTTTATTTATCATAAGGAATTGGCTCATGTAATTATGGAGGCCGAAAAGCCTCCAGATCTGCAGGGTGAGTCAGCAAGCTAGAGACTCAAAAGAGCTGGAGGGGTAGTTATAACCCGCAGGCTCACAGGCTTGAAATCCAGAAAGAGCTAATCTCTCAGTTCCACTTTGAAGGTAGGAAAAGCCAATAGTTCACTTTGTAAGCCTCAGGCAGGGAGAATTCTCTCTTATTTGGGAGTGGGGTGAAAGGTCAGCCTTTTTGTTCTAGTCAGGCCTTCAACTGATTGAATGAAGCCCACCTACATTAGGGTGGGTGATCTGCTTTATTCAGTGTGCCAATTCAAACGTTACTCTCATCCAAAAATTTCCTCACAAAAACACCTGGAACAATGATCGACTAAATATCCGAGCACTCTGTGGCCCAATCAAGTTGACACACAAAACCAACCATCACACTCCCATTTTACAAATGTGAGAAATGAAATTACGTACTTTTCTCATAGCCTGTATTTGAAGGAGGGGGAGTCTGAAAACAGGCCTTTTGACTTAGGAGTCTAAGGGTAGAGCAATTCACTTCTGCAGGAATCGCTTCCTTGCTCGTTGAAAATAACAAGGATCATTTCTAAGATCAGAATGGTCTGGTGTATAGGGTTTTTATAAAAATAAATAAAAGGAATAAAGGAAAATTCAAAAGTGCTTGCTCATGATATAAACATATTTTTTCTGGGGGACAAAGGGGGTGACCTGAAAGAATGTAAGGGCATCATATGGAGGAGGAAGTTATCGCTCCAGAACTTCCACCAAGATCAGGGAGTAGGAATCAAAAAGAGTTTTGGTGTACATAAAGGAACAACATCAGATTACTTAGCGTTGCTTCATGAAGTGGCAAGTTCCTTCTTAGTGGAAGTAATTACAAAGTACGTAAGGAGACTGCGTACAACAATACAACCACCACACACACATGCACACAATCATAGAGGCACACAAGCATTGGCATCAAACATATGTGGGTTTAAATCTTAGGTTTTGCCAAAGGATGATATTCAGTCGCCATGATGACTATATCAGGTTCATTAAAATAGTTGATTATTAAATAAAATATTTACAGGATGTTAAATATTAAATTAATTATTAAACACTGTTAAGTACTGTAATTCATATCAGCCAATTTCATATAGCTGGTAAATAACTTCTTCCCTGAGTGAACAAGTGTGTCCTATCCCCATCCCCGGCAAACCTGGATGTCCCAGGTCTATCACAGGAACCTTCCCCAAACTCCTAACTCCCCAAGGTCCATTTACCAAAGAGCTAAAGGCTGACACAGAAGGGGACTTCCAGGAGCCCATGTCTGATTGCCTGGTGCCTTGGCCACATTTAATTCGGCTCTGACTTTCCCATTCACTCATTCTGCTGGCTTAGAGATAATTTTCTTTACTGGCCTCAGTTTCCTTCTCAGTGAAATGAGAGACAAGAATACTACCTAGCTTGCTGATACGTGTGGATTAAATGAAAGAGGGGAAATTAAGTGCCTGGCATAGAGAAGGTGCTCAAGAAATGGTAGCTATTGCCATTATTTAATGAGATCATCTTTGCCAGGCACTTAGTACAGTGCATAGAGTAAGTGCACCATGAAGATGAGGTATCATCACCTCATTATTATTTAGTGGTTATTGTTAATATTATTGACATTCTCTAGAAAATCCTTTGCTGCTTGAGAGGTGAAAACGAATGACCTCTATCTACTAACTCAAACATTCTTCAAATCTATGGGAGACATATTTTCATGACCCTGATATTAAAAATTGATGCGCCGAGATTCCCCACAGAAGAAAATATTCTCTGGGGACTGTAACCTATACCTTTCCCTTGCTAATGGAGTAATTTCATATGCACTTGCACATTTAGGCAGGATCAGCCATTAGAAGACTCGTAGAATATAGTCCGTGTTCCAAGCGGGCAGGCTCAGGAATATCTTGCTTGTATCCTGATGGTTTGGGCTCTTTATATGGAACTATGCCATCAGCATTGAATAAGAAAATTTTCCGCCAGGGTTAAAAAGAATTCAAATCCTTCTTTGCAGAGACTTGTAGTTTGCACGTCTCAATCTGGGCCCTTCAGTAGAAAAGTGGAATGATATTCCCTGTTCTCCGACTCGCTCCGCGTGATTGCACCCACCCACCCTACGGCGTGACTCCCACGCACTGCTGCCCACAGCATTCTCAGGCTGGCAGCTCCGTTTCCTCCTAGACTGATTCTCTCTCATTTAGGTGCCCCCTTTTTTATGTACATAATTATCCCCCCAAAATTATATTTATCCTCTATCAAGGAAATCCTGATTACTATAAACTCTCACCTTGATTTTCATAGCCCACGTAAGGACCCTAAACAAATTCCCTCCTTTCTTGTGACTGTATTCAGGGTGTGCTTTCCCAAAATACGGCACCTTGACAGAATGAACATTTTTAGCTGAAGGAGTTCGAGAAACGATATGTGCTATATGCGGGAAAGACTTTCCTGACCTTCCCCTGAATCAGGACATAAAACCCTATGCTAGAAGAGCCCTCCCTAAAACCCGGAGAAAAGAAACGTCCCTGTCTCAAAGAAACAGGCCTTGCTCTTTCCCCAGGTTTACTACCCTTAGTTCATACTTTTTCCATCCTATCTCATTTTCCCACAACTCTCCACTCTTCATCGAATCTAGCGTAAGAACATTCAGGTTTGGCCACTTCTTAAGTCTTCATTTCTTTATGAAGGTTTCGGTGTCATGTAAAACTTACGTTAAATAAATTGATATGTTTTTCTTGTTAACTTGCCTTTTGTTATAGGAGCCCCAACTAAGAACGTAGAAGGATAAAGAAAAAAAGATGTTTTCTTCTCCTACTCTTGCTGTCCTCACATTCCCAAGATATCTTACTAATTTATCCTCAGCCAATTCACTGTCTCCCACACTGAACACAATTCTTCATCTAAAATTTTTGAGATCTAATATGTTTCCTAATTCAGAATTGCTGAATTTTAGAAAGGGAGCATGGGACACATACTGTATTTTAAGTTACACACCTAGTGGGGTCTGAGAAAGCAGCCCATAATCAAACACATTTATATTTTACTATCAAACATATGAATAGTCAACCAAGACCATAGATAACCTCATATTAAGTCAGGTCAGATTTTTGCCACCATATGAATTTTCAACAAACTTGTAAGAAAATGTTTTGTTTCAAAACTTTTTGACTTTAGAATCATAGATATAAGATTACGGACTTGTAATAACAATTTGGTTCATAAAATAACTTTGCAGGAAAAACAATTCTTCCATTTTATGTTTCCTTCCACGTGA
>NW_006443138.1:11872201-11873782 GCF_000325575.1 Pteropus alecto
CTTTCCCTATGAACTCAGCCATTAAAGGACAGGGGTTGCACAGTGATTAATAGGGACTGGTAACCTTGGGAAATATAAACTGAGCATGCTCCACTCAACCCCACCCATTTTGCTCATGGGAGGGAGCTGGTACTCTGCCTTATCAGGATTTAACCCTCTGCCTAATTTAGTCATGATTCCTATTCCAGCCTCAGAATTCTTCTCCTTCTTCTTATTATTATTAATGATGATGATGATATTTTGGTCTCCACCTGCCACCCTTTGTTTTGTTTCTCAATTGTTTAGAGTTCAAATGAGAAGAGATCTGACCCCTCAGAGATACCAATGTTTGGTCATCAGCTGAGGGTGTTGAGATATTAAAACAGTGGAATTTTGGTTGACAAAAATATACCTGTGGGGAGGACTTTGGTGATGCCATGACCTGTGACTTTGGGGCTTGGATTTGGATGTGTGGGCAGGGCCTTCAATTTTGGCAGGTTGTAAAGTTTTGTATTAGGCAAATCAAGTTTGCACAGTTTTTCATTTAAACACGGCAGTCGGGACAAGAGGTTTCAAGGAAACCACAAGATATTTAACCTTGAATCTAAAGCTGTCCAGGGAGGATACCCAGGTACATGGATCCCCAGTGCAAGCTGAATGCTTCGGCTTTGCACTGTCCTAGGCTTGTACTTTGGACACACTTATACATAGGTCAACATATCACTACCTTATTTGCTTATATTTATTTGCCTTTTTTTTACTGTACTTTGAAAGCTGGGATTATTTTATCCCAATATTTCATACAGTGATTGACATTTAGTGTGTACTCACTTAACGTTTGTTAAATGAGTGAAGAAACACTGCCTGCAACCTCCCAAAGAAAAGGCTTTTTTACCCTGGGCAGACACACCTTGTACTTCAGCCTTCACAAGCTGGGACCCTGTAGGGCAAAGGAGACCAGAAACCAAGATTCGGTGTGGTGGTCACTCTGAATTTTTTATTCGCTGCCCTGGTCCTAGGTACAGAGAGATTTGAAATAACACTAATGAAAGAGAGGGAGAGAGAGAGAGAGAGAAAGAAACAGAGAGAAGCGGGGAGAGGGAAGGAAGACCAGACCATGGACTTTCAGGACAAAACACACATTTATCTGTTAAGAGGCACTTTCTTTTCTCATAGCTGAGATAGAATAGAAAAAATTATTTAAAATGATGCCCAGCCCATAAAATGCTTTTTTTTTTTTTTTTTAATAGCAGAAAAGAGAAGCTTTATTAGAAGAGAGAGTACACTTCCAGACGTGGAAGAGGGCCTGAGCAAGAGAAGCATGGCTCAAAGGCCCAAATGCTATTTTTGAAAGGAAGAATGTAGAGTGTGGAAGAGAGGCTGAGAACATGTGTGAAGGTGTGTGTGAAAGAGAAGAGTGAGTGAGCTTGCAACTGAGCAGGACAGCATGCATGAGAACAACAGAAACTGAGTGTGTATAAGAGAAGACAGAAACAGGAAGGAAAAAAGGGAGGGAGGGAGGGAGGATGGAAGGAGATAAATAAGTTAAGTAAGGAGCCAGAGAGGGACAGGTGGGCAATCTTTTCAGGAATATCTATGTTC
>NW_006443138.1:11873818-11880697 GCF_000325575.1 Pteropus alecto
TAATTCAGGTAGTACAAACATCGAAATAAGAGTTTTCTCATTATCAGTAGAAGCTGTCAAAACAAAACAATAAGAACAACTTTGTAAGTGTTAAAAAAGCAAATGTCTAGCTGCCTTTGAATGTGGGTGGGATGTGGCACACCGATCTCATCCGGGAGCTTTGGTCATAAGATATATCTGGTTCACTGGCAATATCACCCTTAGACTATAATCAATGGGGCCTGTTCCCAGAGTGGCCTAAGGTTTGGAGAAATATCCTTGAGTTTCTTTAATTCTCCTTCTGGTGACTGGGAGCAGCCTGTGCTAGCAATGCCATCTGGGCAGGGTGCAGCAAGCCTGCATTAGACTCATGCCTAAGGGGATATTCTGGGATGCTCTTGCCAGGCCTTGATGCCGGAAGAGCAGCCTGATGAGCAGATGTTTCTCACATGGGATTTTAGAATCCTACCAGGATGATGCTGACAAGCTGATTTGGGGAGGCTCCAATTTTTATATGGGCAAGCCCCATTCACACTTTAGATGCTCACCCACTATTTCTGCTCTTCCATAAACATATTATTCTCAAGAAAGAAGGCAGGCACAGAAAAGTCTACTTAACCAGCTGGGGAGAGAATTATTGAAATAAAGGGACCATACTTCCCAGAGGATGTTGTAGGACTCTAGAAGTATATCTCAAGTTCAGGGCAAAAAGAATTCTGGAATTTTGCAGAGAAGATATTCAAGTTGTGGAGCATGTCTTAGATCAGTCTTGGCCAGACTACAACTGATTCAGAGAGAGACATGAGAGAAGAATCAAAAAATTTCCCTAAAAACAGAAACTTAAGGACTCTGCTTGACTCAATAAAACTATGATCATAATGAGTAGGAAGCAAGAAGAATCGATGATAGAAAAAAATGAAAAAAGAGAGAAAAAATCAGGGACTAGTAAAGGACAAAACATGACACTATTTTGGGAAAACAGGTAGTCAGGAAATTGAAATTGGGGGCTTTGGTGTTTTTGTTACAAGGTGAATAACCTTAGCCTGATAACCTCTCCAGAGTATCTGTGTCAATGAGGAGAATGTCGAGAAGCCTGAAAGGATTCTCGAACTTGAGAGGTGAGTGACTTGTATAAATTTTGGGGTCCCAATGCCTTGGTTCTAATTTGGTCTCACCTGGGGCTCAGGCATTTGCATTTAAACACACTCTCAAGCTGATTCTAATAAGACTCAAGGGCTACACTCGGAAATACGGATAAAGTCAGGATTTTTTTAATTATTAAAAGAAAAACACTAGCACTTCCTCCAGGTCACAAGGTTAAATTCCAGGCCCCTGCAGAGCCTGCCTTTGGGTCCCACCCACAGCTTCTGCCCATCCTTGAACCTGAGGTCCCAGACCTTCTCCTTTTATGGGCTCCCCACGACCACAGCTGCTTGGATGACGAGGATGGCCGTGTCTGAATCTGAAGGCTATTTTTTCTCATACAAACAGTTCTTCTAAAACACTGTGTAACTGTTTTTTTTTCCATGGAGAGATAGAAAATAGGTGAATGTCATAGTCTTTTTCTGGGTTCAGAAAGGAAGGAAGTTGACCGCCACTTGAGTCTAAGAAGCAGCTTAATTTTTGTACATGAACTACAACTTTTGAGAACGTTAAAAAATATATACTTTCGCCAAGCAGTTGAAATGTAATTACTTACGCCAACATTTGCCATGTAATAAATTAAAATTTTCAAGGAAAGATCTGATGTATTGATCATGAAAGTCTTTTCAAGAGGCTGCAGAACATACAAAGAGCCTCTTTCCAGTCCTAAGAGGGTGGGAGACAGACAACCTGCTTAATCTAACTGGTGCTCAGAATACATTTATAAGAATGAAGTGCATTTTCTTGTTTTGTCAAAAGTCATTTTCTTTAATTGTTATTTCACATTTGTATGCCCAAAGAAATGAATGAACTTGAAAGTTATTGAATTCAACAGGTATTTCCTGTAGTCTCAGAATGTCACCTGAGATCTAAAGCTGAGAACAATAGCTAAGGAGTTCTACACGTTCTAAAGGAAGAGATGTCGAGCATGTTTACTCAATCAGGACTTGTTAAGAGTGGCCAAATGTTATCATGTGACCCTTGGCCTCTCACCCACCTTCAGCTTGTCCAACAGAAGGCTAGAAATTTGGTGGAGGAAAGAGGCTTTCTTTGAAGAGAGCTGTCCATTAGGAGAGCAGGCTCTGAAATGTCCTTCTACACCAAGCCAGGTGTAGGAAGCAGCCGGAGAAACTTTCGGAGTTGGGGGTGTGACAGTTGGGGAAAGGGACAGCTCACCTAGTCCCCAGCTAGACGCTCACTGAGGTGCAGTTCTCCAACCAAAGCCAGGAATCTATGTGTGACCACCAGACTGTGCGTGTGTACCTGATATAGACAGAGGCTGCCTCTGGTGGCTCCTCATGGCAGGGCAAGAAGAGTGGCCTGATCTAAGTTTTGGTGGTGGGGGGTGGGGGGAGGGAGGGCAAGAGAGGCAAGCCATACAATATATTTCACACGCCAAGCGGACACTAGGGAAGGAAGCTGGACAAGGAGAAATAGCTGCATGGGAATTATCCAGAGTGCATCGGACAGGGTTTGGAAGTCTGGACGTGGTCATGGAGAATATCCTTCAAAGAACCCACAACTGTTCCTCACAAGAAAAACAAACCAGCCTTTGGGCTTTTTCAAGGAGAGAGAAGGCATTCAGTGGCCAAGAGGGATGTTCAAACAGAGCTGACTAAATCACATTTTGCCCCTTCCTCCCTTCCACTCCTCTCTCTGAATGTAGAGGAGTCAATAGCATCCTGAAGGACAGGAGGGGATGTGGAGTCAGAACAAAGCACAGTCCTCTTTCTGAATTGAGGGTTCTGAACATAGGTTAGGCGTGAGCAGGGAAAAAGGAAGAAGCTTTGAACTAGATGAGAGAGTAAAAATCAGGCGTGAGATTGGTCTGGATTTCCAAATACTGAAAATAAGAGTTTTCATACTTGGACAGGTAAAGCCGGCGGATCTATCTGCCTGAGGTATTGTCTGAGGGCAGAGAAGGGAAAACCAACAGGATGTTTGACATTAATGGTAGAGGAAACGCAAAACGAAACAAAACAATGTATGTTTCCTGATTGAATCCTCCTGAGCCCTGCCAGTTTATTACGCCAGATGCCTTTGCAGTGTGCACAGGCAGCAAAGGATAGAAAAACGAGTAAGGCCATTGCCATCACCAGATAACTTGGACAAGTGCGGCAGGATTCCTTATTGAGATGAATTTGTCATTTGTTTTCTGTGATTTTTCAGCCACCCGCAGGCTAAGAAGATGGCTGAGTTCAATGGCTCTTTTGCCTCAGGGAGGTTTGTGTTTCAGGGCAGAAAGCAGAATTACAGGAAGACAATCTCTCCTTCTATCTTTTATGAAATGCTTTAAGACTTTTGTGAAAATATTAGGTTTCCAGTAAAGAGAGGCAGAGAAAAAGGAGTATCTTTGAGAGCCAAGAGAGGGGAGAAATTTCCCCCAAATGGAAAGGGAATAAAATTTAGCTGGACCCAATGGCAGCTGGAGCCTGCCCTTCCTTCCAACAATACCATAAACAGGACAAAACTCGGAGGGGAAGAGTGAACCATGGAAAGAGTATGTCCAGCCAGTGGGCTCCCTTCAAGGACCTGTGAAGACTTGGATAATGAGACCAAATAAATGATGGGCTAGGAACTAAAGCTCACAGCCCTCAGTGTTTGGGCTCAGTGAGTACCATTTAGGCTCCTTAAGTTCTCACTCATCCCTAGGGAAAACTGAATCCTCAAATAATCTGGAGGCATTCAGACCCAGAGTCAGATATATGATTTTTGAATTGACATTTACTGACCATCCGAATTTGAAGTTGTAAAATCGTATCTACTGCATGAGAAAAGAAATAACCAAACTGTAAGTGTCTTGATAAATGCCACAAGAGAGGAATATGTTAAGAGGCTCAGGGAAGGGGTCACCAGCAAATCACTTTATGGAGGAGATAAGGACTTGAGTGAAGTAAACCTTGCATGATACATAAGATTCCAAATAGCAGCAGGGGTGGAGGGATGAGTGGACGGCCTCCCGATGCCAGCAAATGCACAGAGATGGAAAAGTCAGAGGCAAACAGTGTATAGAAGCACTTTATTGTAATTATTCAGAGAAAGTGTTACATGGAGAGATCAGGGATGAGAAATGAAATTGGGTGGGACTTGAATGAGAGTCTGAGGATTTATATTTGTTTGGGCAGCAACAAGACATGGACAGTTTTGAAGGAATAATGTGGCATGATCATAGCTGAGCTTTAGAAAAAATTAATCTGGCAGAGATATATGGGATGGTTGGAAGGAGAAAGTGAATGAGATAGGATGGGAAACAGGAGGTTATTACTGGGATCGAGGAGAGAGGTCATGAAGGGTGTGACAGAGCAGTGGCAGTTCCCTTCGATTGTGGGGAAGTAGATCTTAGACCTGCATGGGTGTGAGACAAGAGAGACTTATAAACATCAAGCCCAGCAGACAGGAAATATCATAATGCCATCGTAGAAGTGGGAAAACGGTGGAAGAGGAGCTAGTTTGCAATTGACAAATTCTGAACTTGAAGTTTAACCTGATATTTGGATTTACAATTTAGATAGAGATGTCAGGAGAGAGGAAGGGCCTAGAGATGAAGACTTAGTGTTTTGTAGCAAAGTTGCCTGTCTCCCTGAGGGGATGTCTCAGAATGATTTGGGGACAGGGAGGGAAGGTTGGACCGTGGCATTGGAGAAGTACAGAGAAGGCAAAGAATGTGGCTCGGTCTAGATACTGAACCTGAAAAGAACTGGTTTTAAACCTGAAATTTTCTGGTTTACTTTGGGACTTTCTCTCATTTTCCCTAGTGCTGTCTTTCGCCCTGGGCTCCTATATCTCTCCCAGCACAATTCAGGCTTTCTGTCCCATGGACTTTTCTCAAAAATGATATGAATATATACCTGAGAGCCAAAGAGAGTTACCTGAGTTTGGAGAGGCTCTGCCACCTTTGACTTTGTGGACCTGGGGAGAATTTTTTAACCTCACTTGGTCTCAGTTTCATTACCATCCCCGCCCCTCCCCCGCCCCCCACATGATTTTTAATTTTAAAAAAATGAAATTAGTTTGTGTGTGTGTGTGTGTGTGTGTGAAGAAGAAATGAGATAATGCATAATAAAGCATCCAATAGAGTGACTGGTAAATATTAAACCCTCAACAAAAATTATTCCCTTCCTTCTCCCTGCCCTGCACTGCTCCGTAGAAATTGCTGGTAGAGACGAGGGCCCTCAGTGGAGCAGCACTGAATTCCACAGAGGAGAATGCATGGAAACTTATTCAGCCCCACAGATGGCAACTCCATCCTTTTAGTTGCTCAGGTCGAACCTCGAAGTCATAACAGATCCCTCTTTCACTCTCACATCCTACATTCGACCCTTCAGCAAGTCCTTTTGGCTTCACCAACAAAATGTGTCTGGAACCTGACAGCTTTTCACCACCTCCACAATAGCTACAGACCCATCCACAAGTACCTCTGCCCTGGATTACTGCAGTAGCTTCATTGCTTTCCCAGCCTTCATGCACCCAACACCTCCACTCCAGACTGTTTTCCACACAGCAGCTGGAATGATTCTTGAAAAATAAAAATCAGATCACATTCCTCTTCTCCTCAAAGCTTGGTGACATGCCATGTCACTAGAAGCAAATCCAAGTACTCTACTGTGGTTGACGTGGGAACTCATAAACTCACGCTGGGCCCCTCCCCGGCATCATTTCCTACCACTCTCCAGCGCCTCTCACCTCCTTGCAGTGTCCTGGCAGGCTTGGCACTTTCTATTCCCTGCCCTTTGAATGTTCTTCTTCAGACACTGCACAGCTCCCATTAAGTCCCTCTGAGATAAGATATTTCCAAATCTCTTTTTAAAAAGAAGAAAGAAATCATCTCCAAATCTTATTTTATCAGAGAAAGCTCTCACCCCCTTAGACAAAACAGCAACCTCTCCCTACCCCTTTAATCTTTTCTGTTTTCCTGTTTTGTGTTTTTCTTCGTAGCATTTACCATCACCTGCACTATATGTTTACTCATTTCATTGTTTTGTTTTTTTTCAAATCTCTTTCCACTAGACCATAAGCTCTAAGAGCAGAAAGTTTCTTTTTTCTTTTTTTCTCCACTGCTGTATTTCTAGTGCCTAGATGGACATGGTGCCTCATTCCTTTTTAAGCAAGAAAAGTATCCCTAGATATACCCTGAAAAGCTCCTCCAGGAATGCTCTCGCTACAGTTTTTCCACAGGACATGTTGGTTCCTTTTCACTGTGCCGGATTTACTTCTCAGAGAGCACTACAAGTGGTTTGAACCCGCTCACCCTAATCTCTATCACAGTACATGTATCCCCCTCTTTTAGAAAGTTCACTTTATGCCACTTTGCTTTTACACATGACCTATATTAGTACCTGGTTTTGCTAACCAAAAGAAATCCAAAGCCAATTTTTACTTTTACAAAAAAAAAAAAAAAAGAGGAGGGGGAGGGGGAACAACGAGAAAATAGCTTTCAGCATTTGTTTTGCAAGGAGCAGAGGGCACCCTGAGCTATGAGGGCTGCCCTGCCAGGCTTCTTCTCAGGGAACTACAGTCAGCATCTTGGCATCAAGCCGCCATTGTTTTGAACTGTGTCCATGAGCGTCTGTGCTTTATCTCAACTCGTGCATCCATTAGCAAGATGTGTACTGAAGTATCAGAAAATCCCAGGGAGTTCATAAGGGTGTTACGCTTAGCCTAAAACTGGACATAATTAAGTGTATTTGGTATGATTTAGTAGGTTATTTTGGGGGTCTGGATATACTCAAAAAATTTTTTCATGTAAATTAATGGCAA
>NW_006443138.1:11880719-11900816 GCF_000325575.1 Pteropus alecto
CCTGCTTATGAAAGGTTTCATAGGAGTGCTCTACTTTTGGTTAGCAGGGGAAACCTGTACCTGTTTCTTTCATTACAGTCCTTTATGATAGCAATTTACATTTTATTGGTCTGTTTACTCTTTTCATGTCTGTCTGCCCACTGGAATGTGAGCCCCATGAAGGCTGGAGCTGGTCAGCTTCACTCAGGCCAGGCAGCTTTGACACAGTGGCTTGCACACAGGAGGCTCTTAATAAACTACTGTTAGATGAATGGGTGAATGAATGCAGTGAATGCAGTGGGGAGGGGAAAACTGCTGTTTCAAGCAAACAAAAGAAAATCTGGCTGTAGATGCTTCCAGCTTTTTGAGGGGTGGCATATTCCTTATTACGGAAGAATAGACTTTTATACTTCTCCCTTCCAACTTAAGGAGACTGGTGTGCCAAAGAGTTTGATCTCATTCAAGGAAAGATTAATTTCCCGGCTCCTCTGGGTACTCTGTGCTACTAATGGGCAGATATCCTGAGAGAATGGCCTTTTGTTTAGAAGAGAGCCTTAATGAGGTTAAGGATTTACCAAGGGAGGCTTTCATGAGTTCAGAGCAGTGAACTGGAGAGTAAAACTGTTCTACATTAAAATGAGCAGTGCATTCGTTTGCTGGGGCTGCCATAACATAGTAAAACAGATCGAGTGGCTTAAACAACAGAAATTTATTTTCTCACAGATCTGGCAGTTAGGAGTCCAAGATCAAGGTAGTGGCAGGGCTGGTTTCTTCTGAGGCCTCTTTCTTCAGCTTGTAGATGGCTGCCTTCTCCCTGTTCTTCCCATGGTCTTTCCTTTATGTGCGTGTGTGTCCTAATCTCTTCTTATAAGGACACCAGTCATATTGAATTAGGACCCATTTTAACTCAATTACCTATTTAAAGACCCTGTATTCTTCTGCGACTGGCACATTTCACTTAGCATGATGTCCTCCGGGTTCCTCCATGTGAACCTGGATTTGGTTGTTACGTATTATAGGATTTCTTTCTTTTTCAAGGCTGAATAATTCCATTGTATGTATATTTTCTTAATGCATTCATCCGTCAGTGGACAGTTAGGTTGTTTCTATATTTTGGTTATTGAGAATAGTGCCGCAAGGAACGTGGGAATGCAGGCATCTCTCTGAAACCCTGATACCAATTCTTTTGGATGTATACCCAGAAGTGGGATTTCTGGATCCTATGGTAGTTCATTTTTAATTTTTTGAGGAACATCCGTACTGTTTTCTGTAACAGCTGCACCATTTTACTTTTCCACCAACAATATAGAAGCGTTTTGATTTCTCCACATCCTCAATAACACTAGTTGTCTTTTATTTTTTTGATAATAGTCATCCTAACAGGTGTGAGGTGATATCTTATTATGATCCCACTTCTATAAAGTATCTAAAATAGTCAGACTCATAAAAGCAGAGAGTAGAATGGTCATTACCAGGGCTTGGGGGAGGAGGCAACGGGAAGTTGTCCAGTAGGTATAAATTTTTAGTTATAAAAATAAATAAATTCTAGAGATCTGCTGTACAACATAATGCCTATAACTACCAATACTGTGATATACACTGAAAACTGTTAAGAGGGTAGATCTCAAATTACATGTACTTAACACACATAGAGGGGAGCAGGAGGAAACTTTTGGAAGAAATGGATAAGTTTATTACCTTAATCATGGTGATGGTTTCATTTGTGTACGCATCTGTTCAAACTCATCAAATTGCATACATTAAACATGTTCAGTTTTTTGTAGTATGTCAATTACATCTCAATAAAACTTAAAAAACTAAAGACCCTATTTCCAAATACAGTCACATTCTGAGGTACTGGGGGGTTAAGATTCAGCATATGAATTTTGGGGGTGACACAATTCAGCTGATAACAAACTGGTATCAGATACAGATTGGAAAATTGAGACCAAGGGGTGGGTGAGGGAATGCGGAAGCCCCCATCCCATGGAGGGAGGCCAGGGATGCTGTGGAGGGAGACACACAGTGTGGTGAGTCTGCGAGGTATCTTCTCTTCTCCCAGAATAGTAGAGTTTGGTTGGACATATGGTCACCTAGAGGCTGCGTTTCCCAGTCACCCTTGTGACTAGGTGTGGTCATAAACTATGGAATGTGAAAGAAAGCGATATAGGGAATGACTTTTCGGTGCATTTCCACTCTTTGTGTTGTCTGTGATTGGAAGCTTGGACTTGTTTGAAGCCAACTGTGACTATGCAGTCAAGGACAAGGCCCTAGGGGAAGGCAGGGAAACAAATGGAATGATTTTAGGTCCCTGCATGACCAGGTGGAGTCCTCCCACCAACCCAATCACTCCCCTCAAGACTGTTATGTGAGAGTGAAATAAATTTCTGTATTGTTACTCCCTGTATTTAGAGGATGCTTTGTTATGACAACCTTACTCTTATCCTAATTCAGATAGCAAAATATCTCCCGTGACCCCGTGATTAGTGTATTTTTTTAAAAACTCATTATGAAAACTTTGTGGCTTAAAATTTGTAACCATCTAGTTTTAGACTTTAATAACTTTTTACCACATTTACTTCATCTTTTTTTTTTTCCCAGTTTTAAGAAGCAGCATTATCTTTTACATTATCTTCTATACTGCTCGGCGTTGCAAAGCTATCACACTTCAGTAAATGCCTGCACCATGTGAACTTCTTGCATTGGTGAAGAGATCAGAGAAAAGTGCTGTTTTTCTCTTGTAAGTTGACAGTGGATGAAGAGAAGAGAAGGACCATAGGAAGTGGAATGTGAGGTGGATCAAGAATTTAGTGGGACAAGGAAATCTGAGCAACAAGTGAGCACAGCAATGGAAGCAGCTTGGGCTTGCAGAAATCTTGGGAAAGGCACTAAACTCTCCACAGAACGTAGGATAGGGACTCAGCCATTTTTATTTAAGCATTAAATATACAAGCAACTACATAGACTTGAGGACTTAGGAATACCAAGATGATAGCCAACATGTGTTTAGTATATTCATGAATGAAGATGGATGAAAGACTTAATCTAGTATTGTACTGCTGGACCAACGTTGGTATTTAAACTCCAGAGGGAGCACTATCCTAGACCAAGAGGAAAGCAAGATAAATGGACCACATCTGTATGACTCCTCTCAGTCTTCTTCACCAAGTGTTCCTTCACCTGGGCCTGTATCAAAACTTCCTTTGGCTTTGCCTTTGCAATTACTGACTCTCAGCTTCTGTCTCCACCTCTCTCACAATTATTAAGGGGTACACTATCTAAGAGGTTGATCTTCCACCTGCTTTTGAGGTGTTCAATTTACTTTATTTAACCATTTTTTTTCTCTCAGTAAGGAGTAAATAAATTCACCATGAGCTCTGAGGAGCAATCCCACCAAGCCATGAGTATTTTTATTTCTTGCTTCCTTACCGAATCAAAAGTGTGCATCATGCTTCCTGATATAGAAAGTCAGGGTGAGCTATTTAAATGTAAGTATTATGTGTCCAAGAGGCAGGTGAGGGCCAGATAATAGGGTACTGGTTTTAAGTATTTTCTTTATGATATTCAGGCTTTCCTAATTGGAGTCGTAAGTTCATATTCAGATATTCTGTTTTGTCTGTCTTTGAAATCCTAAACCTATTCCCCCTTCCCATAGAAACCTTAGTTTCTGAGATAGCACTCCATCTGCATGTGCATTTCAAGGTGGGGTACCAAGGCTTGTGACAGAGTTTCCCAAAGAGCCTGGATAAATTGCCCTAATTAAAATTAACGGAGAAAGCTGGAAATTTAGATGGTTTTTGTGTTGTCACAATGCCCATGAATTGGATTTGGGGACTGTATGAAAATAGAAGAATAATTTTAGGTTGGCAGCAATTTATTGTGTCATATTTGGCAGGAAATTTCTCAAATTCAGTTATTCAAATCTCACTTCTATTTTAACTAGTCCGTAGATCCTGTGTAGAGGATCAGATTGTACAGATGAAATTCTTGGCAGAATCTCTGGAGAAGAGACCTTTCTGGGGTTATCTGATTCCACAGGGATCTGTGTCTTTCAAAACTGTCTGACTATTTTGCAAGTCTGAAGAAATTGAAGTTAATTTGTGGAAGGCTGATGGTGATGCAACTAATTCCCATTCTTAGAAATACAAACAAATTTTGTCCAATGAAGGTGCATCAATTTCCACTCTATGGAAGAGGCCAGTTTTGCATTGGTCAGCAAATTCAACTCAGAATTCTTGATTGCCTATATATGTGTTTTTCCTTTGGATTCGTCTTTGAATCAGTTTTTACTTCTTACTGGTTTCCTTATTAAATAGCGAGTGAAATAAAAAAAAAAACAACTTTGACACATTCAATTTATATTTGTATGGGAGTTATGATTTTTAAAAATTACCATTTAGTATTATGATTCTCTAGCATCTTAGTTCATCCCCAAAAGTAGGGCTGGCAAAGGGCGAGGGTAGAAACTAGAGTTTCTGACTGATCATTTACCCAGAGGAAACTAGTTAAATGAACTCCTTAAAAGGGCAAGATAATGTTGACCCTCATTTCTGGAATATAGAGGATCTAGATTTGGGTTTATTTCGGTATGGAGTTATAAAAAAATTATATGCGTGCACAGCCCAATTTGAGGACTGCTGTGATTCTCTTTTTTTATCTTACATTTTAACTAGTTCACTTATATAACAAAAAAATGGTAATAACAGATGTTGTGCTGGCCTTAGAGAAACAGGATGGAAAAATAAACACCATTGGATGTCTCTCTCTCTCTCAATCTCTCTCTCTCTCTCTCTCTCTCTCTCTCTCACTCTCTCTCTCTCTCCCCTCTCCCCAGCACTTATCTCTTCACCTGTTCCCATGTTAATTTCATTCTCCCAGGCTGCCTTCTCCACAAGACTTGACCTACAGGCTGCTAGTATCTCAGCATCTCTTACTCATATCCTTTGTGGAAAAAAACAAGAGCACCATTAGCATAAGTCTTTTTTCAAAACTGTCAGCATGAGGAGCCTTCTAACTTGGGAAGGAGGGTGGAATTTTTTATAGGGCTTTGGCGGGCGGGGTCAGCTGAAGTTCAGCTAGTTTTAAGAATATTTGTTCAAAGATAGTTCTCAGAAAAGGGAGAAATTATTGTGACTAATTAGCTGCGATTGTTTGGACAATTCTTTTCTACCAAGAAGAATGGGAGAAATTGTGAGGGGCTGAGGTCTTGTGAGGGAGCAAAGCTACAGTGAACAGGGACATGGAGGGCCACAGTGGAAACTTTTCAGTCCTTAGACCATAGAGACCCTTTCCCCACATGCAGTTGGTTAAATCTTAGGTAAGGGTTTTTATTAATCTGGGTTGAAATGTTATGCCTAACCCTGGATCACTCACTGTGGTCCAGGAATAGGGTCAAGAATGAAGAGGCTGCTTCCAGGCCAACCCAAAAGCTAGTGCAGGGGGAGGAGCAGCTCCTGAAAGGAGGGAGTAGCCTCTACCTAGCCCAGGCAGGGCAGTCCCTGCCCCTTCTCTCCATTTGTGTCCGTGAAACCCTCTTTTTCTTTCTTCCAGGTGAATGGCTTAACTTTGCCTTTAGGGGGCACTGCCTAGGGGAGGACCACTCAGAAATCTTTGCCTAATTGGTGTGAACAGCAAACCCAGTAGCAGAGGTGAAAGCTTCTCCTGGGAGCAGCCCCCCGAGTAGAATCACTGAAAGGCTGGGCACAGCCTAAATGCCCAGATTTCTTCTTTTGAAATCCTTAAAACTTTCTAAATGATCACCATGGTCATTTATGAAGAAGAACGAGTTTGGTTTTAATAAACATCTCAACATTGGCTGTGCTCTGTGCCTCTTCATTCTTTTCTCTCTTCAGTTTTTGGCAGCAAAACCTCTTTCAAGTGTCCTGTGCCCATTATCCCTTCTTTCCTACAGCAATAGGACAGATCTACCTTACAAACGTAGTTACCAGTGGAAAAAAATAAGATTGAGGGGAAAGACATATCTGTTCTTACATTAATATTTTGCTAGAAGAACAAGTTGGTTACATATTATGGACTTTAAAGTCAAAATCCTTAGACTTCGAATGCTGACTTCCCACTTACTTACTCCATGACCTTGGGCAAATACTTAACCTCAGTAAGGCCCAGTTTTCTTATTTGGGAAATGAAGAATAACACCTACATCAAAATTTAAAAGAATTATATGTGTAAAGAATACACCATTATATGTGAAATATATTAAAATTTAATCACTATCATTTTTTTTTGTGTTGATGAAGATGATAGTGATCGTTATGAAGGTACTAAAACCTGCTCATCTGTATGTTTTCACCCCATTCCTCCCCCGCAAAGAAGGAAATTCACAGATGAAATCAGTCAGTGGTCAAGCCCCTCTAAACAGACCTCAATTATTCCAGGGCCAAGAAGGAGAGAAACAAAGTGGGGATTGATAGGTGGAGCAGAGTAAACCTCTGCCTCGCAGTTGGGAGTAGGCGAGCCAGGGACAAAAGATTCCTCATTTTAGAGAGTTCAGGCTCACTCTTTGTCTGTGTGTGTGTGTGTGTGTGTGTGTGTGTGTGTGTGTGTGTGTGTCCATGTGTGCTTGGATCTGTGTATGTTCATGGGATGTGAGGATTAAACAGTATGTGATATCAAGAAATTATCAACATTGACACTGATTACAGATGCTGGCGAATTAGCAATGTAGAAAGGGGAAATGAAATTTGGCTTAGCTGTGAAAAAGTAATACTAATTACAGTCATTTAAATAAGCCCTTTACCATTTATGCTTAATTACCATGCAGTACAATCATAATCATGTGTATCATTAAATATGTGCCCAGTTAACTTTCATGTAAGTTTTCTTGATTAGAATCATCATCATATCTGTTCTACTTAGACATCTGCTCAGAGACACATTGCTTAAAGCCTCTGCTCCTTCAGGGGCTATCAAGAGGGAACTGACTCCCTGGACTTCCAGAACTAGCTACCAGGTCGTGTTGACAGTTACTCTACTTTGAGAAAACAGTCCTCTCAGTCATATCCCAGTCCCTACACGCTGGCCCTAAACAAAAGAGTACCCCCACCTTTCATCCCCATCTCCCATCCCAAAATGCCAGTGCCTCCTCTCAACCTGCTAAATCTGGCCAAATTGAGGGGCAGCTATAAGGAGACACACACACACACACACACACACACACACACACACACACACACACACCAGGAGATAGCGATAGAGAAATACAGAGAAAAATAAAGACATGTAGACCAAGAGACAAGAAGAGAATCAGAAAGAAACAGATTCAGAGAGGCAGATAGAGGTGGAAAAAAGAAAGTTAAGTAGACACAGAGACAATATAAAAAGTTGGGTAGAGGTACAGTCACAGAGTCAGTTCAGTGAGGAGAGTGCATTTAGAGGCCTTCACAGAGCTGTTTTTTTTTCCGATACTTCAAGAGACAAAAATATTTCTCACAAGCTGACCCAGCCAATTGTAGGGTCCTTCACTGTCTTGGATGGTGAAGAAACAGAAGAGGTGGATAAAAATGAAAAAGGGAAGTAGAGAGAAGAGAGGGAGATAGATCAACAGAGAGACAGAGAAAGACACGCAAGCATAGTGGAGTCAGGGAACGGGTAGAGAGATTTGAGGAGATTAGTGAGTTTGTTGGACGTTCGGTCAGTACACATCTGGTTAAAGGCTGTGGAGACAGAAACATGGACACATTCATGTCTTCGTGTTGTTGTATTAAAATTTCCCATTCCTTAATGATCATTTACTGGGCACCTACCATGTACCTGGAACCCGACTAAGTGTTTTTACCTATATTGATCATTCAGTCCTCAAAATGACACTGTATGGCAGATACTATCATGATGCCCATATTATGGAAAAGGCACATAACTTAACCAAAGTCATCCGGGTAGTGAGTGAGATTCAAATCCTGCCATCTGGTTCCAGATCCTGTATTCTCACCTGCAAAGTATCACAAGCAAAGCCAGTTATGTAATAAATAATAGTTAAGGGATCCATGGTTTAAAAGCGTTCTTTGTGTATGTGTTTTCGTTTTCTTTATGGAAAAAAGGACAAAAATATATAGATATTTAGCTGTGATAAACTAGCCCCCTGTGGCCCTGCCTTGGGGGGAAGAAAACATTCTTGCTCAATTATAATTTATTTCAAATTAACTTAATATGTAAGTCAATCAACATTCCCAAAATAAAACATTTTCATTTCCATGAAGACTTCGACACCTTATCAGCTTAGCAAAGAAACAGGGGCAGAATTGCAGTGCTGCGTTTGACAGAGAAATAGAAACCTCGAGGGGTTTAGTTACTTCACGACTTTCGCACAGAGAGCTGGGCAGACCCCAGCGTTCCTCCTCCATGGGCCCTCCTTGCTCCAGTGAGTCTGGTTCTCTTGCTTTTCCATTTAGCGACCTTAAAGGGACTGGAATTTGGTTCCTCGGTGTTTCCAATTTCTCCTGTGGAAACTCTTGCAAAATATCTTCATCAACTTTCTAATCTGTTAATAAATAATGATAATTTTTAAAAGGAATCATTTGGTCATCATCCTTGGAGATTAATTGGGTAATTAATTTTAGCTAAGTGCTTCTGAAATATAAAGTGCTTCATATATCTTAAGGATTTATGGTTCTGTGTTCTCATTAGGCCTGTAGGACAGAGATTCTTTGTGAAATGAGAAGCTGATTATGAATGACCCTGATCAGGGCTGATTCTCACTAGACTGCACCAACCCCGTTCAGAGAACTCACTGGGAAGGCAGATGACTGTCAAGGTCATATTTACTCCCCAGGCTGAAACTCTGAGCACTGAACTGCCAACCAAAAGGAACTGTCAAAAAAGAATTCAGCTTTCTGGTTGCTCAGCTGCAGGTCATCCATGCACCATATTAATTTTTTAGTAGGGGGAATCATTTTTGGGGTGGTGGTGGTACAAAGGGCTTATGTCCATGGAATCCTTGCCAACTCAAGGACCTGGGGGATATCGGTGCCAATAAGGCCTGTGGTTCCTTTCTATAGTTGCTGACTTTTGAACATATTGACAACTAACATTTAAAAAAGGACAAAAAGGTGACAGTATTGGTTAGTGATTAAAAACATGAACTTTGGCATCATACAGCCCGGGTTTGAATCTGGCTTAACTGTTCACTAGCTACATGTTCATCACTTTAAGCATTACTTCTATGTAGATAGCTCCTAAATTCAACTTATATTTATTGCATAAAAATGACTATGCTAAAACCTTTAGAGAACTTAGTGACTGTAGTAGACTGAGCCAAAAAGATATGTCTACATTCTAATCCCAAGAACTTCTAAATATTACCTTATATGGCCAAACAAAACCAACAAAAAAAACCATATGGGAAATTATGTGATTACGTCAAAGATTTTCAAGGAGATGGTTATTAAGATTATCCATGTGGGCTCTAAATCCAATGACAAATGTCATGAGAAAGAGGCAGAAGGAGATTTGACTGAAGAGAAGGAGGAGGCAATATATCCACAGAGGCAAAGATGAGAGTAATGTGACCACAAAGCAGGGAACTCCTGAAGCCACTAGAAGCTGCAAGAGGCAAGAGACAGGTTCTC
The DNA here is from genome assembly GCF_000325575.1 of Pteropus alecto. Taxonomy (NCBI): domain Eukaryota; kingdom Metazoa; phylum Chordata; class Mammalia; order Chiroptera; family Pteropodidae; genus Pteropus; species Pteropus alecto. Next base: position 11,890,283 of record NW_006443138.1, read on the forward strand.
CCCTACAGCCTTTGGAGGGATCAGAGATCCCAACACTTTAATTTCAGACGTCTGACCTCCAGAATTGTGAGAGAATAAATTTCTGTTGTTTTAATTTGTTACAGAAGCCACAGGAAATGAATACAGTGGCTAATTGGATCTGGGGAGTAAGTAACAAGGTAGGGCCTGAGACAGTTGCCAGTTTCTGGTTTAGGTGATTGGGGTAGAAAAAAGATGGTGACTTTCACCAAGACTGGAAACAGAAGAGCAGGTCTAAGGAAGAAGTTGGGGAATTCTCTTTGGACATGCTGTTGGAACAGACAATCTTTCCTGGATCTGTCTCATGCCTCCATAGCTTGCTGAGTATGCTAAGCCCTAACTGCTCTTTACCTGTGCCATTCTCAGGCTTGTTTTTGCAGTGAGTTACCTTAAGGGTCTCCTGCCAGGACAAGGAGTAGCCTTGCTCAGTGCTTGCGAGAAAACGGCAGATTCCTAAAGTTCAGTGTCTCTTTCCTGTCACATAATCCACTGCGTGTGCAGGCATGTCACCTGGCCATCCTTTTCACCCTTGTGGGGCTTGGGGTGTAAGGGTACTGATATCGACATCTCTATGCTCATGCTACTCACTGTGCTGTGAGTAATAAGGACCTTTGTCTTTAAGAGTCTTGTTTCTTCTGTTGCCTGCATCCATAAAACAGTAATAGGCTAAATTACTGGCTCGAAATCAACCTTGCCTGGACCCTGAGTTGAGGATCTATGGTTCCTTCTGGAAACGTCAAATAGGGAGTTAAATAAATGAGTCTGTAGCTCACCAGAGACATTTGGGCTAGAGATAACAGATTTGTCAGCTGAGAACTCATAATCAAAGCTATGAATTTGAATCATGTCAGCCAGGAAGATTGTATGAAGTGGGAATGGAAAGGAAGGGAAAGGAGAGCTAAGAAACCTGAGCGTGAGGAGTAGGGAGAATGCAAAAGCAGACAAAAACAATGCAAATATTTTCCTACTTAGTCTCTGTGTCTCAGTAATCTTTTACTTATTATCTTGGACTCCTCCTCTGCCTTCTTCTCTTGCATTTAATTGGTTGTGGATTCCAGTCTTTGAATCACATTTTGTTTCACACGCATAACTTCTTTCCATTCCTAGCTGACATTCTAGCTTAGACTCCACATCTATTGCATAAATTCTTTGCAATAACCTCCTAATTGGTCTCTTTGCTTTCTGTTATACCACAACAATTCATCCTACACAGTGCTGCCAGATTAATTTTCTTAAAATATCATTTGGATTGACTCATTCTCCCTGGTTAGAAAGAATCCATCCATAGTTCCTCAGCATGTCCAGGGTGCCTTTTCTTTCTGTACCCATTGACCCCGATTCTTATCACAGAGCAAGAATTGGCATCAGAAAGAATAAAATTTAATTGTGAGAGAGAAACAGCAAAGCATGGAGGGGTGAGGAGAAAAATGAAAAGGACACATTTGTGTTGTGAGGAGGAGTGGTCTGTGGGATATCGGATGAGTCTCATTCAGAGCTAAGCAAACTATAACCTGCAGGCTAAATTTAGCCTGCTTTGTTATAGTAAGTAAAGTTTTATTGGAACACAGCCACATCCATCCTTTGCATATTGTCTACGTTTGCATTTGTGCTACAACTGCAGAGTTGAGTAGTTGTGGCAGAGACTGTCTGGCCCATGAACATCTAAAATATTTACTATCTGGCCCTTTAAAGAAAAAGTTTGCCAACCTCTGATCTAGTTACAACTGCAATATGTGAGATATTAGACCTCAAGGAATGTAGAAAAGAATATTTTAAAAAGTGGTGCTAAGGATTACCAGTTGGATGGATCCCTGTGGACAGACTTTGAAAGATTCCAGTAAAGATTTGAATTACTTTTAATGCTGGACAGTTTCTCTGAATGCTTTCTCAGAGATGGAGCCACAATGCAATCCTAGTTAAATCTCCTTTGCGTGTTGATCCCTTCACATCTTTCTTTACATTGTTAAACTGTCTCCTGAAATTTCTCCTCACATTTCCATGTCTACTTTATTCCTTTAAGTTCCTTCCTTCAAATTCCAGCTCAAGTTCCATCTCCTTTGATAAGCTTCCCCTGCCTTTACTGAACACAGTACATTTACCTCACATGCCAATAGCTTCATTTAATCAAAGTTCCTGCCACCCACCTTTAAACTTTATATACTGCTATGTATTTTTGGTTAATCTTTTCATGGTGTGGAGCTATCTTCCCATAGATCACAAGCTTATTGAAGCCAAGGACTGTGTCTTCTGTATCTTTTTATCTCCCCCACTGGTTTTGGCAAAGGGACTTGAATAAAATTGTGTTTGATAAATTTGCTTACAGTGAAATCATGAGAAATACTAGAAAACAGATTTTCCAACTTCTAAGCCCTACAAAAATGCTCTGCACAAAGATTTTCACACATTAATGTCTGGGTCAGAAATTAAGCAACTGGATTTAGTGTGTAAAATTCCAAACCTTAGAATGGGAAAGTAAGGGTGATTGGGCTCTGATATGTGTCACCTTTTTGATTGCTACGCTGGATTTGGTGTTCTTTAGCTCCTTAACTCCTCCCCAGTTGTTGCCTCCTAAAGTCTCCTGATCAAAAAGAGGGTCTTCTCAGAAAGGACAGTTCTGTGGTCACATGTGAAGTACTTGAGCAATCTGTGATCATGGCTAAAGTGTGGACTAATGTCCTAATTTTCTGTTTTAGGGCACAAGTCTCCTATAATTGTTCCATATATTTCTTTTTTATTTTTTATAAAACTTTTTATTGAAGTATAACATACATATATAAAAGTACACATATCATAAATGTACAGCACAGTGAGTATCACAAACTGAATACACCTGTGCCACCAGCTCCCAGATCAAGAAACAGAACATTATCCATACCGAGAAATCCATACCATGCTCTTTTAGTTGCTGGCTTCCCCAGCCCCTCTGCAAGGGGACTGCTCTACCAACTTGTAACAGAATTGACTAGTTTTTCCAGGTGTTATACTTTACATAAATGGAATCATGCGATACGCACATTTGTACCTGGCTTCCATGCACATTTGTACCTGGCTACTTTTGTTTGAGAGAGTCACCCACAGTGTTTTGTGTGGTTGTGGGCTACTCCTTCCTGTCACTTTGTAATGGATAAATAAATTGTCATGCATTTATACAATGGAATACTATCAATTTGCTTTCATTGACAACATCTTATATTGGAATTCTCAAGAACTCAGCTGTTGAAAGTGAAGTCCAGAGCTGCAATAAACACACTGTTACTTGCAAATCTTTAATTTCACAAAAGCTTAATGGCATTAGTGTCTTGCCTAAGGATAATGTTACAGGCACTATGTCTGAGCCAGGAAAACCAGTTTTGCTTCATATTTGTTATTGGTTTTATAACAAAAATACTAGTCTCTTAAATTCTATTGTTAAGCACCATTGTTGATCTTAAAACAGTATTCATACAGCAATCTTTTCAGCATAAAAATAAAGCAACCAAAATAGTCAGTACGTACATTAAAGTAACTTGACTTATTTCTGAAAATATATCTTCCTTCATGCTTTACAGAGTTGTGAAAACATCTTACTTTTAATGACAAAAACTGTACTGTAGTTTACTTTGATATGTGTTTATTCTTCCCACCAACACACACACACACACAGCTCACTCTCATTGACCGCAAGGTTTTATCTATAGCACCCCTAGAGAGGTTAACTTCATTATCACCATCTTCTGTTGATACTGCAGGAATTAACACTGTTTGGATGAAATCCAAAACCCAGATTATAGGAAAACTCGCAAAGATATTGTACCTCTCCATAAAAGTGCCTGCATAAAAGCCTATTTTTTAAAACTTTGGTTTTTTGAGGTATAATTTACGTATAGCAAAATTCACCCTCTTTATAACTGTATGAGTTCCAGCCAACACATACACTCTTGTAACCACTACCACAATCAAGGTACAGTCCATCGGCCCCCAAAGTTCTTTCATGCCCCTTTGTAGTCAACTCCTACCCCCAATGTTGTCAATAAAAAATTTTACATAAATTTTTTGCCACTCCTCCCTACTAATTCCGCTCCTATTGAATGTAAGCTGACTCAGTGTCTCACTTCTTATGAATAGAAAGAAAACAACCAAACTGACAGTATAATAAAAGGCATTGATTGCACTTTCTCTTTGCTCTCTCTGAGGCCACTTGCTCTGGGGGAAGCCAGCTGCCATGTCATGCAGACACCGCAGCAGCCCTACGGAGAAGCCATGTAGAGAGGAACTGAGTCCTCTTGCCAACAGCCGTGTACGTGAGTGAAGTGGATCTTTTAATTCCAGTCAAGCCTTCGGATGACTCTGGCCCTGACTAGCATCTTGACAATGACCTTATGAAAGACTCTGAGCCAGAACCACCCAGCTAAAACACTCCCAGATTCTCGACTCACAGAAATCATGTGAGAAAATAAACGTTTGCTGTTTAGAGCTACTAAGTTTGAGGAAAATATGTTACACAGCAATAGATAACTGAAGAAACTGATGAGGGAAGTAAAATACAGCAAGTTTAAGTGAGTCGTGAAAGGTCACACAGCTAGTAAATGGCGGATCCAGGGTCTAAACACAAGTCTGTGTGGCTCTAAAACCCATGTCTCTGTGCCACGCTGCTTCCTAAATTTGCTTAGTATGGCAAATGCAAAATCATTTGACTGTGTAATTATCAAGTCTTTGCAGATTGGTTCATGTTACATTTTCAGGAGGTGTCTTTCTGGATTTCCAAAGAAGCTGCTGACTGGAAGAATTTCTGAAAGAATGGTGAATAAAAAGGCAATTCTAATGAAGACGTTTAAGTGAACTGTACTATTTAAAGAACTTCTGTGAAGACTGTTTGAAGATTAAAGTGAAGCAAGTTTGCTATAAATTAGAAAAGATATAACTTAAAAGTAACTTTTTTCATTAGCTCATTATGGTATTATAAAATCGTCTTCATAGAGTGTGACTGGATTATACTAGATTGGTTGATTTATATATGTGTATATATGTTTAATATTGTATATTATATATCTCTAATATATGTTTAAATATTGTATTTAGTATTTATGAAGGAATTACTGAAATTCAGTATTTTCCTGAGATTTCTTAGTTAATATCCTAAGACCCAAACCTTATAGTAGGCAAAGACTTCTTAAGACATGAAAAGTACCAACCTTAAAATGCAACCTTAATTAGCCACTGTAAGCTAATTATATATATGATGCCTAGCAGTCTTCCAGTTTATGATTAGACTTAATATCTTCATCCCATCATCCTGGAATGACTCATTTCCCTTTCTCTCTCTACTCCTTCCATTTTCCTAATGAAATTAATAAAACATTCCTTTCGTTTAATCTCTCCACTAATCTTTATTATTTTTTCTTTATGAAAGCATTGCCACTAGTTTCCTCCTCGTATTAGACTCATTGAGCTAACTTAGGTCAAGGAGTCTCTTATCTCCCAAAAACAGGAACACTGCTGGGCCTTGGCAAGCTCTGGAATTGTGAACTGGAGAGATGTCTCTCCATCTCTTGTCTGTGATTCCATCTTCATGTTTATGGAGTACGATTAATTGAAGAACCTCTACACAGTGGCACAGGACATGGAACACTTTAGTTGTCCCGATAACTTTGCTTTTTTAGAGTTTCCACTCACTCTGGAGCTGGAAAAAAATTATAATGCCGAGAAACAGCACTTGGGTCTCCTTGGCCAAATTAAGTCTATTCTAGTGATTGCTTTTAAAGCGGATGATTAAAATCTGATCTCCTGTCCATTTCACAGCCCCTGTTAGGGCAGCTCAGCTGTCTGTGTGAGGAACTGGCCTCTCTATTCCTCTTCCTGGACTTGCTTCTTGGTTGGTAGGATGAGTGGGCACCCGGGTGAGAGTTCAACCATGTGAGCATGTGAGTGCTGGCACACTGTAAGTGACAATGAAGACACTGTCCCGTTTCAGTTGGTCCTTGATGCTACTTTACCCAACACTGGCAATATAAAGCTTGCAATGTCTATGGCAGAGATGGGGCTTTAGGGAGCCCCATAAATAACTCCCCTTCAAGACATTAAAAGGCAGACATTAGAGTCAGGTGAAGGGAGACAGAAATGCCACCCTAATGCCCACTAACACCTGTAACAGGGGGCGGGGCTTAGAGTGCTAAATGGAGCGGGCAGGTCAGTGCTCCATCTCAGAACCATTCAGACCCATCCGGTGATGGTGGTTTCCAATACAGCTGATTCCTGTCGTAGGCCTGCAGGGGTGAACCTCACCATCCTTCCTTTCTCTTAACCAAGAGAAAGGGGAATGCTGCGCCAGGCACAGTTCCTCCACACCAACGCATCAGCCCGGGAAGTCCCATTGCTTCCCTGGAGGGGCAGTGAGTGAGACAAGATGAGAGGAATTTCAACCAAGTAGGTCAAAAACAATCCAATTGCACATATATGAATATGTAGGCATATTTGTATATGATTTTATAAGCAGCATAGTGAAAAACGGAAGGAGAGCTGGTAGGTGGTTCACAGGATTACCTGGTTTGGGGCGATGCCTGGGGTACAGTGTGAAAGAGGGGTGTGGGGAGATAAGCAAAACAGGAAAACAAATCATTAAAACACAGTATGTATGGTGTGATCACTACACACACACACACACACACACACACACACACACACAAACACACACACTTTTGCATTAAGGACAGAGATTCAAAATAATTCAACCTGTATGGCACGGTTACTACTTCACCCATTAAAGTGGACACCAAAGAACTGAGGCAGTCCCCTGAAAGTTTCCTTGCTGAGCCAGGTATTAACCTGCATTGTGGGGAAGTGGTCCTGGGAGAGGAGCTAGGAGACCCGGGTGGTACCATGGGACTTGGGGGGAGGGTGGTGGCACTGGAGAAGCTCAAGACAGTAGTTATTTACCAAAGCAGTTCAGAAGCATGTCAATGTTTTGACAACAGGTATAGCTCTATCAGTGCATTCTAGTTAATTAGTGTCCTTGTTGACTTATAACTTAAGATCAACTCTTAAAAAATAAGAAGAAAATTTTCTTCCTGTACTATATTACCTGTTTATCTCACTGGGAATAAGCACAACTCACATGAAGAAATCCTCTAAATTCTGGGCATTGGAAGATCCACTTCAAAGGCTCACTCAAATGACTGGAAGTTGGTGTTTGCTGTGTTGGCTGGAAATTTTGCTAGGGCTGTGGATGGGGGTCTTGATTCTCCCAGCCTCTCCACTGCTGCTTGAGCTTCCTAACAGCTTGGTGGTTAATTTCCAAGAGGAGGAGTTCCAAGAAAACCAAGAGGTTCAATATTGCCTTTTATAACCTAAGAAGTCACACGGTGTCACTTTTATTAGAGTCTATCGGGCAAAGCAGTCACAAGAGCCCACCTAAGTTTAAGGGGAGGGGACTTAGATGCCACCACTCCATAGGACCAAGGCCATATGTAAGACCACATAGCAAAGGAAACATGGGAAAAAATACAATGTTACAACAAATTTCTACTATGTGACAGCCATAGTCCCTGCTGGCATGGGTCCCAAAGGTATCTGTTATTTTCATGCTGCCACACTTAGGGCACAAATTAGTTGTATAACCGAAAGACTGAAGGAAGGAGAGAAAAGGTAAAATTATATAGTCAATGAAGGAAGAATAAAGCTAATCTTTTTAAGTTCCTACTTAATAATGTGGCAGGAGACATGTTTATTGATCTTTACCACAGCTCTGTGAGGGTAGATACTATTACTACCACTCACAGATGAGGAAATTAAGGCAAAAGGGTATTTAGCAACCTGTTTAAAGTTTTACAACCAATAACTGGAAGAGCCAGATAAGCCACACTGGTCTGCTTGGCTTCAAAGACAGTTCTGTCCACTAGTCCACACCTCAGAGTGTGGGACATAAACACAACCTGTAAAATGTTCCCCTTTTGTTTCTACTATGGAGTTCATTTTATTTCCACTATACATAGATAAAAGGTCTCATTATTTTACTTCTCAAGAGTTAAAGTATTGCAAATAGTAGAAATATATAAGTGGACTCTCCCCACCCCCTCTAAAATAACAAAGTCTTCTCAAGGAGCACATTAGATAACTCCTATCTCAACGCTCAAGTTTTCATCTGTTAATGCTCATGTAGGAATTACTACCTGGGGGATTATATAAGAACCCCTAACATTATTAAGACTAATTATATTGCAAGTTAATTTAAACTATAAGACATAATACAAATTAGAAGAATTCAGTATGAGAGTTAATTACTAAGTATAAAAACACATGTAAAGTTTGAAGGAAACACAAATGAGGCCTCAGGCTTTGCATATATGTACTTTTAGAATAAGTATTAAGGTTAAATATACCATGGAGATCCATATTTAAAGGAAATGGATGCAGGGATCTCCCTGTGGTGGAGGCACAGATAATGGAGCTCATCATAATCAGAAATACCCCTGAGTCGTTCACGGAGCACACTCAACTGGTAACTACATTTAATCTGAGCACGAGAAACTTGGTTGCAATGATCGGGGAGGTTTTACCCAGATACTTATTTACAAGATCTGGAATCAGATCAGTGGTGGAGGGATAAGGGTGTTTCTCTTTTATTTGATATTAAATACATCCAAAGAAGTAGCTGCGAATGACAGAGACTGAAAGAATTATACATATTTTACCATGCTGTTAACATAAACACAAATGTGATTCAATCATAATACAATGTCATCAATACATGCGGTTACAGGAAGACTTTTGGCACAGACTTGAAAATAAAATTTCCTACTGAAAGCTACTCTTTAAAATGAACAAATACTTGTTTAGAACAGAGACATGATAAGTCATCTGAAGGAAACAGAGTTGGTTCCAGGCTGGTAGGATACCACAGTGATTTGGTATTTTAAGAAAAAACTGTCCATCAGAGTTCGGGTAGCACTGGAAACAAAAGAAAATGGAGTCATCAAGGCAAATGTTGGTTGGGTCTATGTGATCACTGCCTGGGAGAAGGGGGCTCACTCAGTCTTTCAGAAGGTCCAGTCCCATTTATTCATCGATTCATTGAACTTTATTGAATATCTATTTACTAGGCTAGGCATTATCCTACATGCTGGAAATATGGAAATAAATAAGTCAAAGTCTTCATGGAGTTTACATTCTAGTGGGGAAGGCAGTCAATACACTCTCTCTCTCAGTTAATTCTCTCTCTCTCTCTCTGTGAATATACACTCTCTCTTTCTCTAATAACATCAGATCAGTGTTTTTAAAAAAGCTTAACAAGGTAGGAAGAGAGTGAATGAGAGAGGTCATAGGGAGGGAACCTGGCATTATTCTAGATTGAAAGGTCAAAAAAGGCATTTGTGAGGTGATATTAAAGCAGAGATATCTGAATGAAGTGAGGAAGTGAGCCATATGAACATCAGGGTGGAAGTGTTCCAAGTAAATGGAACAGCAAGTAGAAAGCTCAGAGGCCAGAATGGACTTGTGTGTGTTCAGGAAATAGAAAGAAGGCTGTTTTTGTACTCATTCATGCTGTTTGTCAAACATTCTGGTTGTCTCTCTTTCCAGGCACAAAGTGAGACTGTACTACCTGGATCTTCTGTGGATGAGTAGGCTATGTGATTAGTTCTGGGAATAGTGAGTCATGAGCAGAAATGATGTGTATCACTTATGGAGAGAGCCAATGAAAAGCCTTCTAGAGCTCCTTTTCTCTCTGGTGACTGACATGCTTTAGATAGTGGCCACTCCATCAGTCTGAATCTAAGAGCGAGGAAGACAACAATGTGGGAACAGAGTCCCCAGCTAATCCCTAAAGGACATAAATGTGAGCAATAAATAAATTTGTTTCAAATCTCTGAGATTTGGAGTTGTTACCTCAGTATGGCATAACCTGCCCCAACCAATAGAGTGAGTGTAACTGGTGGTGAGAAAGCTAGAGGGAGAGTATGTTTGAGGATGAGATCTAAGGGAAAGGCAGAGGATGGATCATGCAGAGCCTAGTCGACAATATATACTAAATCTGGATTTCATTCTGTGTGAGGGAAGAACCTTTGGAGGACTTTGAGCATGGGAATGACATGATTTGCATATAAAAAGAATCATTCAGTCATGCAGAATGTAGTTCATAGGAAATAGATACTGAGGTATTTAGATGAAATGTCTACAACTTACTTTCACATGGTTCAGTAAAATGTTTTCCAGTGTGTGTATACATGCACAATGAGGGTAAAATGGTAATCGGTGTATCTAGATGAAGGGTATGGAGGTGTTCATTGTACTCTTTTCTCAACATTTTTGTGAGTTTAAAAATTTTTTTAAATAAAAAGTTGGGGAATCACTTTAATTATAAAGACAGAAGCAAAGAAGACCATTAGGAGGCTGCTGTGAGACATGAAGTGGTTTGGGCTGCAGTGGCAATGGTGAGAAATGGGGGAATTTGAAATCTCTTTTGTATCTGGAACCAGCAGGATTTGCTGATAGATTACTTGGGGGATATGAAGGAAAGAGAGGAGTCAGGGCGGTTCTTAAGTTT
>NW_006443138.1:11901270-11902129 GCF_000325575.1 Pteropus alecto
GCCGCACTGTTTGCTGGTGCTCTTCCTCAGCTCGCGGTAGCTTGCTAAGAAAGAATGTTTCCAGAACTGGTGAGAAAACCCTAACCAAGGTATAGCTAAGAGAATATTCCCTTTCAGTTATATCCCTTTTTTGTCAAAGTTCTATTGATTTACTGTTCTCTCTCACATAGCTTTTCTTCCATGATCACCTTGCATTTTTTTATATCAGCATCCCTATTACTTTATTACTATATGGGGAGTATTCTCTATGTGTCTGCTCTAAATCTATTTTTAAAAATTTATTTCATCTTTATAGTATTTAAATGGTTCAAAAATCAAAATGACTTAAAGTATACACTGAGAATTCACCTTCCCACTTTTTCCCTATGCATGTTTCCCCCACCGAATCAAGGACCCTACCCATTAGTTTGTGTATCCATCCTGTTTAGGTTGTTGCCAATCTCTTGCTATTACAAAGCTGCAATGCTATTACATGTAATATATGTATTATATATATATATATATATATGTATAACTATATATAGTTATTGAGCTGTAGTTTTTGTCTTCTCTGCTGTGATATGATGATGGGAAAGACATATTCTGCTCCTTTTGGGAGGGGATGAGAAATTTCTGATATAAAAGTTCAGGCTCAAATTGCATTCCTCTTCCCTGTCACTTTTAGTTTGAAACGTAAGTACCATGACTTCCAATACAGCATGATTAAATACCTCCCCTAGCTAAAGCAGTTTAGGGATGTTCAAGTTCAGCACTTTACTGCCTAAAATGGGGATAAAAATGACTTGTGCTGACCCAATGAAAAAAAATAAGGTTATTGGAGAATATGTGTTAATGAGAGGTGGACTGACATGTAACTTCA
>NW_006443138.1:11902192-11904537 GCF_000325575.1 Pteropus alecto
GCAAACTATACTACAAAGCTACAGTAATCAAAACAGCATGGTACGGGCATAAAAACAGATACATTGAATAATGGAACAGAACAGAGAGCCCAGAAATAAATCCAGACATATACGCTCACGTAATATATGATGAAGGAGGTAAGAATATACAATGGGGTGAAGACAGTCTCTTTAATTAATGGTGTTGGGTGTGGCTTTTTTGAAAAAAAAAAAAAAAGAAGAAGAAGAAGAAGCTGGACCACCTTCTTACACCATATACAAGAATAGACTCAAAATGGATTAAAGACTTAAATGTAAGACCCAAAACCATAAAAATTCTAAAAGAAAACATGGGTAGTAATCTCTCTGATATTGCTAACAGAAATTTCTCTTCAGATATATCTCCCCAGGCAAGGAAAACAAAAGAAAAAATAAACAAATGGGACTACATCAAACTAAAAAGTTTTTGTACAGCAAAGGAAACCATCAACAACAAAAAAGACAACCGACTAATTGGGAGAAGATATTCGCTAATGATATATTTGATAAGGGGTTAATATCCAAAACATATAAAGAACTCATACAACTTAACAACAAAACAACACAAACGATCCAATTAAAAAATGGGCAGAAGACCTGAACAGATACTTCTCCAAAGAGTAAATACAGATGGCCAACACACACATGCAAAGATGTTCAAGGTCACCAGTCATCAGAGAAATACAAGTTGAAACCACAATGAGATATCACCACACACCTGTCAGAATGGCTATCATCAATAAATCAAAGAACAAGTGATTGCGAGGATGCGGAGAAAAGAGAACCCTCATACACTGTTGGTGGGATTGCAAATTGGTACAGCTGCTGTGGAAAACAGAATGAGGTTTCTCAAAAAATTAAAATGGATATACTTTTTGACCCAGCAATTGCACTTCTGGGTATTTATCCAAAGAAATCCAAAATAATAATTCATAAAGATCCATGCACCACAATATTCGTGGCAACACAATTTACAATAGCCAAGATATGGAAGCAACCTAAAAGCCCATCAACAGATGATTGGATAAAGATGTGGTACATATGTACAATGGAATATTACTCAGCCATAAAAACACTTGCCATGTGCAACTACATGGATGGACCTAGAAGGTATTATTGCTAAGTGAAGGAAAAGACAGAAAGAAAAATAACATATGATTTCACTTATTGTGGAATCTAAGGAACAAAATAAATGAACAAAATGAAAACAGACTTAAAAACACAGAGCACTATGGTTTGGCTGGGTGAAAAAGGTGAAAGGATTAAGAAGTACATATTGGTAGTTGCAAAATAGTCACAGGGATGTGAAGTGCAACATAGAGAATACAGTCAATAATAATGTAATAACTATGTATAGCGACAGGTGGGTACTAGACTAATCAGGGGGATCACTTTGTAAATTCTATGTCTAACCACTATGCTGTACATCTGAAACTAATATAAAAGAATACTGAACATCAACTTTAATTGAAAAAAAAAATAGCAAAAATAATAAAGCAAAACTATCATATTAAAAGAATGGAAAAAATTATACAGCAATTTTAAAGCAGGTTCATATGTCTATGAATTCAGTATAAGAGCAAATTTATTCTCTCCCTATTTACAGAAATAAAAGTTATATGGCTTAAGCCTTACAAAAATGAAATTAATGTAAAAGACCATGAGATAATTGCACTATAGGATGTTATAGTTTTTAAAAATATATTATTAGGCATCACTTTTTCAAGTTTAACTGTAACAAAATTTTATTTTGAGGTTTCTTTTTTAAGATGGAAAGTATTACATGTCTGTACGCTACTGAGAAAGATACAGAAGGGGCAAGGGGAGAATAATGGTGTGGGAGGACTGAAGAAAATTAGAGTAGGAAAACCTTTAGGTAGGTCAGACAAAACTTATAATTTTACTTCCCACAAGAGTTACATATGTACATGATTTAATGGCTGAATGTCACCTGTATGTTCATGCCTACAATTTTTTTTTTAACTTTTTAAAAATTAAGTTCATTGGGGTAACACAGGTTAATGCAATTATATAATTTTCAGGTGTACAATTTGACATCTGTGTATCCTATTGTGATTACCACCTAAAGCCGTTTCCTTCAGCTACCATATATTTGATCCCCTTTACCCACTTACCCTCCCCCTAACCCCCTATATTTGACCCCCTTTAACCGTCTACTTCTCCTCTCCGACTCCCTACCTTCTGGTAACCACTAGTCTATAGTCCATGTCCCTAAGTCTCTGTTTGTCCTGTTCATTTGTTGCTTTTAGGTTTATATCCCACATATAAGTGATATCATGTGATTTTCAACTTTTTCAGTCTGGCTT
>NW_006443138.1:11904555-11969499 GCF_000325575.1 Pteropus alecto
ATATTCCATTGTATATATGTACCACAGCTTCTTTAGCCAATCATCTATCATAGGACACTTTGGTTGCTTCCATGTCCTGGTCACTGTGAATAATGCTGCTATGAACATCAGTGTGCAAATATCATTTTGGATATAGGTTTTCAAGTCTTTGAGGTAAATACCCAGTAGAGGGATTGCTGGATCATATAGTAGATCAATCCTTAGTTTTTTGAGGAACTTCCATACTGTTTTCCATAGTGACTGTACCAATTTGCAGTCTTACCGGCAGTGTATGAGAGTTCCTTTTGTTACTAAATTTTAAACATCAGTTTTCCTAAATTCAACCCAAGTAGTGTCACTATCCATTAATCTTTGAGAAAAGGTGCATGAAGGCAGGAAACATATGTTTGCCAGGGTATATTCAGTACCTGGCATATAGTAAGCACTCAATAAGAATTTGTTTTATTAGTTAACTGGAAATATGTACTTAGGAGAACAAATTAAAGATAACAGTTTTATTCAACAAGCACTTCTGAATACTTGGTATAAACAGAGCATTGTCTTGGGTATTACAGAGTACTAAAAGTAGGAGACACTGTCTTATCGAGGGGTAGACATACAGTATAATTTGCATTTATAAGCCTTTAAAATAAAATATAAACACTTTAAAATTCACATTAGAAAAATTTTTTAAAATTATTTGTTACTACTGAATTCTGGATATGCACTAAGTATGAGAAAAAGAAGCAAATACGTAATACATGAATTATTTTTATAAGCTCTTATGGGCCAGGAGAAAATTAAAGTATAAATTTCATATCCTTTCTGGAATTAACTTTTAATTACAGAAATGAAATTAAGTTCACAATGCATAAAGTCATATTTTTGGTAACATATTCAATGACATGGATGGTGAGACTCTCTTCAGGCTTTTCCACATGAAATGGAAATAAAGGGCCATATAAAAGTAAAAAGAAATTATGAGTAGGGAAAATAAGTTATTTTAAATGAACCAAATGTTTTATAAACAATTAAAATAGGATGGCATTTGAAGACCCCATCCAAATCTGAGATTAAATGATTCTATGAACTAAACACAGAAAGGTGAGGTAGTAGAGATGAAGAAAGTGAAAAAAGATAGAGAAGAGTAAAGAAAAGCCCTAAAGAAACACCCCTCCCAAACACAGAGACTAACACAGCTGAGACGCAGGGACAATAAGGGGGAAGAACAAATTTAGTCAGATCTGGCTTCCCTCATCTGAAGGCTACCTCCTCAGAACTGTTCCATAACATAGTTTAACATTGGTGTCCGAATGCTGCTGGCCTCTCAAGACTTTTTAAATTATGCTGTTTTCCTTACTAGACTGAATTGCCTTGAGAATCAATGGTCACATACCTGCTCTCCTTCGTGGCTTGAGTTAGATTATAACTTTGGTTTATTAAAAACTTAATTTTATAATTCTTCTTCAGAATCTAGATCATAAATTTCCTGAGGCTGTCTCTTAATATCGATTACCAAATCGATGGTTAAAATTTTTGTCAAACACTGAAGAACTGAAGTTAGTAACTGGTATTTACCAGAGACTGATTCCAAACCTGTATAACTGCTTACCAGGGGTTGGTTGGTTCGCAGCGCATGGAGAGCTCTTATATATACTTGTGGAAAGCTGTGATTTCCTTTCTTAGACTTATATAGGATTTGGGGAATGCCTAAAACTGCATTAGCTATTATCCTACTAACCATGGCTATTTCTGATTGCTGGCATTTTTTGGCATAGTTGAGAAGATAGGAATTTAACAAGATCTCAAAATTGCCACCCACTGGCAAAACACAACCTGCTGGTATAGACGAGGAACAGTAATTCTGGGCAGCACCCATCTCCAGTGACTTGTATCTCACTGGTAACATACTCCCCTTTCCAGCAATTTTTGTGATCTTTAAATTTTCATAAGAAATTTCTAGTCTATCGTTTTCTGTTGTTGAATTTGTAGAAGAATTACACTCAAATGGATCATGGTCATCAATTATCTTGGTTTTGTGTGGAGATAAACATCTCAATGTTTCATCTGTCTGGTATGTATCTGTTGGTGTCACTTTTGGTGTTGAACATGGAATATGTGTTTCTAATTCTACACTTGGAACTACCAAATTTGAATGTACTTTTAAATATCTCTGAGTTTCTGCCAGTCCATCTTTGTTCTTTACAACTGTGCCCTGATTTGGCCTTTGTATTGAGCCAATTTCTAGTAACTGATTACTTTCTGTCATACTCTTATAAATAAGAGGACTTAATGTATGATTTTTATCACTGACTTGTATCATGTAATTTAGATCAAGGTCTTTAAATAACTGCTGAAGCATTTTAAAAGCTCCATGTAAAGCATCCTCATGTTGTTTAACAAGACCCTGCACTGGTCCACAAAGAACTATACAGTGTGGTATAAACGAACATGTGCTAATCAAGCCAAGATGAACATATCTTTTGGATCTAAGAATAAGGGGCTTATAAAACTTCACCAAAGCAGTGTTCGAAATTTCATACTGTGAAAAGGCGTGCGGTAGTACAATAGGAGAAAGACCAATGATCCTCTGAATAAGAGAAATTTCTTCAGATGATAAACACTCCACCACTGATATGCTATTCAGTCCTGCATAAAAAATAACTAAGTCCGGTTGTTTCACACTAGATAGCAGCAATTTTACATTCTGACTCTGTAAATGTTTCATTATTGCTTTTGTCCTTTCCATAATCCAAAATTGAGATGTCTGAAACTGTGCCTCTGAATTTAGAATAAACTCTGTTCCAAAAGTTGAAAAGAGAGGCTGAATACTTTCTGTTACTAGCACTATTCTTATGTCACCATCTGCTGGACAGTACACAGAAAAGTCTCTGTGAAGCACAAGTCCTGGTATGATCCTGGAATGTGAAACTGGAAGGCCAGTGACACCAACGTTCAACTCAACAAAACAGTCATCCACTAACTCACATACCTCTTTGAACCCACTTTCACAAGCCATACACTTAAAAAAGTAGTCACACATTAATCGTGAAATAAAGTCGTGATTATTTCTTCCCACTCTTCCACAAAAGTATGCCCCTAAGAGCAACTCTACAGAGCTCCTACACAACGTTCTCTCTTTAGTGGATGAAGAAAAGATGGACAAAAAGTGTCTACTTAAGTGCTGGTCCATAACATAGTCTAATATTTGTGTCTGAAACATCAGAAGAGCTTGGGAAATAAAATTCCACTGACAACAATTTTTCCAATACCTTCCATGGGTTTGAACATTTTTGGAAATCAAGGAATCTTTTCCTTTGTCTGTGACTGCATGGAGTCCTCTGAGTAAATGGCAAAGAAAGATAATAAATGTCTTAGCACCATCTCCCGTTTTTCTCAGATGACTGGAAACACATGCCACCATCATCCTGTACAAAAAAGAAATAAAGCAACTCAGACTATCAGTGGGCTGCCTTCCTACATTTGGATCAAGTTGAAACGATGTTTTCAGAGCTATAAGCATAAAATGTGAATACTGTCCCATTGATAGTTTTAGTTTTTCCTTTGCCAAGTAATTTTGTTCTATTCCAAGATTCTAGAGTTGGGTGGAGCGGGGAGGAGAGAGGAGTAAGTGTTCTTAGAAGGTGATAAGATTTGAGGTCCGGGGAAAGTGTTCCCTTAGGCATCGCTGTAACCCTGAGCGTACACTGGTCTTAGCCAAAGTCAGTTTTTCTAGCATAGCCTCAGGGATAAGTTCAGGGATATGGCCTGGGGTGCTCGTTTATGGCACGTTTTAATCGGCGGGAGTGTGGGACGCGGGTACCTGGCTAAGGGATGTTCTAAGTGTAGCGCCTCCAGGAGGCGGCCTCCATCCCGGCTGAGCAGTACCTCACCGGTAGGCTTCGTACACAGAACTTGACGACCTTCAGGCCCCACGCAGCAGCTCACGATGGTTTCCAGGACCTCCGCGACCTGTAACGCCGCCTTCACAGACCCTGCAGCGGCCATAGCCCTTCGAGGTCCCGCCGCTCTGCTCGCAGACTACGACCACCGCCAGGAGGGGCGGGTTGTGGCACGGCCGGAGGCGGAAGAGGCGGGGAGGCCGGAAACCCGGGCAGCTCTGCTTCTTGGTTGGGCGAGGAGGCTGCCCTTCCGCCCGCTCGGCTGGAAAGCGGCGCTTTTCTGCGGGTTGAGGCTAGCGGTTCAATAGCCCGGAAGTTAGAAAAGAGGTCAGGATTTCCCAGGATTTGTCCTTGGAGCGGAAACCGCTGGCCTTCCCTTGGTCCCTAGGTAAATTTGTTCCCTTCCGGTAGCTTCGATTACCACCAAATCCTTTTGTCTCCTAAGATGTTTCCTTCCTAAGTCGGCATGGTAATGGAGCCTATGGGAAGGAGGGAATGGTCACCGCGGGTAGGACTCGTTTTGTTCCCTGCCCCCACTAAAAGCTCCTCGTTTCGTAGCAAAACTTCTGCCTTGGACTTATGCATATTCTGTCCACTCTCCATCAGTTGCTCTCCTTCCATTCACGAAACCAGTTTAGGGATGCAGGATAGATAGGGAGGGGCCTGGTCAAGGTCACCAGCTGCAGGCTTTATGCTTTCCGCGGCGTACTTTGCTACATTTCCTGGACCAGGTATCACTATGAAATGCCAGCCACCACAATTTATCTTTAGCAGAAGCGATAGATGACTTAGGCACATAGGTGGTCAATAGTATGTTTTAAAAACAGTGGCCTGACAGATACAGACCAACGGCAGAGAAAAAACAAGCAGAACACTTTTATATATTAAAATACATGCTCTCTTAAGGATGAAATGGTTAAAAGCATGGGCTTAAGATTTGGACCTGGATTTGCTCTACCATTTACTTACCTGTGACATTCATTACGGAACTTTTGTCCACTTCTTTTATCTTAAGAAAAAAAAAAGATTATAGATATAAATGAAGGTGAGAATGTTTACAAAGCACTTTACTTACATGGTGCCCAGCATATACTAAGCACTCAACAGTCAGATGTGTACAGCTCACTCATCAAATTACTCTTGACATGTCACCACTGAATGGGCCCACTTTCTCTACAAGAAAGGGATATTTGGTTAAGGTGCAGAAGAGACGATTAGCATAATAGAGGACATCTATTAAGAGAGTGGGCAATATTAGTAAGAAAATTATCTTGTAGATGTTTCATTGGAATTGAACAGTGAGTTGTTTTTCTTACTTTATTCCTATGCATGGAACAGGAGAAACCTGTAAGCCCTCCCATCTTTTCCTGCCAATTAATAAGACAGAACCAACTGACCATTAGCCAGAAGCAACTGGACCCCGAGGAGAAAGCAAGAAAGGGAGGGGAGGAGGATGGAGGAAAACCAGAGAAGGATAATTTCTTGGAACTCATCTGAAGTTGACTCAGTATAAATAGGTGATTTGAGGGGAAAAAACTTTTTCATATAGGTTTTGTGTATATGCTTACTAGAAAAGTATTTTCCAGTTCTACCCATCACAAAGGGGTCACATTACTCATAAGATTCGAGCAGCAGATTGTTCCAAACATTAAAAGTGAAGAGCTGCGATCAGAGTTCTAGTTAAGTGTACACTGGAAAGAATGCGCACTAAAGTCAAACATGGATTCAAACTGGTGCTCACTATCATTCTTACTATCAAGCTTTTGGAATTGTTTAACTTCTCTGAGCTTCAGATTCTTCATCTATGAAATCGGAATAACTTCTACTTAAGATTATGAGTACTTAGGAAGAATGAATATAGAGTAAAGCAAACTTTAGGGATTCTGTGAAGTCCCAAGCCCTGCACAACGTTCACAATTACACCACGCAAAAATTTATTTTAATTTAAAAATTAGGACTAAGTAATTTAGTCACCATATATCATAAGTCAAAGTAATCTGATCACAATTTGTTCTTTTTAAAAATTTTATTTAGAATGCCTACTTGAAGAAGTTAGCATAATTTTACAGATCATTAGAAAAATTGTTTTGTCTCTGCAAACATTTATGATAGGTTGGGAATAAGAGATTAGAAATGTAATACATTACAAAACAGTAGCCTATGACTATCTGTACATTTACAATGCACCTCAAGGAAAAGAATTTGACAGTGTGCTGTACTTACACTGCAGATAACATACTTCTATTATATAAAACTGACCAGTGGTCGTGTTTGAATTTATAAATGGCCATCAATCAGAATTTTAACTTAGATATACATTTAGCATGATAAAAAGTGAAAAAAATTTCAACTGAAGTTCTGTGGCTCATCAGTTCAAATATTTTGTGGCATTGTCTTTAAATAATTTTCAATATTGTAATAGAATAATTTTACATACTGCAGAAAATTTTTAAAATATTTTAGAAAGTATATTCACATTCATTTTGTCATGGGTTTCTTGTAGCTCTTCTAAATATGTTAATTATGCTTAGGAAACACTGGTCCTATACAATTTTAACAGTCCATCTTCAGTTAAAAACTAACGAAACAAACAGTATGTTAAAAGTAACAAAAGGTAAGTTAAATATACTAAATTCACACTATAGGTAAACAAAATGAAACCAAATTATGTAATAGTGGCAGATTATACATTTTAAAGAACCTCTTTTACCATGTAAGTCAAATAAAATAGAAGTTGAAATGTTAACTTAGTGATTTCTGTGGGGTTCCCCTACCCCACTGTTCAAATTGGAAAATTTGGTACAAATGCTAATTTTAATATTTTATTTCTGTAGTAAATTTAACATAATTCAAAATAATATACAGTATCAATAATGCCATCATCACCTTATATCGAACAAAGAAAAAACAACTCCAAAATATATTCACTGCTCACTAGAAATGCTAGACACTGGGAAAAATGGAATTTTATACATTTGTTTTCTTAAATATTTGACTAAGATATTCTTCAAAAAGTTAAAACTGCCTTTCACAGAATTTTGTGTGTATATGGCACAAGTTGACACCAAAACAGTGTGAATTCCATCAAAAAGGCACTGTTTACAATACTCAGGATAATCTGACAAATCTACTTCAATGTGTGAGGGTAAATAATATATTTGAAATAGCTATATAGACAAACCGTTATAAAAGTACACCATTACCATTTAAATATACTTAGCTATATAAAAGGAAATAAAGTGACACAGAAAAATGATCCTTTTATGACAAGCCTATAAACACTTTGTATCATTATAGTTCTGTAACATAAAATGACAAAAAGTATTTTCTTAAAGGCACAAAAGCGTGAATACTAAATGAGGGTTGTATTTTACAAGGCCAATTTTTTCAACAGAATGGTGACAAAGATTACACTGTACCTTATAAGTGATACAAAAAAGTATTGACATGAAATACAAGTGAACTATCTATTGCTGAAACTTTACTTATTTCACATGCCCTAATTATTGTCTTTTCATGGGCCAGCTACATCTTGCTAAATGGTGAATAACAAAGGCATAGCACATTTAATAACTAAAACAGAAAAGCACATTTCAATAATTCTTACCTAAATTTTCATTTGAAAAAATAAAATTTTTGATCAAACGAAAATAACAGGTCATAAGTTCTTAAATCCTAGAAACCATTATGAGGCTCTCAGACAATTGGGAATTGTAAATCACAATTGTTATGAATTCACGTGTGAAAGAAGATTAATCTTAGGTAGAGAACATTCAAAGTCATTTACATATATGGCTAAATACAAAGTTAATTGTTTTAAAGGATTCACATACTAAGCCTGGTATAAGCAGTAATCTAACATTAAGCCGCCAATTCCTGAGTTTTGTGTTCAGTTCACAGAAAGGAACTCATACAACTAAAAGCATAAGACTATTAGATTAGATAAAATGCTTTGAGTGTACAAGAAACAGTCTTGAGTAATCCTGCTCTTTCTCATGAAATAGTTTTTGACTCTGGGTAGGTAATAAGAACCCATAACATCTGTCCTAAAAAGAAAATTTTTAAGAATAAGGAAAATAATTACCTTTCCAGTCTTAGAAAGATACATATACAAATAAAACACTATTTAGACCAAATGAAAATAACCCACAAGTGGATAAGACTAAAATCTCAAAGGGGGGGTTACCAACAAAAAATTTTAAGTTTTCAGGGTTTAATGATGAAACGACTTTGTGATCAGCCAATCAAATTATATATAATATAAATTAATACTAATTTAAACCATAAAAAGCTCAAATTGTACAATATTTACAAAATATATATCAATGAATAGACAGTTGAGCATAACATTGGTAACAGAAAGTGAGTACAATATTACAGTGACAGGTATGAAATACAAACATAAAACCACCTGTTCTAGTGCAGTTACATTAATTATATCAATACTTATCCTGGGTATAGGTACATCTTATCTGTGTTTTAATCAATTTACAAAATGTTTTCACATGTACATATGGAATATAGCATTGTTTTGCCAAAAATACATGGGAAATAGCTCTTCATAAAACCTAAGGATACTTAAGATAGCTATATCAGGAAAAAAGCAGGCTCTTTTTTGTCCTTTTCAATTGTCGTAATTTAGCAACCATTCTTTAATTTTATCATAGCATTAAACAATTGATTGTAATTTTACTAGTGTCCAACAGTCTCTTCTTAGGCAAAAGCAAATGTAGCCAGAGCAATTATTCTGACCATCATTTTCATTAATATCCATTTTGAAATCTATACTTTCATGATTCTAAGGTATATCTTAGAACAATGTGTTCCTAACCTTAACTTACATTTGCAAAAATTGCTTTTGAGGACTATAAATATTTATGTAAAGACATAAAGTAAAAATATTAAACTAAAAAAAAAAATTAGGAAAAAGTTTGCCTGAGCCTGAATAAAAAGGAATCTTGAAGAATTGTCATTTCTGCCACAGAATTACATCACTAAGAACCGTAGAGGGTAATAAAAAAAATTAAACTTCAGAACTTGATGTTCTTAGATGCTCAATTTATTGCACATTTTAAAGAAAATGATTTTAATGTACACAAAAATGCCACCACACCAAGTATCTTTTCTTATAGCCTTTCTCTTATTTGGCTTTTGAAGTAAAATATTTTAATATTTTCTATTCTACTTCTTCATTGGACACACTAGGGTCTAAATGAAAACTAAAGTTAAGTTTTTCATAATGAAAAAACATGTACTACCAGCATTTCATATACCCTATAAACAAGTCTAGAATTTGGCCTGTGTTATTGGACCGAGTTAAAAAAACAAAAATAAAAAAGGACAGCAACCAATTTTGACCACGCTTTTTTCAATAAGTGCTTAAGGTATTATATAGGTATGATAAGAAAGATGTAATCTATAGATCCAAGTAGCTGCATACCATTTTTTATGTTGATATACACGTACGTGCATTTGTATCTATATAAATATTAAATTCTAGGGGTTAAAAAAATCTTGTGTAAACTTTTTAAAAAGCAATTTGCCACCTTGTACCTCTCGATATATTAATTTTGACCACACTTTTTTTAGCTGGTTCTAAGAAGACAATTGAACTGGGTGCTTTGGAAATGATTTTTTTTTTTAACAGTACAGTGTATTGACCTATTTATAATGTCTATTATCCCATCATTTCCCATTTTGTAATTCCTTATTGATAAAAGTTTTCTGCCTATTTTATGAAGAAAATAGATTACTATACATATATTTCTAATGCTGATAGCATTTTTGTTATGAGCGTTAGTGCTGTATCTCAGAACATACTATAGAATACGAAGACTACTGTCAGGTATACATAAGATACAATTGTGTACACATGTGGATTTATTATACTCACATGTAGACACATTTTCACAAAAGCTAGAAATGTTCTGGCACTTAACATATAGCTCACATTAATAATGAAATAGAATAACTCTTATTCCAAGTTAAGGATAAAAGGTATGAAAGGTCAATACCTTTACATTTAAATCTAAGGTTTTGTTTCAGAAATATTGTGATGTTTTAATAAAGACCAAACCAACTTGAACATTGGTCCCAGGCCAAATCTGATCATTCCAGTTCATTGATTCAACTGTAAAGAACTTCTATTTAAACATGAAGTTTATTATGACTTGAAGCAAAATCAGAAGGAAAATGATGAAGTAGTCTTTTTGTTGCAGAAAATAATCCGTAGCAGGTGAGCTTGAAACCAAATGATTTCGAAGAGCCATAATATTTCTACAAAAAAAAAACAACAATAAGTTTTATAATTATTTGTCAAAAATGTCAGCACAGAACTCATAATTTGACATATGGTCACAGAGCACTTAATTACATGAACAAAAGTAACTAGTTCAATCAGTTACTACTATCTTACCAGGGAGCTGATTATGCTATGTAGAGCCATTATTAGGTCTTGTCTAAATCTATATTCCACATTGTACCACACATATTACTTAATGATGTGCATCAAACAAATTACTAAAGTTTGATGATGTCGAAATATATAACCTCTATTATCACAGTGGTTTTAAAACAAAAATTTTGCTTCTTAGTTGATCCACTAAGGTTCTTTTATCTTTAGGGGGAGAGAGGTTGAACTGGAGAAAAATCCTAAATTACCCAGGAAAAAATAATACAACAGATTTCATGGTGTTCCTAATTTGAAGAATGCGCTATAGAAATTTCATATGCTAACAGAAATAAAATGTTAATTTAGTCATGAAATGAGCTTAAATTATCCTCACGCCACCCTAAATACTCTGGCTAAAAAGAGCTGATTAGTGAAGACCTTTTCTGACTTCTTTTAATGTCTTACCAGTGTAGAGAAAGAAACAGATGAAACAAGTAGGCTCATTAATTAATATATATAATTAAATTAGGAGACTTAAGCACTTTATATAAGGACTAATGATACTGAGATGCAGCAGATATGCTCCCTGCTATAGAGGACCTCACGTCTAATGGAAGGAGAGGTGCAGTAAACAGACACAATAACAACCTTTGTAGTGTAGTAAGCACTTAAAATGAATATGTATAGGAAGCTAAACAAGCCTAGTGGACAGATTAATAATTGTACAGTACAGGGTGAATAATTAGCAATGTTATAAAAAGGGTGGCATTTGAAATATTCTGAAGGATAAACAGGGATTTTCTTGATGGGCAGAGTAGGAGGACGGGCAATCTAAGAAGTGGATTCGATGAGAAAAGATGAGAAAAGATGAGAGAAAGCAGTATTTTCTGGAGATGTGAGGAGTTTCATAGGACTTGAGATGGGATGGGTGTAGGGGGATGGAAGGAGATAGGCTGTAGATGAAAATAGCAACTAAATATGAATCATAAGATCACCATGTACAGAGAAAATCTCTCTAAAAGAAAATCCTCCATAACATCTAACATTAAGTGCCAAATACACAAAAGCAGGCTGGCTAATATTTAAAAATTGAGCATCTAATATAGCAATAGGAGGCAATCAATCTGAACTCATGCTAGCCTTAGCAATGCACAGCAGGATAAGGACCCTTTTCCCTCCAAAGAAAACTTTGTAGGTAGTTGCTGGATCATGGGGAGGTGTGTGTGGGGAAAAGTCTGGGACTACAAGTGGAGCACTTGAAGGTCTTAGGGTGGTGGCTATTTACTCATTGTCATGAAAATATTTCAAATTTTCAACAACTGTTGCATTGCACTTAACATTAGCCATGTACAAAAGGGACTGCAGAAACCTTTAGGTTAACTAGAAACCACCTCACTTCCACATCCAACCCAGCTACATTCCTAGTATGCTTCTGCAATAAGATAAAGACATTCCAATTCCACCCTCAAAGATGAGAAAAAATAACTTCCCCCTCTCCGCCAATATTTTAGTGCTGAAAGAATTTCATACATTTCAGTCATCAGGTGATGGAAGCCAAGGTTCTATTTTAGCTTAGCAATGATATAAAAATGTAAAGTCAGCATATATTTCCTACGTAACAGGATTCTTAACTACTCTTCTGAACTCAAACAATAGTCACTGTCAGTATATATTACCTTTTAATTTCTTCCTGTGTTTGTTTTATAGATTCGATGGAATTTTGAATGTCTCCCAGTTCTATCCCTTTCTTTCTTCTTGTACTTGGTTTTACTGATTGAGCTAAAAGGACATTTAGAATGAACTTGGTGAAAATAGTGAACATATTATACACAATCTACATTTCAGCTTAATGATTCTCATGTAATAAAAATTTTCCTAGGCATTATTTTTATGGCTCAGAGATTAACATGATAATACTAATACTCTGCATTTTTGAAGTTTTAATCATATCATTTCAAAAGTAGAACACTACATACTTAATGTAACCACAAATTAGTTAAATTTGTTTTATTTTTTAAATTAAAATAGACAAAATAGTTCATTAAAAATACATATATTAATTTGGGCAAGGTATTGCTCTCTTCTGTCTCTTGCCCATTTGCCTACATTTGAAGAATTCGGCTTTTTTAGCTCCCTTTTCAGTTTTTTATTAACTGTTAATATCATCTTTATTCCCCTAGTCACCCAAACTTTAAACCTTTCCAACTGGTTTTGAATCTCTTCTAGAAATTTTTATTGTCACACGTTAAGTGCTCAATAAATGTCAGCTGATACATTATAGGCAATATAACAGAAGGATAACAGGGTGAATTAAGAAGGAAAAATATCTGCATATACAACATATATATATGGTCCTGGGCAGGTTAACCTGTGTCTCAGTTTCCTTTTCTATGAAATGGGAACAACAGTGTAACTAACACTCCCTTCTAGCACACTGGTACCATGCAACTCTTGCTTTTAAACTTTTGCTCATTTTACTCCTCTTTTACTCCAGTAGTTTTTCTCCTACCTGCATCTCTCAAGCCTAGACGGCTGTAGTCCGTTACAATTCATCAGGGTTCCCTAAGAACACTTCCTCAAAGTGAATTCAGCTACCTTTCCTTTCAGCTCTTCACCACTTTCATCTACTAATTTCCTGGCATTTGTCATTTATTCACCTCTGGAGTTCTCTCTGTAAAAATGAGCTCCCCAGTTCAGTGTGAGCTTAGTTAGAGACTATGGCTTTAAAAAAACTTTATTGTTTCATAGTATCTCAGACATACCTTAATCCTTTCTTGGTTATATCTTAATGTAGTTGAACACAGTTTACACATTATTTGACTTAAATAAAATAGAACACTAGTTAATTTAGTCCATAATTTTGATGTAGTTATAGGTTACTTGCCTGTGACTTCTAAGCACTACAATAATTTATTCTGAGATTGAAAAACTATTCTGAAGCATGGAACTTAGCTCAAAGCTCAAAGAATGCTTCCTGCATTGGATCTAAGAAGCCATCAACATTTTTTCAGAAGCTACCAAGGCGTAAGAGCCACACTACAGTGTGGTTTTGATTTGCATGTTTCCCATTTTTTCATTCCCCATGCCTTTAACTGTGGCCTGGTCTTTAAATTTATAATGTAAAATAGAGGATTTTTTATACGCCATCCCTGCCCCCACAAAATCTCTTACATTATCTTCTTAAATTAATATGAAAAACCATTTTGGTATCTTTTTAAACATTTACTAATATCTTTTTAAAAATTTAGATCCCTATAGTGAATAATCTGCAATAAATATTTTTACCTTCACTTCCAGATGAGTCCTGGATATCAGGTTCTGGGGAAGAATAGCCTTTTGCTACTTTCTTCTGTTGCCTGGTTGGCTTATGTTTCATTTTTGGGACACTAACCTGAAAAAAAAAAATCATGCTATTATGTGAATTTGCACTGAATTTTGTAAAGACCAATGCTGTAAAACTGTCAAGATTCAAAAGCATATCAAACCATAAACTAGGATTAATTTTCCTTAGAATAATAAACTTTAGACTTAATACTATTAATAAGCTTGCAATTCTGGAAATATGTCTTAAATTAAAAAAAAATAGAAGAAACTAAAATCAGAAGGGCAAGATAATTTACATACATAGAAAACCAGGGAACCAGTGGTCACATGCCTTTAACTTAGTTCTTATCTGTTTACTGTTCTAAATAGGAACTAGCCCCAATTACCTACTCCTTGAAATAATTTTGAAAAATATTCATGTGCTTAAAATTAAAATTTCCATAATTTCATTATAGAAAATAAATAATAATGAGGCAGGTCCTGTATTCAGCCTACACTTGTCCTCCTACTTCAAGTCATGGAGACTTAAAATTTTATAACATTTAGAATCCAAATCCACATTCTTTGAGTAGGTTCAAATTGGAGACCGATGAAGACTAGCGAGAAGCTATTTAAAATGACAAAGGAAGTCAGTAATCCAACTCTCAGTATACAAAGATTTATTGTGATCAGTAAACTGTACCTTTAGAAGGAAATACAGATGCCCTGTGTGTCTATCATGTTAGCATTGTTACAGAAAGAAACTAAATTTAAATATTTTGAATTTCTAAATTGTGATAACTTATTTGTGTTTATATACATACACATATTACATATATAAGCTTTGCCATTTTAATCATTTTAAGTGTACAATTCAGTAGTAGTAAGTACATTCACAATATTGTGCAACCACTACTGCTACTTCCAAAACATTTTCATTATCCCAGAGAGACTGCAACAATAACTTCCCATTCTCTCCTTCCCTCAGTCCCTAGGAACCTCTAACCTTTCTATGAAATTTGCCTGTTTTATATTCTAAGTAGAATCATACAGTATTTGCCCTTTGTGTTTCACTTATTTCACTTAGTACAATATTTTCAAAGTTCATCCATGTTATAGCATGTAGCAGAACTTCATTCTTTTTATGGCTGAATAATATTATAACTATATACCCCATTTTGGTTATCTGTTGGACATTTGCATTGTTTCTACCTTTTGGCTATTGTGAACAATGCTGCAATCAACCCTGGTATGCAAGTATCTGAGTTTCTGTTTTCAATTCTTTTGTAGTGGAATTGTGGGATATATGGCAATTCTCTGTTTAGCTTTTTGAGGAACTCATCAAATAGTTTTTTTTACAGCAGCTGCACCATTTTATATTCTGTCAGCAATATACTAGGTTTCCAATTTTTCCACATCTTCACCAACACTTATTTTTCATTTTTAAAATTATTACCATTCTAGTGATGTGAAATAATACCTGACCTCATTGTGGTTTTGATTTGCATTTCCTTTATAACTAATGATGCTGAACATCTTTACATGTGATGGTCATTTGTATATCTTCTTTGGAGAAATGTCTATTCAAGTCTTTTGCTCATTTTTAATTGAGTTGGCTTTTGTTGTTACATTTTTTTATACCCTGGATAGTAAACCCTTACTAGATAAATGATTTGCAAATATTCTCTCTTATTCTGCAGGTTGTCTTTCACTTTGATAATGTCTTTTTAGCCACAAGTGTTTAATTTTGATGAAGACCCACTTATCTATTTTTATGTTGTTTCTTGTGCTTTTAGTGTCATATATAAGAATACATTACCAAATACAAGATAACGAAGATTTGCCCTGTTTTCTTTTAAGAGTTTTATGGTTTTAGCTCTTATTTTAGGTTGTGAATCTATTTGGAGTTAAGTATATGGTGTGAGGTAAGGGGGTCCAACTTCATCCATTTGTATGTGGAAATCCAGTTGTCCCTATACCATTTGGTGAAGAGACTATTCCTTTCTCATTGAGTGGACTTGGCAACTTTGTCAGAAATCAATTGACCATAGATATGGGTTCGCATCTAGACTCTCAAGTCTGTCCCTTTGGTTTATATATCTCTCTCCCAGTGCCACACTGTTTTGATTACTGTAACTTTGTAGTAAATTTTGGAATCAGAATGCGTGACTCTTCCAACTGAGCTCTTCTTCAAGATTGTTTAGACTATTCAAGGTTCCTTGTAATTCCATATGAATTTGAGGACTGGCTTTCCATTTTGGAAAAAAAAAATGTTGCAATTTTTACAGAGATTGCATTGAATCTGTAGATTTCTTTGGGTAGTATTGACATCTTAACAATACTAAGTTTTCCTACCTAAGAACAAATACGTCTTTCCATTTGTACGGGTCTTTATTTTCTTTACCAATGTAGTTTTCAGTGTACAAGTCTTTCACCTCCTTGGTTAAATTCATTACTAGGTATTTTATTCCTTTAGATAACACTGTAAATTAAGTTGCTTTCTTAATTTCCTTTTGAGATTGTTCATTGTAGGTGTATGAAAAAATAACTGATTTTTGTATGTTCGTCTTATATCCTGCAACTTTACTAAATCTGTTCATCAGCTCTAGTAGCTTTTTTATGGATTCTTTTGTGTTTTCTATATGAAGAATCATGTCATCTGTGAATAGAGGTAGTTTTACTTCTTTGTTTCAATTTTGGATACCTTTTCTTTTTCTTGTCTTGTTCCTGATCTTATGGGGAAAGTTTTCAGTCTTTCACCATTGAGTATGCTGATATATATTTTTTCATTATAAAAGAGTGTTGGATTTTGTCAAATGCCTTTTCTGTGTCAACTGAGATAAGCATGTGGTATGTCCCCTCATTCTATTAATGTGATGTATTATATTAATTGATTTTCCTATATTAAACCATTCTTACATTCCTTGGATAAATTCTACTTTGTCATGGTATATAATCTTTTTATATTCTGTCAGATTTGGTTTGTCAGTATTTTATGGAGGATATTTATGTCTATATTTATAATATTTATATATTTATATATTGGTCTATAATTTTCATTTTGGGGGGAATATCTTTATATGGCTTTGGTATTAGGGTAATGCTACCCTTATAGAATGAGTTAGGAAGTGTTCCCACCTCTTTTGTTTTTGGAAGAGTTTGAGAAAGATTAGTGTTTGTTTTTCTTTAAATGTTTGTAGAATTCGCCAGTGAAACCATCTGGTCCTAGATTTTCCTTTGTTTGGAGGTTTTGGATTACTGACTCAATCTCTTGTTATGGGTCTGTTGAAATGTTCTATTTCTTTTTAAGTTAGCTGATGTAAATTGTGTGTCTCTAAGAATTTGTACATTCATCTCGGTTACTTAATTTGTTGGTATACCACTGTTCAAGTATTTTCTTATCATGTTTTTTATTTCTGTAAAGTCAGTAGTACTATCCCCACTTTCATTTATTATTTTAGTTATTTGTGTTTTTGTTCTTTTTTTCTTTCTTAGTCTAGCTAAAGGTTTGTCAATTTTGTTGATCTTTTCAAAGAACAAACTTTAAGTTTCATGGTTTTTCTATTCTCTAGTTTGTTTCTCTGCTCTAAATTTCCTTCTGCTAACTTTGGGTTTAGTTTTCTTTTTCTAGTTCCCCATTGTTATATTATTAACTTGAGAGCTTTCTTCTTTTTGAATGTAGGCATTCAAAGCTGTATATTTACCTTTGAGTACTGCCTTCAATTAATCTTATAAGTTTTGGTATGCTGTGTTTTTGTTTTTATTCATGTAAGTTTTTCTATTTTCCCTTGAGATTTCTTATTTGATTGCTTGTTTAAGAGTGTGTTAATTTCCACATATTTGTAAATTTCCCAGTTTTTCCTTCTATTACTGATTTCTGGCTTCATGTCACTGCGGCTAAAAAACACTTTGCACGTTTCAATCTTTTGAAAATTTATTGAGATATGTTATATGTCTTAACATATGGTCTATCCTGGAGAATGTTCCACATGCACTTGAGAATGTATAGTCTGCTGTGGTTGGGTAGACTATTCTACATATGTTTACCAGGCCTACTTGCTTATTGTGTCGGTCAAGCCTTCCGTTTCCTTATTACTCTTCTATCTAGATTTTCTATCCATTATCGAGAATGGTATAGTGAAGTAGCCATCTATTGTTATAGAATGGTCTATTTCTCCATTTTGTTAATGTTAAAATCATATATTGCGACTTAACTGATTTCTACATATACAACTGTTATATATTCTTGATAAAATGACTCATCAATATATGCTGTCCTTCTTTGTGTTTTATAAGTTTCTGATTTAAAGTCTATTTTGTCTGATATTAGTATAGCCACCCCAGCTCTTTTTTGATTACTATTTGCTGAAAAAACTTGTTCCATCCTTTCATTTTACTCTATTTGTGTCTCTGGATCTAAAGTGAGTCTCTTGCAGACGGCATATACTGGGATCATGTTTATCTTAATCCATTCTGCCAATCTACCTTTTGATTAGAGAGTTTAAACTATTTACATTTAATGTAATTACTGATTAGAAAGAACATACTTCTGCTATTTTACTGTCTCCTTTACATCTTATACCTTTTTATTCCTCATTTCTTCCATTACTACCTTCTTTTGTGTTTAGTTGATTTCTTTAGTAATAAAATTGTCTTGATTCCCTTCTCATTTTTTGTATGTATGTTTTAGATATTTTCTTTGTGGTTACATGGGGATGATATTTACACCTAAATTTGTAATAATCTAGTTTGAATTGATACTAAATTAATTTCGATAACCACAAAAACTTTGTTCTTATACAGTTCCATCCTCCTCTCTTTAGGTTGTTGTCACAAACCACACCTTTATACCCTGTGTGCCTAATAACGGATTCGTAATTATTATTTATTCATTTATCATTTAAATACTATAGGAAATAAGAAGTGGAGTTATCAGTTAAAACGACAATAACGTTGGCTTTTACATTAGCCCAACTATTTATCTTTACTGAGAATCTTTATTTTTCACATGGCTTTGCATTTCATTTCGATCTGAAGGACTCCCTTGAGCATTTCTTATAGGACAGGTCAGTAGCAGTGAACTTCCTTAGCTTTTGTTTATCTGGAAATGTCTCAATTTCTCCCCAATTTTTGTAGAACAGTTTTGCCAGATACGGAGTTCTTGGTTGACAAGTTTTTCTTCCAAATTTTAAATATTTCGTGTCATGCCTTCTGGCTTCCATGCTTTCTGATGAGAAATTGGCTGTTGCTCCTACTGAAAATCCCTCATCTGTGAAAGTTGCTTCTCTCTTGATGTTTTCAAGATTCTCTCTGGCTTTGACTAATAATGTGTTGGTATGGGTCTCTTTGAATTTATCCTACTTGAAATTTATTGAACTTCTTGGATTGTAAATTCATGTTTTTCATCAAATTTGGGAATTTGGAAGAATTCCTTTGCCTCTTTTCCTCTTCTATTTCTGCAACTCATTAATGCATATGATGATCCACTTAATGTTGCCCCATAGCTCCCTTAGGCTCTGTTCACTTCATTCTTTTCTTTCTGTTTCTCAGACCAAATAATTTCAATTGTCCTATCTCTAAATTTGCTGATTCTGTCTTCTGTCTGCCTGAATCTGCTATTGGATATCTCTAGTGAAAATTTCATTTCAGTTCTGTATTTTTAAGCTCCAATATTTGTTTGATTCCTCTGTATAATTCCTCTTCATTGATATTCTGGTTTTGTTTATGAATCTTTTCCTTCATTTCCTTTAGTTCTTTGTCCTAGTTTCCTTTTAAAACATGGATGAAGAACTTGTCCTTGGTTTAAAGTTTTTGTCTGGTGTCTGGACTTCATCAAGGATGGTTTGTCAATTTATTTCATTCCTTTAAATGGATTATACTTCCTGTTCCTTTGTATGCCTTATTTCCCAAACTATTTTTGCAAAACCTGTACTTTTGTTGTGCAGGTCACTGCAGTGTGTGTTCCTTAGCTGTGTCAGCTAGTATTTTGATAGAGATTTCTGTGAACACCAATAGCTAAACAAATAAAAACAAAAGGCAACAACAACAAAAAAGACAACAACAAAACAAGTCTCCCAGTCTTAGCTGACTGGCTCTATGCAGGAGCACTCCTTCGACACTTAGCCAAGCTTGCAAAGAGCCCATGTTTTAGCCTGAGGTGAAAGCTTAGGTTTTTATAGGTCTTTTCTGGGCAAAAACATC
Organism: Pteropus alecto; assembly: GCF_000325575.1. Lineage (NCBI taxonomy): Eukaryota > Metazoa > Chordata > Mammalia > Chiroptera > Pteropodidae > Pteropus > Pteropus alecto. The sequence goes on from NW_006443138.1 coordinate 11,924,332, forward strand.
TTGCCTTGGACATTTACATGGCTTTCTAAATTTCCCTAAACACATGTCATTTTAAAATGCCCTAGTGTGCCAAAGAATCTCTCTCCAGCTTTTGTTTCTGACTATTGTATGTTTCAATGGCAATCTCTTGCACTGGGTGTCTGCAGTTACTTTCGCTTGCAGTACTTCCAAGCATTGCCTGCAGCCTTTCTAGCTGAACTCTGAGTTAGATAAAACAGAGATGTGGACCCTGCATAAATCCTCAGAGAGACCCCAGAGAGGTTACAATGGATGTACAAAACAGTTTGTGAGGTGTGCTCTGCTCCCTTGGGAACCAGGGCTCATGCTGGGAACCTGGGAACCCTTCAATGCTACTGCATCAGGTAGGGGTCGGAGCTAGGGCAAGTAAAAATGCCATAAAGCTTTCCTACTGCTTTGAAGTCACCTCTTTCTTGATACAGTGTTCACTTAATTGCTGCAAACCTGTATTTCCCAAGTTCTGGGAAATTTGGTCTGAACAGTTTCTGCTTGCTTCTTTATGTTTCTTTGTGGGAGAGAAGAGCTTGGAGCTGCCTACTCCATTTTGCTGACCCAAAATTTTAAATTTTGAAACCAAATTTTAAATGTTGGTGGCCAAAGATACTAACTAGTAAAGAGTTAAAACATTTATATGCCTAGCAGATTTAGTTACTTTTTTATCACGTACCATTGGAGTACGATGTTTCACTTTGGTCTGGATAACACCATCTTTTTCAAACTGTATCATATCATTAAGTGGGTCCCATGGTCGAGTACTATATAAGTGAAAAAAAACACCACCATTTGTTTAATAACTAAATAAAACACTAAAAAACTTTTTGAAAGTTTAAAATAGATTTTTCATTAGTAATTATAAACCTAGAGGTAAGATTAATATTTATTATATCTAATCTTCTTATTCTCACCTTATTTTGTAGGTTAATTACTATCATGGAATAAAATTTATAATGAATGGAACATCAAATTTAAAATCTCACACTAATTTATATATATATATGGCTTAATAAAAAACTACTTCAATAACAATAAAAATTCTAGAAATGAGGGCAACGATGCTCATATACTCTTTTTGATTACTTACTCTGCAAATTTGTAATGCCATTCTCCTGTAAGTGGATCGAGTTCAAATAACTTGCAAGCCCATTCTTCATTTTTTGTTTTCCGATCTCTGGCAGCTTGTCTTTGAGCTTCTTCTAAAACATACTTCTCTTGAGTAGCTTCTGTTTGGTCTTTGACATTTATGGCTCGAGTTACCCGCTGCCAGAGTCTAATACATGTGCAAAATAATATTTAAAAAAGGCAACAGAAAATCAAATCTACATTGAATAGATTTGAATCCCCTTGAGAGAAAGTGATGTCCATGTGGGTTTTTGGCTTTGACAAAGCTTATGCTTAGATGTTTAGAAATGAGTCAAAATATAAAAAGTGGTGCCTTGAGTGATACAGTGCAGACTAATTTTTCTTGGCAAAAAAAAAATTAATTACATTGGTTCTTAAGCACGTGGCAATGAATGGTACTGACCCAAGATGACAGGAATGTAATGAAGGCTCAAGAATCTAAATTTCTAAAAAGGTCCCCAGATGATTCTCATACAAACTGTTTCGGATCCACTGGCATCAAAGATCCAATAGTGTAATGCCACGCTTCCCAACCTCGAATGCAAGACTTATCATGGAACTGTTAAAATCAAAATCTCTGGGGGTGCACTCAAGTATTGGTTTTTTAAAAAATGTTTCCCAGATGATTTTAATATTTAGCCAGTGTTGAGAACCACTGATTTAACAGAAAAGACTACTGAGGTGACATCTTTTCCCCTACTAAAGTTTAGTTTTATATCAGATAAACAAAAATATAATATATGTATTCTACCCACCTGAGACAAAAGCATGTTGGGATTTAAAGAATAAAGGCTTTGGAATTAGACAGACAAGTTGAAGCCTCGATCTGCCACTTCTTGGCTGATGAGCCTAAAGTTACTTATCCTGTCTATGATTCATTTTCCTCATCTTAAAATAGTTAAATTATATCCACACCTCAAAAACTGTTGGATGCCTTGGCAAAGTTTCACTCTGACTGAAGAGAATCATGTGGCTATAACTGAAACAGAATTTTTAGAACTGGTGCATACATATTCTTCCATCTTTGACAGCCTCAATTTTGAGTGTAGAAGCACAGTACAGAGACTTGAATCTCATTAGAAAGAATGATAACACATGTGGAACATGAGGTGAGGACTAAATGGCATAATGTGTATAAAGTACCTAGTATAATGTCTTTTACAGAGATGCCCCACATCCTTCTCCTAACACAAAATATAGTAAGAATAAAATTGGGCAATGTGTACATAATATTTTTGGTTCAAAAGTATTACAGATCTAAGAATTTTATGACTTTAAGAACAGAAACTATGGCCTTAAATATTACCCAACTAATGTAAGTCCTCTAGAAGCCTGCACATTCAGTGGCATTATTCTTGTATTTTAGAAAATGAAACAAAAGTAGATTTTGCACCACGTCCTTCACCTACAGTTAGTTCTATGTCTCACCCAGCTTAGAAAATAGCTACCAGATAAAAACCAAGAATCATTACGTAGTCCCATAATTTTATGCAGACAAACTAGAAGGTTCTTTTTTCTTTTTATTTTAATAGGCCCTGGAGCAGATAAGAAGAGAAAGGAAAAAATGAGAAGTTTTACTTTAGAGCTGCAGAAAAGTAAATATGATTTGTATTATATTTATTTGACATTTGCATAAACTAAGATGGAATCCTGTCACATCCCACACATATTAAACTACTTTGCTGCATTAAAATATGACTCAAGAGAGAAAAATACCCACACCATTGAGGGATTAAAAAAATATTCTTTATCATAATGAAACTAGCCGAAAAAGAATATACTTACTTCTCTGATTCAAAGTCTCCCTGCTCTTCAAATTTTACAGTGTGCCTTATTAATCTCCATTGCTTAATGTCTGGTGTTGGATTCCAGAAAACCTCTGAATTATCAGTCTTTTTGTCATTAATAAAAACTTCACTATCCTATATTTAAAGAAATTAAAAATTAAGGTAGAGAATTATCTTTATTTAAAAAATTATATTTAAAAGAGGGTTATATAGTATAGTAATATAATTCTTCCTGATACTTAATCCCTCAGTCAAACAGTTTTAAAACAAATATAACTAGCGCTTTTCTGAAAGCCCCAAATCTTGTCATTTTTATAAAAACATTTTAAGATTAAATATGTTATACTAGTTATTTAAAAATTTGATTGAATACACTACAAGTTGGTGAGATTTCACAAGTTTTACTAAGGAAATTTCAAACGATTACATGCAAAACCTCAACAACCATCTCGAAATCGCCAAAGTGGCCCACAGGGTTTGCTGCAGCTACAATGAGATGTTAGTGACTATTTACGCACTCAATATATGTAGAATGTCTATGGCCATGCCACCCTGAATGTGCCCGATCTTATCAGATCTCAGAAGCTAAGTAGGGTCGGGCTTGGTTAGTACTTGGACGAGAGACCATTTAGGAATACTAGGTGCTGTAGAAAAACAGGAAAAAGCCTCTTAGCATTAAAAATTTGAGCATATTAGAAATTTCATTTTAAAAAAGATTTTTATCATTTTTCCAAATGGTATTGAGATAGACATAAGTTTTAAAAATTACAAAGCATATGTGGCTTCTTAGCTGAGTTTTTAGACCATTTCATTTTCTTATATTTCTCATCATTTTCTGATTATGACATAGAAAACAGCACATATTCAGTGTTCACAGTGAAAGTGCACCAGAGCAGTAGCATGATGTAATTCCATTTTATTCATTTAAGCTTCTCTTAACAGAATTACATAAATGTGAATTTAGGTCAGCAGAGAAGTGAATAGAAGCCATTGCTCTCGTAAACCACTATATACTCTCCATGTCCCACAAAGGAAATATAACTCTCACTGGAAATGCCCCTGCCCTCTGGGTGAGAGGCAGTTACTGTTGTTCATAAAAGCACAGCCCTGGAGTCACAGTACCTGGTGAGAATTCTCACTCCACCACTTACTTGGAACAAATTAGTGAAACTCTATGTGCCTCAGTGTCCTCCTCTATAAAATGGGGACAATAACAGTACCCACACCTCATAGGGTTTTTACATTAATATTAAATGAGCTAATATGAGGAACATTTTTAAACAATGCAGGACACAGTAAGTGATATATAAGCATTAGCTGGTTTTATTGATTTAAAGTTTTGGAAAGTTAAATACCACATAAAACTAAATATTATCAATAACAGATCAACACTGAAATATTTGTTAAGCTGAAGGTTATGTTAAATAGTGACACTTTTAGTAATAGAATAAGTGAGCTTATAAAATGTGATTGTTAGTTTTTTTCCACAGAATAAAATTCTTTTGTTAAACTAAAATATAAAAACACTTACCCAATGGCCTTCCAAAGTAGCTAGGACTTCTTTTCCCAATTTAAGTTTCCCTGATATTTGATTAACACAATCACTACTACCTAGAAATGGCTTTTAAAAGAGAAAATGTTAAAGAAACATTTTGCTTTTAACTTATATTTACATACAATGTAGGCAAAGAAAAAAACAGAAAAAGTAACTATTGTTACAGTGTTGGTGAAATGCTGATTCAAATTTTAGTCAGAAATGTTCCATTAAAAAAATGAATTTGTTGCTGTGGAAAAAACAGGTTAAAAAATACTATGTGAAGTCCAAATACACATATTGAGAAAGATCACACTTATATAACTGGCTCAAGTCCTGTGCTTCCTCCTAACTCAAGACTGTACTCTATCAGTGTTGCAATATATGAAGCAATAACAACTCAGTACATTTAAGAGATGTTAACTATTGAAAGAAAAAATGCCCCCACCTTCAAACAGTAAAACAATATTGAACCAAAAATCCCTCCAAAAAATATTAGAGTTATTATGTTGCCTTACTGATGTTTCTCCTCAGTAACAAAATTTTGATGTCTAAATCTAATACTTAAAGGTATCGTAAATTACTTAAGACCTCTTTAGTCGTTATTTTCAAATATCATTATCACCATACAAACAAAAATTTGTTGAGATTAAAAAAAATCAAAAGGTATTGCATCTAATAATACTTAAAGGAGATCCTTTTTATTAGATAAAAGTTGCTGATGAGCTAGATATCAACATAGGAGCTATTAAATATTAAACAGTTCATAGAAATGTTTTTACCTGAACACAGTGTACTGTCTTACACCAATCACTGTAAAAAGGTCTTAAATTTCCCTTTCACTCCAAGGCAGACAGGATTTTCCAAAGATGGTCTCAAATTTACCTACCCTTGCCCCTCTAACTCATACACTCTTCTCACACTGAGAAGTAGGGTCTACAGCCCTTTCCCTTGAATTTCGGTGGGTTTATAACCCTTCAACTAATACAAGATGGTGCCAACCAAAAATTTTATTAATTAAAATTAAAAGAAAAAAAAAATGATGGCTTTGTGTTCATTGAGATCTTCCAAGGCTGCCCTTTCATAAATTCTGTGTTCTTATATTTAGTCTTTAATTAGGAACTAAACTGTACTCTTTGGTTTTTATAATGTAGTTCCTCTTTAATTAGGTGATACCTCCTATTATTCTCTACTAACCTTTAGTTTGAATTCAAGTATTGCACTATATCCGGTTTTTTGACATGTAATATTGACTGTTCCACCAAGCTCCAGTGTCATCGTGCCATAAAGAATTCCTAAAAAACAATTTTGACAAAAGGCTGAAAAAAGAGAGACAATGGCTAATAACAAGCAGAGCTTTAAAATCTAATAATGCAAGGGTATTCTGTCCCACTCGATAACAATCTATAATAAACACATAAAGTTGGTTCTGTAGGATTTTTAAATAGATAACAGTTGATATACATTATTTGCAGAATCCATATTTGCAAATCCACATACTCACTAATATATATTCTCCAAATCAATACCCACAGCACTTTTGCAGTCATTTGTGGCAGCAAAATGGGCAGCAAAATGGGCAGAGTGGTTAAAATTTTGAGCTATCCAATGTGCACATTCCCAGCTGAGGTCAAGCAAGGTGACACTCTGCTTTCTCATCTCATCTCTCAGATGGTAAAACAGGTGTCTTTTTTTATAGTATATTTAGTGCCACATTTTTCACATTTTTGTGCTTTTTGGTGGTGATTTTACTGTTTAAAATGGCCCCCAAATGCTGTGCTGAAGTGCTGTCTAGTGTTCCAAGGCGCAGAAGGCTATCAGGTACCTTACAGAGAAAACATATGTATTAAAGCTTGGTTGTGACAAGAGTATACAGTGCTCTTGGCTGTTAGTTCGATGTTAATGAATCAACTACATATTAAATAAAGTGTCTTTAAATAGAAACAAGGTTCTGTATAGATTAGTTGATAAAAATGTGACAAGGGGCTCACAGAAAGTGTTTCCCCTAGGAGCAACGGTTCAGTATTCATTAATTTAGTGTTTGTGGTGAATTTATAGAACATAACTACTGCCAACAACAAGAATCAATTGTATAAGACAAGCAGATTTAAAAAATACCCCCAAATAGGGCTAAAATCTGGAGAAATTCTGAATTTAACAAAGTGAGACAAAAATCTATTCTTAGAATAAGCTGTTAAGGCAGCCTTCATCTGCAAATGCACAATGTTAATTTCCAAGAGGAGAACAAATTATGCGATGCTTCTCATACTTATTTGCCAAGGACCTCTCTTTTTGTAAAACAATTTGTGAGACTAGTGATTTGGAGAACACATCTTAGAAAATATACAGGGTAGAAAATAATCTCTATTTCTTCTGATCATTCTACAAGGGGTTATATTATCTTTTTTCCAATGAAATAAAAAGAAATGCTATGAAAATATTTTCCCCTGTTGCTAGTAGGGTATGGTATTGGGTATCTACATAAACTATCATTTTATTTCAAGTGATATAAAATTTAAAAATATAGTTCTTATCAATTCAGTTCCTAATTTCAGATATTTAACTTCATGTATATTTCAGAAACCACATGTGAAGCTCTAAGAATGATCTAGCCTCAGGCCACAAGTTGGCCCCTCATCTTTAGTGCTAGGTAGGTTCTGGTACAGTAGATGGGAGTCGACAAGCCCAGAATTTAGTCTCAGCATTCTTACTGACTAGCTGGTTTGGCCTTGGATAAGAATCTTAACTCTTCTGGTTTTCTCATATGTAAAATGAGGTCATATTAAATAATCTCTGTTTTCATGAATCAGTTCCTAAAATATAAGATAATTACCAAAAAAAAGTTATTTTTAAGAAATTGGTTGGAAATGAGGGTACAGATAATGATCAACCTGAGAGTTTAAGCTGATGCCCTACAGCACAGTAGTTCAGTTCACAGAGATCTGGACTCTGCCACATCCTAGCTGTGCAAGATCAAGCAAAGTAACGTCTTTGTGCCTCATTTTCCTTGTCCATAAAAAAGAGATAATATCGCTATTTTACGGGGCTGCTGGGATGACTGAGTTTATAAATGTAAAGCATACAGAATAGTTGGGAGCCTAGATTGCAGTAAATGATAGTTATTATTTAATATTTTTACTTGTACCCTAAATAATAGGGGAAAAGCATAATATATTAACTTTTAAGAAATTGCCAAATGAGGATGAAAAAAATTGTTAAAGGACTTGGTACACTGAAAAGCAGTATATTAAAATGTTAAAAAAGGGTGCTGATTTAAGAAGATAAAAATCATTTTTAAGAAATTTGAATAGGCAGTTTTATCAAATTTTAAAAACTGTACTTAAGGCAAATGAAATTCTATTATTATAATCACTCTCTTCCAACTATGTATGTGTCATAAAAAGTCCACTGTGGCTGAATTAATTCACCACAGAAATATTCAGCAGATGACAGTAATAATCTTAAGTATCTATAAATCTAGGACACTTTCGATCAAAAGGCTGACTCCCATCAATCTCAAAACAACAAATTACAGCTATATTCATTTATTTAAAAAGCTCTAAGGAATATCTAACTCAAATATGGAAAATATTTACCTTTACAATGAGCATATGGCATTGTCATTACATAATCTTCGCCTCTATTCAAGAAAGTTAACCGTGCTTCTCCTTCTAATATGGCAGATAATGAGTTTCCTAAAATAAATAGTTTATTAAATTTCACAAAACTAATTCAATCAATTGAAAACAAACAAGATATATTCAGGACACCTACCAGACATGTACAGTGGAATGTCTTAAAAATGTCTCAATCTCAATGTGCCCAAACATGTATTTGTTATCTTCTATCTAAAACATATTTGATCCATATTCCTATTCTTATAAAATGAGTACTTTTGAATTTTGAAGGTAGTTATGTGATTATGCATTCTGACAGTCCTGGCAATTGTACACAGTCATGTTAACTACCTACCACAAGCAAGATACAGAATTTTCCATTACTCCAGAAACTTTCCTTTTGCTCCCTGGAAGTCGATGTTCTCCTCCAGCCCCAGGAAACCACTGGTCTGGTTTCGATCACTGTAGTTTTACCCATTGTAGAGTTTTGTATAAATGGCATCATAAAATATGTGGTTTACTGTGTTTGACTTCTTTGGCCTAGCAAAATGGTTTTAGATTCATCCATGCTGTTGTGTCAACATTTCAGGCTATTTTAACAATAGTAAAAAATCTAATATATAAACATAGCATATCTCTTTGTTTACTTAATTTTCCTCAAAAATGTTTTGTAGTTTTCAGTGTACAGGTTTCACATATCTTTCATTAAACATATTGTTAAATATTTTATTTTTCAGATACTATTGTAATCGAAGTTGTTTTTAAATTTTCATTCTACAAATATTCATTTTTAGTATATAGAAATACAATTGACTTTTGTATTTTGACCTTGTATTCTGTAACCTTACGAAATTTACTTATTAGTTCTAGCAGTTTTTTGGTCTTTTCTTAAAGATTTTCTATGTAAGGCAGGTATATATATGGTTTAATTTCTTGCTAATCTGTATGATTTTTTAACTTTCTTCTGCACTGGCTAGGACCTCTAATATAATTTAATACAGAAGTAGTGAGAATGAACATTCTTGCTTTCTTTACTCCTGATCTTAGGTAAAAATTATCAGTTTCTACCTTAGGAGCATAAAATTTGCTATATATTTTTCATAAATACCTTTAATCTAGTCCTAATTTGTTGAGAGCTTTAATTGTGAATGGGTGTTGAATTTTGTAAAATGCTTTTTCTGCATCTCTTAAAATGGTACAGTTTTCCTTTATTCTATTAATATGCATTACACTGATTTTCAGATGATATACCAACCTTGTATTATCTGAGATAAACCACATTTGATCATAACATATTATCCTTTTAATATACTGATCATATTTATCCTTTTTATACATCCTTTTGTGTGTGTGTGTGTGTGTGTGTGTGTGTGTGTGTGTATTACTATCTTTTATCTATATATTGATTTATTATAAATTTGTTAAGGATTTTTTAATGTATATTCAAGAGAGATACTGATTTGCTGTTTAACTGTAATGTCTGGTTTTGGGGATTAGGGTATTGCTGGCCTTATAAAATAAGTTAAGATGTATATCCTTCTATTTTCTGTAAGAAGTTGTATATAATTGGTATTATTTCTTCCTTAAATGTTTAGATCTCAAGACATCTGGGCCCGGAGTGTATCTTTGAAGGAAGATTTTAAATTACTAATTCGATTTCTTTCACTGATTTAAGGTTACTGAAATTTTATATTTCTTCTTGAGTAGTTTTGGTAATTTGTATTTTTTTTTAAGAGATTACAATCTAAACTGTCAAATTTATTGGTATAAAATTGTCTGTAATATTTCCTTATCATCCTTTCAGGGTCTGTAGAATCAGTAGTGATTCTGCTCATTTATTCCTGATTTGTATTGTCTTCATCAGTATAAAATCAGCTCTTAGATTCCCTGGTTTTCTGTATTTTTGCCCACATTTTACACTAATGTCTGCTCTTTATTGTTTTCTTTCTTCTCCTTACTTTTAATTTATTTACCTCCTTATCTAATTTCATAGGGTGAAAAGTCAGGTTACTGACTTAAATCATTCTCTTTTTCTAATTTAAAACCAAAAATTTCCCTCTAAGCCCTGCTTTTGCTATTATCCCACAAATTTTGGTATATTTTCATTATCATTTAGTTTAAAATATTTTCTAATTTCTCTTGACCCATGAATTATTTAGAAGTGTGTTATTTAATTTCCAAATATTTGAAATTTATCTCTACATATTATTTGTTTCTAATTCTATTTCATTGAGATTGCAGAATATACACTATAATTTTCAATCTTTACGGTGAAATACATGGTCTATACCAGTGAAAATACCATACGTGTACTTGAAAATAATGAATATCCTGTAACCGTTGACTGTAAAGTTCTAGAATTATCAATTAAGGTAAGGTGGTTCATAGTGTTCTTCATTTTCTTAAGCCATTTACACTATAGTCAGAGTGTAGAAGGATGGAAGGTGCAGTAGGGAGAGAATAACATTAAAATAAAGAACCTTCAGAAGAAAGCAATCACTCTTTGAACAAACAAAACATGAAACTAGGCAAAATAAATAAGTAAATAAATAAAAATAAAAATGAAACCCATACAAAACTAACATTAAGAGAAATGAAAGACAACTTGAAGAAAAATAAAAGCATACATCATGTTCCTGGATCAAAAACAATAAGATTTATAAGATATCCCTGTCACACATTTAATCTATGGTTCTCTACCCTCTCAAATAACCAAAACTTAGGTTTCTGTTGACATATTTTATTTTTCCTATTTTGTCATAATTATTTTTTCTATCAAGTTTAAAATTCTCTAGTGAAATTTAATTTGTTAATTTTTCTCCATTAACATTTTTTAATTGAATAAAAGTATTTAAGGTTACATATTTTCTACTGGTGTATAAGTTTGGCCACAATTCATTTGTTTGGACTGTCATACAGTTTTTTAAGTTTCCTACTGTAACCACATTTTTCTATTTCTCCTTATACTTAACAAAACATTTTATTGGTGTGTTATTTATTTGGTCCAAAGTTAAATACTATTACTAACTGATGCTGGAACAAGTATTCAAACTGTACTTGAATTCTTTTTCTTTCTATTCAAAGACTAAAATAGAAAACTGACTCCCAAGGTACATTAAAATGGAACCAAAAAACCTTAGTAGGGCTAAAAGCAAAAGAAATACATTATGCACTAAAAGTGCTAGTTATGGTGGGCAATCATTATTCTGTCTTTTGATAAGTGGTGTTTGTGATAAATTTACACTTATGTGGTATATACTTATATAAAATGAGTCGTACCTCTATTTATAAATGGGCAAAGAAAAGCACTATAAAAGAAAGGCCATTATCCAAGTAGATACTTAAAATGGCACATACATTCCTTGTTCAAAACAGCCAAAAACTTATCTAAATAAAAACTCACTAAAAAATAACTTCCTCCCAGAAAAGGATGCAGACTGAGACAGTGGGAAACTCACCATAGAACTTGGACTTAGCCAGGATACTACCACTAAGGCAAAATCCATCCTTTCGGTTACTAACATAAAAGGCAGATATTGGTGGATGATGGGACACCTATTAAACAGAGAGAGAGAAAAAAAAAAAAACAATATAATTAGCATATTATTGTGCTATTATCAAACATTCAAGTCTTAAAAGTATACTCTATTAATGAATAAGAAGAAACATTTGGTAAGTAGTAAAATTAAATATTGTTATAGTTATCAGTCTCCCAGATGTCTCCTAAAGAAACTCATCTGGTATTTACACCATTAGGTGGACAGTATGCCACTTTTGAAACTAAGTTATAATGTAGCATCCATACCTCTCTCTCTGTCTGTCTATCTGTCTCTCTCCCTCTCTCTTTCTCCTCGCCCCCGCTCCTGCTCAGATCATTAGCTCTAAGCAGCTAGCTAGAGAGATAATGTCATATTCCTGAGGTTTGTTAGGGTGGGGGGGTTGACAATCATATTATGAAAATAAGTGTATGTAAGTTTAAATTAATAAAACATTAAAACTAAGAACTATTTTCTGACTGTCTACTATGTGTACAATAAAAAGAGATGTATTAACAGGAGGGTCTACCTTCAAGGGGCTAACAATTCAATGTTCTATAAAGTTAATACAAGTGTTAAAATAACAGCTCAATGGATAATCACAAAAATAATACAGAAGTTTGAGAAGATAGAAATCACTGGTTGCTGCAGTCATCTGGACCATAAAAAAGTGGAGGGCCAGGGGAGGGAGGGAGCAATAGGGGGGATCATTTTATGAACTATACAGCTGTCTAACCAATGTACTGTATACTTGAAACTAATTTTAAATAAATAAATTTATAAAAATTTTTTTTAAAAAAGGCGAGATCAGGGTTTGTTTAAATGAAGAATAGCTAAGAAGATACAATGGGGTGGGAGAATTAAATTTAAAAATAGTGAGAGCAAAGAAGTGCAATACCAGGTTACCTAATTGTGAATGCACAGGTTTGACTACTACAGAGGGCTCAGAAAGACATGTAATTTGAGATAAACTGTAAAAGATATGGAAAACGTTGTATGTCAGACAAATGGATAGTAATTTGATTTGGAACGGGAGAAACACTGAAGAATTTTGGCAAAAAGAGGGTGGGGGCACAGTCATCAGATTCCAGGCCTTTAATAGTAATACTTATGAGGATGGTATTCAGTACTAGAAGGTAAAATGCTTACCAAACATTCACAAATAAAGGTTAATCAACAGTGATTTTACTGAATTAATATTTTCTATGAAAACATCCCAATAACTTCCAAATCAGTTTTGTTTCTGTAACATGCATTTCTAATACCTGCTCGGCAATATAAAAAGTTTTGCTGTTCGTTCTGGGATGAATCCACAAACAACGGAAACTCTCACCAAGTATAGGATTATAAGGTTTCTTCAGTCCCTAGAAAAAACATACAAGTTTCAAATTACAAATAGGTAAAACTCAAAATAGTTTAAACCAGTCATGATGGCTTTAGCTGTATCATCTGGGAGATTATCCTTATAAAATTTCACAGCAGTGACATGAAATAAAGTTAAAATGATGTCAATCATAATATAGATCTAAATGATCAAGTACTGAGAACTGCAATGTAATTATTAATAGACAGTCTAAATATAACATAAAAAATGAAGAACTCATATAAGGCTAAAGAAAGTAAAATACAAGTATTACCTTTGGCTTTTTATAGAATCCTGACAAATACCACTTCACTACTTTCTTCAAACGAAAGTAAGGGTTTTCTTCAAGAGCAGCCCTAAAAAACAAAAAGGTCAATAAAAAATTTATAGAATATATCACAAATTCTCCTTCATATTTATCAAGTCAACAATTGAGATATGATTGGAAAGCATAATTCATATTTAAAATAGATGGCAAAAGCAACTGTGTACAATAGTTTATAAGAATTATTTTTCAAAATCAAGTAGTTACTTTTCTCCCCATTTTTCCTATTTTTTGATGTACTGCCCAGGTCTTTTTTTGCTCAAGTATTTTTTGGAAACTTTCTAAACCAAGATTTTTCAACTGGGATTCTGTAGGAACCGAGATGTTGCTAGGGGTTTTGTGGGAAATTGTGAGTAAAAAAATGAACAGAGATTTCTGAGATTCAGGCACTGTTTGATGCCTAGCATCCGCAGTAAAGGGACAGTCAGTGGCCAAGCTGCCTCATTAACAACTTCATTAGAGTTCTTCAGCCCCATATGTCAGAGAAGGACCATGTTCACTTGATTCAGTCTATTCTCAGTTGTTGATGTTAATTAGAGGAAATCAGCCGTAACTGGTGAGTGCTATAGCACACGGAGGGAGGACAAGAGAATCATGTTAGCCTCTCCTGCACAAATTGCCTAAGTATAAGACTATATGCCTTTTTAATCCTTTGTACAAAACAGAAGTTTCAAATCACAAATATGAAAGATTTAAAATAATTTAAACCAATCAAAAACGTTTTAACCCATTTTTAGCCTTTAACCTCCTCTATGTGCTACCAACTGATTTTCCTGAGTGAACAAGCTCTACAAGTATAATAGGTAATCAAAGAGTAATGTTAATTTTAAAGAAGAAATTTTTAGAAGCCATGACTCAGCTGCCTCCTTGCCCTTTTGTCACTGAAATACACATTGCAAAACACTGACCATCTACATCTAAGTGAATTCTCAATAGAATTCTCAATAGAATTCACTTAGCTTATTTATTATTTACTTATTTTATAATTTAACTATTTATTACATTCTTCAAGTATGCCTGATGGTCTAATGTGGTGAATTTTGAAGATGAAAGATTACTGAAGATGAAAAATTTTGAAGATGGAAGAAGCAGGGCCTAGGCTTACTGACAAATTTTGCCAAGTTATAAGGTTGCACTTTGACCCTCTGATTGTTCCGCTCTTGTTTTAAATTCTCTATGATATTTTATTTTAAATTTTATATATAAATAAAACATAGTTTAAAACTCAAAGCAATACAAAAATGTATACATGCCTTGCTATTGCCCTATCTCAATGCTCTTCCTACTTATATCCTATAGGCAACTTTTTAACTTCCTTTTTTTGTTGTTTTTTTAAGCATAAAGAAAATTTATGTAGTCTTTCTTAAAAAAAGGTAGCAAACTTCACATTCTTCTGTACCTTACCTTTCACACACACATACACACACACTCTCTCTTTCTCTCTCTCCCTCTCTTTTTCTCTCTACCCACCTCCCTCTCTCCCTCTCCCCCCTCTGATGATCCCTCCATATCAATTTATAGAGTTACTCCTTATGTATGGATGCACCATACATTATTTAACCAGTCATCTGTGGCTGGACACTTGAGTTATATAATTTTATGTGATTGCAAACCCTTCTGCAACAATCTTGTATATATGTCATTTTACATATCTGGAGTTATATCTATAGGAATTATTTCCAGAAGCAGGATTACTGGATCAAAGGACTGAATGAATCTATAATCCTAGTAAATATTGTCAGAGTCCCTTAGAAAGCACTGTGCTAGTTTGTATCGCCCAGCAGCAGCAGTGCATGAGTACCTGTTGCACACAGCCTTGGCAATAAAATAGTGTGTGTTGCAGGAAAAGTGTAACCTTTCATTTTGGGAAAATAGGCATTTATTCCTCAAGAAGACCTTACTGTGATTCATAGAAACCTGCCTCACACTCTGAGAGAATTAAATTTCTAGACAATAAAAAAAAAAAGAGAACTATAACAAAATATAAGGCAGAACTGGGGTATAAAAGCTTTTGGACATTTGGTCAATGTGGTGGATGAAAATCAGTATCTTATTACAGTTTCAATCTACATTTTTCTTATTTTGTGTGAGGTTGACATGTTTAAGGTCTGTTTCTATTTCTACATTTTTAAATTGGTCGTGTTCTCTACTCCTTTTTCTATTAGGTTGTTGATCATTTTCGTTCACTTTCGAGAGAAACACTTTGTGTATGATTTATTTTGCAAAAATCTCCCACAGTTTATCAGTAATTTTTTGATTCAGCTTATGATTTTTTTCCAATGTTCATTAATGCAACTAATAGACTAATAATGCAACTAATAAACTGAATACAGATATTTATGCAGAATCTAAAAACCAGGTCAAATGGCCAGAACTTAGTATCTTAAAAAACACAGTGCCTTGAAACATGACTGCTGCTGGAATGGAGGCAGCAGGTGAAACCTGGAAAGGTCTGCACGAAGTGGCTGTCTTTTATGGTTATCTAAACAACTGCTGGGAGACAGGTGGACAGTTCCTCCTCTGCCTCCTTTATGCCTGCCTTCTTCAGAATTACACCCAGGATCGGCTGGTAGAGAGAAAAGCAAAGATGAAAGTAGATGCCAAGAGCTAGCAAATGGCAGGGCATTCTGGTTCTGGTAAGCTGCGTATGCCTCACAAGCATACAGAGAGGATAAGTATGAATAAAAGCCCAAGCCCCAGGACGGGACCTGAACAAAGGCTGAAGCGGGGAGAACAAAGAATGCCAACCACCTTTCCCTATGTCAGGCCAGTGGTCAGGGAGCCTGTGATAGAGCGCTATTGGGTGAGGGGTAAAATTCTTGTTCTCCTTAGGCTTGTGATCTCTTAATTCAACATCATAAATGAAAACATTATACCAAAGTATTAAATATGCTTCTTATGAAGGTCAACTACAGAAGTGTTGGAGAAGAGAGACTGATATCCCATTAGAGCCCAATTTTGGTAAGGCATAACCATGGAATAGCACTCTGGAAAAAATCTCTGAAACCATGAAGTACCTTCTATTTTAAGAAATGAGAACCTACTTACTCAGATAGGAAATCTGCATGATAGTAGTAATCTGAAAGTTTATCCAGGAAAGAACGAGGTTCCAAGATAAATGTGGGCAGAACCACCCTGGACAAGTCCATGCCAGGGCGTACTTGTTTCAGCAGTGTCCAGATAAGGCTTTTGTTTTCTTCAGACACAGTTTCTGTTTGAGAAGCCTCACCTGCCTTTAGCAATTAACAAAAAATTCTGAAATATTATATTTATCTCAGACATACAGATGTGTAGAAAAGACAGCTAATGTTTAAAACCTGATTTCTCTATTTGACTATTTCAAGCATTCTTAAAATGTGGAAATAACCCATTAATAAATAAAATCCATAGCTAAAATTTAGGTAAAAAGGGTATTTGCAAGAGACATCAAAGTGAATGATACATACAAAGAATTCATTACAAAAAATGTTATACTCCATTATACTATCTTTACTTCTATATACTAGCAATAACAAGAAAGTTATAAACTCATGTTTCCTTGAAATTTATTTTGTACTTGGCAATGACATCAACCAGTATGCTATGTTAAAAGTGAACCTGAAAAAGATGTGAACTTTACATAGAATATATTCATATTTGTAGGAGTACTATGTTTTTAGCTGTTTATCAATCCTGATATATTTCATATGCATGCAACTTTTAAAATAGGTATCACAGAAATATTCTCTTTTAGCAAAATAAGTCATATGTCAAACAAACGATATATTCAATTTCATTAAAAAATTCCCAAGAATTAGAAAACCAAAACTCTCTGAAAATCCGACTTTTACCTCTCCAAGTTCCTCATGGCTCTGTTCAGTGTAGGTGGTCTCCTTTAAAGGTTCAACAGGCTCAGGTTCAATATATGAGTCATCTTGCCTTTCTGATGTATCTGTGTCACTTTCTTCACTTTTCCCCATCACCTCATTGTCAGACTCATCATGCTCTTGATCATTTTCTTTATCAGATTTATCAGAATACATATCTTGGTCTTTAAAATGCTGTCGTTCAATTTCACTGTCATTTAATCTTAAGAAAAAAAATTATTAGAAGGAAGAATAAAGAAGGTTAAGAATATTTAATCTATAAATAAGAATATTTAACATTTATTGAGAATTTACTATGCGCTTGGCACTGTTCTTAATGTTTTATATAGTTTAACTCATTTAATCTTCAAAATAACCCTATAAAATAGGTAATCATTCTCTTTACACATTAGTAAAATGGCACAAAGAAATTACATAAAAATCTGAGGCAATGTTAAAAGATGACACTTTGAGCTCTTTGCCTATGTCTTGGGGCTAAAATCTTCCAAAAGCAAAATTTTAGACCATCCTCTTGCTATTTTCTTAGTTTTGTAATCATCGTCATTTGAATCAACCTCACTGTCACTTCTAGTCTGAAGAAAAACTTCAACTCAAGATCATTAGATTCTCAAGTGAACTCAAATTATGACTTTCTACCTGTAAAGGTCTCCAAAGTCACTCAAAAATAATAAGTCTAAGACTAAGACAAGAAAACACAAAAGGTAAGTAATTATATCTATTTAATTAATATTATAAATATATCGATTAAATTAATATTTAATCTTGAGGAGAAAAATCCAGAGAGAACTGGAAATGTACATTTCAGCTTAAGGAAATGAACCAATAGCCTAAAATTGATAAATTGCTCTAGCCAACCCTGTTTTTACTAACCCTAAAGTGATTAGGGTTAATAATATGTACAAAAACGAAGGATTTTTTTAAAACCTCACTTTCAGAATCACATTTTTTTAAAGAAATTTCTTATTTAGGAAAGTATCTGTTGGTCTCATTTGGTATAAATATCTTACAGGGATAAGCACTAAAGTACTTTAAAAATAAATACATAGTGCCATTATATATAACTGATATTTTAACAATGCTGAGATAGTAACAGAGCAAAAGTCCTATTTGATTCCTATGTTAGTCTCTATTTTTCCAAAATCTTCATTTGTTTGGATTTTAACCAGAGAATTTCTAATAGAAATTCATTTTTATATACGTATTAGTTTCCTTCTTTCCCTTTACAATAATGTTTTTAAAAAGTAGTCTAAAATTGCTGTCTCTGCTTTCTTACCATCTAGTCACTCCTTAACTTTTCATAATCTGGTTTTCACTCTCCTAAATCCGTGAAACTGTTCCCTTAAAGGTCACTAATGATGGCTCAGTTGACAAATCCAATAGCCTTGTCTAACCTTTGCCTCTTTTGATTTCTCTGCATTCCTGAATTTTGATGATGATTATTTTCCTTAAAATGGTGTTAGTGCTTTGGGTCTCTGCAATCACGGTTCTACTTTTTAAGTTCTCTGATCTCTTTTACTTCCTTCTATCCTTAGATATTCTCATCTTCCTTGGCCCTTTTTAATTTTTCTATATCCTTCTCCTCTGGCAAGCTACCCAATTTCAAGGCGTTGTTGTCATTTGTATTTGACGTGGTCCCATGTAAGCAGGAACGAGCTTTAGACTCATGCTTTTAAATGGTTGGCTGCCGTCACCTTTATGTCCTGGGACCAAAGCATCCTCAACATGTACAATAAATTATTATCTTCCAAACATGGTCCTTTGTTTTATTTTACCATCATCTTCCCAGTCATTCATGCTTAATGCTTGGTAATTATCTTTAACTTCTTTAACTTCACGTAGCTCTCATCCCTTATATCCAAGCAGACTATAAGTCTTGAAACTGGGCTCCCTCCTCCCATCTCTGCACCATCAGCTTCCTGATCATTTTCTGTCATATAGCCAAATAAATATGTTGATATGTTGATTCTACTTTTGTAAAAAATTTGTTATATTGATTCTCTCCCTGATTCCCTAGGTGGATGTTATGTTTTCAGCCTCTAAATTTTCCTGATCTTATGTTGCCTTAAGGTATCTCTCCTTTGGTTGTTTATGTTATTCTTTTTATCTCGCTATTTATAGTTGCCTGGCATTTTATAGGTTTCAAACAAAACAAACAAAACAAAACACTTCTCTAGGATCATAAAACTCTGGATTCAAATTTAGAATCATATCTGATTCATCTCCCTATTCACAATGTGGATTATACAGGAAAATGTGAGCTATCTTATACATAAAACAGGCTCAAAAATTTTAATGAATAAATGTGAAACGGAGGAATTTTTAACATCCACAAATTAAAAGCATTTACAGATAACCTGATATTCAATAAAAACAACTAATGATTTACAGCTGAAGAGCTTCGAGGGAAAAATCTCATGAAGAGATCCCAAAAAACACCCATTTCTATATGAGTTGTGCTCCCCTCCTCCTGTAATTCTTATCCCATTCAGGGTTCGTACTTGGGATTAAAATAAAACTCCAGATTATAGGTATGCAAAGAAAGAATGTAAAAGGTTAGGTAACGGAAATTTTTAAAGAGAGCGAAGAAGAAAGCTCAAGCAAAAGGATAAGAAAAAAAATGTTCAGCTCAGGTTTCATGGAAAAGTGAAGAGTAGCAGTCTAACTTTGAGGAGAGTAACCCGAATGCTGACAGGAAAAAGTGGCTGTAGAGAAGCTGGGTGTTGGGGCAAGGGAGGAAAATGGGAAATCTAATGTCTTTCCTACAAAGCACCAAAAGAGAGCTGAACCTCAACAAACCTCTGAAACTCAAATAAAGTACTTCTTAATTTTTTTTTTCCGGTATTAACTACAATAAATGTTTCAAGGGCTAAAACCACACATAAGATACAGTTCCAACTTGAAACATTTATAATATAATAGAAGAATTCCACAAATACCAGGTAGAATAAGTGTCTTTTACAATAACAAAAAGTTTTACAATAACAAAAAGTGCTATAGAAAAGCAACAGAAGGGCAGATTACGTTTCATGGTTATGAAGCAGGAAAGTCTTCACATATGAAATAATATTTGAGATTTGTCTTAAAGAATACGTAGGATTGTGACAGGAGAAAAGAGCAAAAAGGACCAGAAATCATTCTTAATGAAGGGAACACCATGCACAAGGACAAAGCAAACAGTATGATCATATTTGGGAAATAACAAGTAATTCACATTAGCTAGAATCAAGGAAATAACTTTCTATACCTTAATATAGTAACTAAACAATCTTAAACCAGGCCTTAGGCCATATAATGAGAAGAAGATAGCCAAGTTTCAATCCTAGATATACTACAAGAATTCTAGGCCTGCCATCTAACCCAGTGAACAATATGGGCTCTAACATAATCACCAAATCAGTGGCAATATCTACTTACTGGAAGTTGTCACCACTGTGGAGATTGTTAGCACGTAATAAGCCATACAAAGTCACATGTGTACTCTCTGATGAAATGCTCAAGTCATGTTCCTTTCCTTCCCTGATCATCGTACGTTTAAGAAGACTAGAACATTTCAAAGCCAATTCCAAAGCATCCATCCAGCACCTCCCTAGAAGAACACAGATTCATAAGCAGTGTGAGTCAAGAAACTATAAAAACTAGTACACATCTTAAAATAACAGTTAGCCTTTAACCATACTACTATTTCTTTGAAAAATATTAACTGGAAAAGTTAATTTGAACGTAAAATCTTGTAAGGATTTTTTTTAATTCAAATTTTTTAGTTTAACAAGTACTTTTTACATACTAAGCATCTAGAAACCACTGGTAAATGAATAGAACATAACACACGTTAGAAAGTCACCTAATTACAAAAAGTGTACTTTTAAAAATCTTAGAACACTAGCATGTAGTATAATTTGAAAGTACCAAAAAAAGTACTGAAAGGGTTATGTTTCTACAAAACAAACTGTACGAAATAATGTTTCACTGTTGACAGTAGGTCTACCCCTAGGTTTAGCATCCATTCTACTTATATGTATGAAAATTTGTAAGTCAGGGAAATGCCTGCACAATACCATCATTAACTGCCATATTAGTAGAAACACTAATTACTTTATTTTTTAAATTAAAATTTAAAACTGTAATTAGCAGGAAAAAAGAATGTTCGTTGCTCTTAAAATTCATATATAGTTGTTTCAAAATCTGCTGGAAATATCAGCCAAGTAAAACACTTTTATAATGAAAGCTTGTGCCTATGATATTTTAATTTTAAAAATAATCATCTGGTAAATGTAAACTTTGGAAGGTTATAAGATTCTTTAAGCTAAGCTAGTCTAAACTATAAAACAAAAATGAGGAAGAAATTCACTATTAATTATTAAAGTTTTAAAGTTATCTTGCTTTCATACAAGTAAGTGTTGTTCTCCCTATATTTGCTTCAAGAATTAAATATTAAGTTATTAAGTGCAGAACAAAAGTTTGTTTCACATAGAAAAACTCAAAACAGTTTATGTGTCTTATAAATGTTAATATTTAATAAAATATAAATAGTATTAAGCACACCTTTAAAATAATAAAACTTAATGAGTTACCACAGAGAACACTAACCAAGTCAAATAGGTGTTAACATTTCAATGGAGAATGAAGAAAACTCCAGGCTGCTAACTCATCACTCAATTCTTTTCTATCAGATTTCTATTTGTCTACCAGGTTAATGACATACTTGGTGTTCTAAGAAACTTATGATTACACTACCTCTACTGCAAATATCACACTAAAGACAGATTTTCCCAAAGAAAAATACACAGTAGTATATAAAATAAATCTTTAAAAATGAGGACTAAAATCCAATCCATTAAAATTTTTATTTACCATCTGATTCTGAAGTAGCTCGGATGATCAAATAACTGCTAGGTAAGGGCTGAGTTATGGATCCAACTGCTTCACCTTTTGGACCCTTAATATAAACAAATAAAATAAAAATAAGCAAAATAAACAGCATACGGTATTATGAGATCTCAACTTTATATATAACTTTATATTGTTATATTATTGGTAACAATCTAAGTTAGGCATGGATTATAATTTGAAAAGAAAGAAGTTTTAATTTCATGCTTCTTGACAAAGCAAATGTTACAATTTATAGTTTATAGTTATAATTTATAAGAAAAAAAAATTTGACTGAGTCTAGGGAAAAAAAATCAATCTCCATTTTATAACCAATGATATATTTGTTTATAAATACCAAGTATAAAAGCTAATTTTATTTTTCCAGAAACAAGAAAGAAAAAGGATTTTTTGTTGTTGTTGGTTGGGGTTATTTGTTTTTAGAAATATACGACACCAAGACATCTATAGTAATTAGTAGCACCAAAGCTTATCTTTGGTGGACTATTTTTATCTGGAAAGAAAATCTGAGGACTGAAATTATAGTATAATTTTGATAGAAAAACCATAATTTTTAAGTTGTCAGATCAAAAAATAAAATGGGTTTTAAGAGGCATAAATATTAGAAAGTAAAGATGCAGATTCAAATTTAAAAAAAGAAAAGAACAATATGATTTTATCAAATCCTATAATATCCCTTGGGTATTTTCCAATAGCTTTATAATTTATGGGCAACTCCTAAAACCAGCATAGAGTACGATCTAGAGTCAGATTGCCTAGGTTTCAACCTTGGCTGCATGCCAGAAAAATTATTTAAGTAACATTTTTAGGCCTCAATCTCTTTGTCTGGTTAATAAGGGAAAATTGCATCCTCCTTTGCATGGAATGAAAAATTCCATGCAAAAACTCAAGAGTCTCTGACACAAAATAAGAACTCATAAATATTATTTTTTCCTAATCCTAGGCATTGACTTTGAAGTTATTTAAATAATGTCCTAAGAAGGTTTTGCTTGTGGAGAATATTCTGATGTTCATATAACTATACAGATTTCCCTTCCCTAAATATTTGGAATAAATTTGACATTAAAAATATTTTTAATGATTTGAAAATTCATTCTTATAATTCCTAAGAGTAGTAGTAAAGAATAAATATTATAGATGAAAGGTTTTGAAAGTAACTTTCTATTCACTTGAGAATTGCATGATATATAAATACCACAGGTTCTCTGGGTTAAATCCTTTCCCCTGTGGGAAGTATCTAATTCCAGAATCGAAAAAACTGTGTAATCCTAAATTTATTTGTTGTATGACTCCAAGCTACTGAAATAATGATAAAAAGTCCGGGTCTTTTTTAGGTGTATGTATATTGATTAATTAAGCAATATCGAATAAATTTTAAAGCTGAAGCTACTTTTGGTTAGCCCTAATCTCAATTAGGTGGTTTTCCTTGAAAGAGGAGTTCTAAACCCTTTATTCAAGTATAATTGACCTTCTTACAAATTAAAACAATGAACACTTTGTAAAAACTTAAAATAGACTCATTTATTCGGTTAGCATGTACACTGTTTGTAGAACTCCTTGGTAGTTAATCAAAAAAGGCATTTCTATTTTCCTGGTTAAGTTTCTAGTTTTACAATACAGGAGTGACCACAGTAATGTTTTTAAGTTATAAACCATTAGAGCTCCATCTTTTAAGAAAACTGCCTCTTAAGAGTAAGTAGGACTGAGTCTGTTTACAGTCTATTTACATATTTACATCAGTACAGGAAACGCCACAAAAATAAATGGCAGCTTCTATTTTAGGGGATCTTACAATTTTGATAAAGAGAAAAATATGGTAAACATGATACAATATCACAAAGCAAAATTGGTCATCGCAAAAATTTTTAAAAAGTACAAACTGAATTCCCATGGCAAAAAGATACATAGGGTACAATATTAAAGAAACCATTTTCTGAAGAAATTTTTAAGTTAGATCTTAAAGGTAAACATGGATTTTTGGTGCACATTTCATTGTGGGTAAAGACAGAAAGAGGATAATGTACTTGAAAACAGAAACAAATTTATAAGTCCTACCAGAGAACAGTGATCATCAGTTTAATTGATTTATTTCAGTTCTACTCAGAGATTGTCATTTTACCTTTTACCTATACAACAAGTGCTTACTTACCTTCACTGCCCAAATAGACTGCTCCAAAGGATGAAAAAGTTTAAAACAAAAGCCATCTTTTTTTGATGGACGCTCAATGATTTCACAGGCATTCAGAAGAACTGTTCCTACCCATTGACCATTTTTTTGGGTTTTATAGATCAGTAGCACCCCGGGTTTCAACACACACCACAGCTTGGTCCAGCTCTTTAGAGTACCACGAATCTACAGGAAGATAAGTTTAAGAAATAAAACTGTTTTTCTCCTCCTGCTCCACAAGATGCAAACTGAATAATGGCAAAGAGGATGTTTTAATCTACAATTCTCAGAAAATGTACATGTTACACTGAATAGATTTTTTTACTTTTAAGCTACGAAATGACAAGTACTGTTAATAAACATAAAAACAGCATGACTCCTTGCTTCTGAAGAACTTAAATTCTAGGAGACTGGGTCCACAGTTTTAAAAAACTGTACTAAGCAGAATGGTTTTTCTAACCTTCTGGGCCAGGTCAGGAGCTATTAAAATATGCTTTCCTAGTACCGAGATTCTTCTCCTCTTAGCATCTATCACGGCTATGATTTTATTTGTGTGAGTGTAAGATTACTCTATGTTTTAAGATTTCCCCCCTCACCGTTACATCAAGAGTGCTGAAAACACTGCTAGCACACACTAGCCATTCCCTAAATATTTGGTGAGTGGTAGAAAGAGAGAAGAACCTCCTTCTAATCCCTAAAATTATCTTCTCTAAATTACTTTATTCCTAGTAATTACATAAAGTATGCCATATAAATTTCTTGGGGAAATTTTAACACTCAAGTTACATAAATCTCTCTAGTCTCATAAACTGTTGTTCATCCTAAGGTTTAATTCTATGTCAAAAATAAGTCTATAACTAGTTTTTCCTATTCTATTTTGTATGTGATCCATTAAAAGTGTTTCTATGCAAGTCATTGAATTCACAATACAAAAAGGATGCTAATACTGAAATTAATAACTAGGAATTATCCTCATTTTTATTTACTCTTCTCTCAATGCACTTACATGAATTATAAAATAACATTGGGGATCCCTAGCCCCTCAAATAGGCATGCCATAGTAACTAAACAAGAAAACTTTAGAAAGGGGGAATTTGGAGCTAGACATGAAGAAAAGAGAAAACCTTTAAGAAAAAGTATGTGTGAAAGAGATGGAAAGAAGGGAGTTATCCTGAGAAAACATTCTGGATCTTGAAGATGTGAAAGTAGAA
The DNA here is from genome assembly GCF_000325575.1 of Pteropus alecto. Taxonomy (NCBI): domain Eukaryota; kingdom Metazoa; phylum Chordata; class Mammalia; order Chiroptera; family Pteropodidae; genus Pteropus; species Pteropus alecto. The sequence goes on from NW_006443138.1 coordinate 11,949,762, forward strand.
CATGAGTGGCAAATTATCAGAATGCAGGTAAGATTTAGAAAGTTAGCCTGGTGATGCGTTGGGGACTTTTGGGGAGTTGGTTGAGAAAATCCAACGTCAAAAGACAAAAGTAGGTGTAGCCCTTCAAAACCCAGGTGAGATCTGGCGCTTAAAGACTTCTAAGTAGAGCTAAAATTACTCAGAAGCTGTTTTCAGCACGACACCGAAGAAGACCCTAGCATTACTTGAACTACTAGGGAAACGATCACTAGCCTCCCACATTAGTAAGAGAACTGCCATGACAGATCCCATAAAGATGTTAGGTTGGAGGTTGTACCAACTCTTTGGGAAACTGGAAAGTTTTCAAGGTTGGGGTGATTTTTAGATCAATGCCAGGTACTAAAACTTCCTGGAGGTCACAATCTTACAAAATCATTCTTAAAGTTAGCATCAGTCTGAAAGATTACTACCCAGATAAGAATGAGAAAGAGGATAGCGTGACTGGGATGATAGAATAGGAAATAAAAATACATGGAAATAAACAGAGGCTAAAAGAATAAGGTATGAAAACAGCAATGTGTATGTTTCTCTGAAAATTAATCCTTTTCAAATGCTAACCTGTATTAACTTTGTCTCATCTCTTCCCAATAATGCACATACCAAGTCTACAATAATAATAATTTGAATAGCAAGCAAAATATTTCTTTACAGCATATTGATTCAGACTAGGGAACGTCACATAAATCAAAAAGCCTTTAAAAAAACTGCTATACATATTTGATGTTGTTGTCAAGAAAGACAACATTAAGACTCCTTCTCCCCATTAAGACTGGAATACAGAACGTCTGGGATACAATTAATAGTTTGTCAGTGAAAAACAATCATCCTACTAGTTGTTTTCATCTTGTAGGCTTTAGTGCAATCTGAGCTTTTCTATTCCAGTAGGCAAACATCCAGCAATGTGAATTCAAGATTCAAAACGAACTGACCTTCAACCAATCAGCCATGACAATAACAGAAGGGTCTGTGATGGTGCTGAGCAGCTCCTTTGTGGCTCTTTTCTTCTCCTCTCGGTAATTTTTCTTTTGTACCTATTTTACAGAAATAATAGAAAAATTTAAAAAATATTAAAATGGGCAATTTCTTTTCAATATTTTTTTAGGTCTATAGAATGTAGAGTATAAAATTCTAAACCTCTTTTAGAATTCTAGCGTCTTAGGATAAAATAACTATGTTTTCCTTTTAGAGCTGGTAGAAATTTTTAGAGAAGGGTAGAATCTAGTTTTTGTGATCACTAGTCCAGTTCTCTGTATCTTTTTAAAGAATTCTACCTTTTTAAAATTACACAATATATGAATGCAGTCTCATGGTAAAAATTTCAAACACCACAAATAAAGCTAAAGGCCATCTTCATTATACCCTGTCCTACTGCAATTCCCAGAACTGACTACTGTTTACTTTCTTGAAAACACTACCCTTTTAGGCCTTTTCTATGTATATAATCTATAGAAGTATATAGCTTTTGTGTTAGTTTTAGATTTTTTAAACACATTAAAAAATATTCTCCCATTCAATATTTCTGGAGAATTTCCATGCCTATCTCATTCTTTAAATTGATACACAAAATTACTAGTATGAATAAGAGCTCTAACATTTATTGAATACATTCTGTGTGGCATTCATAGTTCTAAGCACTTTACATGTATCATCTTATTTAATCTTCACAATAACCTTGAGAAGTAGGACTATTAGTATCCTTATTTACAGATGAGAAAACTGAAGCACAGAGAATAACTTGTCCAGGATTATACAGCTAGTAAGTAATGCAGGTAGGATTCAAACAGAGGCAGACTGGCTCTAAAAGATATGCTCTTAAACACTATGCTATACTGCTTCTGTAATTTTTCTTAATATATTCTCTTACTGGAATATGGAAATCTCCTCTGTTATCAGTTTTTTTCATATTACAAACAATGCTGCAATTGTTTGCGACCCACAATTTTGCTCTTTCCTGATACTAATATGTAAGATATAAATAATTAAGAAACTACAACAATGAAATTAATTCATTCAAAATATCAAAGTTTTACCTCCATAAGTCACTTCTAAGATAATCAGGGAAAGTAGCACTGAATCAATGTAATCTTATTATTGCTTTGTTGTTGTATTGATGAGAGAAGAGTGGTGATAACCTATCAGTGATATATTTTTTTAACTATAACAAAATCTTAGTTGCACTGAATGGTGACTACAGACAAGTAACAAAATTTTAATAATCTATAGCCAAAAAACTTTACTTTTAGTCTTTATTATGCATAATAAATTCACTGAATTAACAGTAGATTTGATATGAGATTACAAATGCATACAAGATCAAATGGGAAAGTGGGGGTAAGAGAGACTCCACAGGGATCACAGAGAATACACAGCCTAATAAGCATGTATTTCTCAGGCTCCAGGATCTGTAGCTAATCTGGAAGGCAGGCCCAATACTGTATATTTCTTAAAACAAGCTGGAAATCTAGACTTGTAATTGTTGGCTCAAATTTTAAAAAACATTATATAGGTCAAACGAAATACAGCAGGTCCTCTAATAATGTCACTTTGTTCAACATCGTTTCATTGTAATGTTGATGAGATGCTGTAGGAACTCTTGTATATATCAATTAGCCTAGGGTAAAACTGTTTTCCTTATATGCAGTTCCAAGAACCTACTGATGATGTTAAGTGAGGACTTGCTGTATATCTGCCCAGAGAACAAATTCACCCACGACCTAGCAGTAAACTAGAATATCAGGTATTCCACAACACAGTGATGTGCCTGACTGGAGTACAATTCTGCAGAGATACCTAGTCCTCAGCCCAAGGAGCTCTGGGATAGTCATTAAGTAGCCTTTTCAGTTGGCTCCAGAATACCATACAAATATTAAGATTTTTTATTGTGCCTGTCTGGCTATTTTTTTTCCTTCTTTTTAGGAAGAAAATAAAATAAAGATATTTATTTCTTTATTCGCCTACTTTCAAAAGCACACTCAAAGCATAATGTTATTTATAAAATGACTACGGGAACTAACCTTGAGAGATTCTTTTTTGGTGAGCTTGCTTGAAGCTGAACTATCCTTCTCCGAGCCATTATAAAGTTTAGATTCAGACTGAAATCACATAGAAATGAACAAAAAGAAATAATAATTAAAACATTCAGTTATCCAATACATATGGAATATAAAAAATAATGTTAATGCTATACTTCCCATTTAATGCTGTGGTTTAGCAAAATGTTGATTTTCAAATACCAATTTTCTATGTAGTATAGTATTTGTGTCTAAAAGCCAATCCACGTTAAACCCACAAAACCACAGAAATAAAAGCTAATGATTAAATTAATCTACAATGTGAGGTAAAATAAGACCATTTGGAAATTTTTGCATTCTGTTTTCCAGAGTATTTCTAAGAAACATACAATTACTTATTCTTCGAACAAAAGTATCCAAAGCAATATAATTTTTTAACAATTGAAATATTCTGGAAAAAAAAACAAAAAAAACGAAACCCAAACCATGTGCATTCTAGCAGGCTGCTGCACACACTGCCTTGTTTACTGCTACTCCTCGAATGGCAAGAAATATAAACGTATTCAGAAACTAGTACTAAAACACCATATCTAATTTGTGTGGAGTTTAAAAACCAATATTCCTAGCATCTACATTTTACCTATCCAGTCAGTGCCCTTAAATTATTATTAAGGTTTTAAACTTGTTTCCAGACTGTTTGTACTTAATATTTTCATTTGATCTTCATAAGAACCTTGAAAAGTATGCATAACAAGTAGTTTTATCTCCATTTTACAAATCGTGAAAGAGAAGCTAGAGAAGCTGATTTTCTAATCTAACAATCAATAACATAGCAAGGACCAGAACCTGGGTCTCTCAATCTAGCACTCTTTTAAGGAGACTACATTCTTTCACCAGAGTGGAAGCATAAAACTAAAAGCTGTTTCTACAAATCCTAAAACAATAAACTTAAACATGCTCCTTCAACGTCCTATGATTTTCCTTGTTACCTACTGTTAGACACAAAAGAAGGCAAAGTTCTTAGTATTACTGGTAGTGTCAAGAAAGTATGTGGGGCTTGATCCATATGGTGACTTTCAAATGATGAATGGCCAGATCTATATAATATTATTACATGTGATCAAGGATAAAAAAAAACTCTGGGTATAAACTCTTTCACTCAGTTTTAAGATTCATGAGTGCAGGGGCCCTGCTCATTTACCAATGATACCCAGTTATCACCTGGAGAAAAGAAAGGGCTCAATAAATATCTGATGAATTAATAAAATGAAAATAAAACTAGCATTTACACCTCATTTTTCTCATCTCTCTTAATAATGCCCCTGCTACTTGGTAAAAAATATGGGTTATCACGGTGATAGTAATAACTGGCTATAATAGAAGCAAATGGCAAATTGTGCTCAATGCAAAAGGTAGGAATTAACTTAATTAAAAATTTTTAAAGTTACTCCTTTGAGAACTGGACTTGAAGCATTACATTGCTTACTTTTATGACACTGGTAAATATTGTGATACCAAAATAATTTCACGAAATTTCTCAAGCCAGATTTCTCAAACCAATTTCTCTTCCTCTTGCCCGTGGGAACCCAATGATGTCATAGCTACTGTCATAAGAATATGACAGTTTCTATTTCTCACAGCTTAATAGGAAAATTTGTATTACAATATACTCTTTAAATACTATGCAGTACTTAATATACATCGTGTTTCAGGTTTGTGACTAACCTTTAGAATTAAAGTGCTGTTAAAAACCAGATTTGTAGATAAATGGAACATTAAAATTAACGATATTTTTGACATGCTTTGAAAACTATAAAATACAGCAGATATAAGAAATAACAACAATAACGATAAGATTCCATGAGCATATCATACATTTTGATTTGGAAAGGTTTTTTTAAATACCTGGCAAATATCTTTTTTACAGCAAATGACAGACAACTTAGCAAACCTACAGGCAAGCAGATTGATGGCTGGAAAATCAAGTCAAATCTGGGCTCAGAAACTCCTTATCCCTGTAAAAGGATTCTTTTATCCTATTAGATACATTACTAATGCTGCATTTTCTTTTACTGAGATGGATAATAAAAAATTCATTAAAAATTCTAACAAGAAGATGAGATAGTTTGATTAACTGACTTATCCAATTTACTCATTTACAGGAGATGTGAGAAATAGGAACTGCATTTATTTTTGAAAGGTTGGGAGGGGGGTGGTAAAGAGGGTGCATTCTATTGTGCTTACTGGTCTCAATTATGTATATTAAGAAATAACATTTAACCCCAAATCCTATGACCAAAATGACAGTATTGATACTTTTTACATCAAGTTTTTAAAAGGTTAAAATTATTTGATAGTCTAGCTATGTAGATCAATTATAGAAGGAATATCAAAATTTTGTTTCTCAAAGTTACTTCGGAAAGAATAAAATCTTCAGAATTCCATGAGAATGAGGTTTAATGATAAATGTGTAAATTTTAGGACTGCTCTGAAAAACAATAGAGGGGGTTATATGTTAAAATATTTAAGAGCCAACTAGTAACTAGTCATTTCTTAAGCTAACAGAACAAAACAAGAATAAATCTAAGTTAAGATAAAATCAGTTTCAGCTCTTGGAAAACAGCAAGATGAGTACAATTTTACTTATACCAAATAATAACCACGTTAAGAATCCCACTTCTTCACTATAATTCCTTATTCAAAGGAAGAAAATGAATTCTTAATACTCATTATTAACCAGGTATTGTCAGGCACTTGCAGCCTCACAATGTGGGAGGCAGATCTTATCTCCTGTGTGCAGTTAAAAAAAAACTGAAGCTGCTCTGAATTCTAGCTCTACTACTTTGAACCTTGGAGAGTTAATTTCTCTAAGCTTCAGTTTGTTCAGTTATAAAATGGGGCCAATAATATCTGTCTTCTAGTACTGTTGTGAGAGTTAAAGTGACACAGTACTGTTGTGAGAGTTAAAGTGACACATAGCAAGCCCTTAATACAAAGTAGCTATTAATATCATTGTAATTAGCACCTAAGAAGTCACAAGTAATGTATGAGGGTCAAGATTCAAACACATTTTTTTTTGACTAAAACATTGTTGTCCAGTAGAACTTCTAAATGACAGAAATGTTCTAAGTCTGAGTAGTCCAATGTGATAGCCACTATATGTGGCTACTGAGCACTTGAGATGTGGCTAGTGTAACTGAGTACCTGAATTTCTAATTTTATTTAATCTTAATTCATTTAAATTTAAAAAGTCATGTACAAATAGGTGCTATTGTACTCAAAGCACAGTTCTAAAAACGATGCTTGTTTTTTTCATTAATGCATACTGCTTCACTAAGGCATGTAAACTTTCTTTTCAGGCTCCCCGCTGCACACCCCACTTCCTTTAAAGACTACTTAAAGGTGGCTGAGGTACGTAACTCTGGGGTTTAAGGGTTTGGCTTCAGAGTAAGTAAACCATTACGCCATGCATTCATCAATTCTGGTGTTAACTGCTTGAAAATAGGTTTTTTAAATTCCATAAATTTCATTGTATTTCTAGCCAGAACAGACCCACAATCATTATTTTCTCTTTAATTTTCTTTGATTACATATCTTATATAAAATGATCAAGGCATTTCACATGTACATGTTATGTACATACAAAGTACTATTAAACTTTCATGCTAAGTACTTTTACACATATGCTAGATAGACTTTTATGTAATGAATACTTGAAAAGTGCAAATGAAATTTGTGTGAAATTATACATTAAAACATTTATCATCGAATCGTCTCAACTGCTCCAACAAGAAGAACAAAAAAATTTAGAGTCTTAAAAGCAAAGCCTATTGCTGAGAATAGCAGAGAATTTACTAGCTTAAGAAATGGGTTTCCTTACCAAGTCACTGTTTGATTCCATAAACATAAAAGTTTCTCCTGCTATTAAATCTGACCAGAAGTAACAGTCAAAAGTCAAATACCTTGACAAATTATGGAAATCTAGTGAATTACAAACCCATAGTAAAACCAGTGTATCATACAGTGTTCCTCAAATTTGTTTCTCATATAGGTACTCTAAAAAAATTCTCAACAGACCTAAAAATATGCATTAGTATCTCAGTTTGAGAATTACTAATTTAGGGAAATATGTCTTATTCTAAGAAAATGTCTTTCAATTGCAGGCTATTACTGTGAGAGATCTTTGACCTTTAACTGGTAAAATATATATTTTTTGATTGGGATTCAAATGAACTCAAAACACTTAAGAATTTTTTAAAAGCCATGAACTTTGAAGATTTCTCTGAATGGAACTCAGTACTCCTGTAGCAGCCACACCAGAAACAATATAACTCTATAGAGAGGACACTTGTTACCAATAGGCTATATTTCCAAGTAAACAACAGTGCCTGAATCAGCCCCAGTGGAACTTTCCTTTTTTCATACCACATGGGTTAGATATACGAACATAAAAAAATATCAAAAATCTGATAGAATTTTTACATACCACATGAGTTAGATATACGAACATAAAAACATCTCAAAAATCTGATAGAATTTCGGTCGGTGTTAGTTCCCTTATCTTAAATATTAGAAAAATGTCATAATCATATATTTGAGGACAACAATATGCTTACCTTGCTCTTTGACATAGAAAGCGAAGATTCATCTTTAGTTTGAGAAATGTCTTCTTTTCCTCTTTCAAAACCTTTAAAAACATCGTTAATGTCAGTATTACTATTTTTGAGCACATGTAGGCATTAAAAAGTATATATAAGCATTCAAAAATGAATGCATATGTCATTTGATTTCAAATACACACTATATTTGTTGTATATCGGTACGAGAAATCTAGATTGAACATAATTTTAAATTGTCATAAGTTTAAACACTTCTAAGGGGTTATCTTTAATATAATAATTCTTTAGAATAAGTTAAGACTTACAGAGGCAATGAAGTCTTTCCCTGAACCCCTTTTCTCTACTTCTAGAACACTTTTGCATGAATTCAGGCCGCATGGAGGTTTTACTTCAATGTTTTCTAACAAAGAATCCTAACTGATAGAACCAACCCAGAATACTTTTTACACCTCCTGCCAAACTGGAAAACAATTCCAGAATTGGTGATAAAAAAAGACTAGGGAAATAAATCTGGATTGAGAAAGACTTAAAAAATCTAATAAGGTTCTTCTTGTGAGAATTAAATTAAAATGCATACAAAGCGCCTAGCATAGTATGCTACACCATAGTGTAAATCTAACTAATGTTGACTCTTAATATTATCATTGTCATTGACTATTGCTATATAAATTCTAAAGGAATGAATCTAAAATACATGAGTACAGTGGGATAAACATGTACGCGTCATCGCAATTCTGTAACGTAGTAATATAGTACTGTGCCAAAAGCAGTTAACAAATTAATGTTTTAAGGGTACAATTAGAGAAATGTTAATACTGTGATTTATGTGGCAGGCAGGGACAGCACTCATTTTAATAAAGTTTTTCTACTTTTGAGGGCAATTAATATTAACTCTCCCTTAAAATTATTTGTTTTGAGTATAAAATATATACAAATATTCATAAAGCAGCACTTAAAAAACTACCAGTAGTATCAGTGCTTGAAGCATTAAAAATAATTTCTAGCATATCAATGACACCATTTATTCTGTATTTGGTTTATAGTAGCTAAAAATAAATCATTCCACTTTCCTAATCCAGAAAGTTTATTGAATTTTTTTCTGTAATATAAAATTTTTTTCTTTTTCTTGTCAGGAAAAGAATCACTCAATCCCAATACTAGGGGTTTAAAAAAAACAAAAAAACAAAAAAACTGTTTGATAAATGCAACATGTAATTTTTAAATGAAAACTTACCAGAATTTGAAACTTTAGTGTAAAACAAAGTTACAGAATTCAATATAAAAATCTAAAATAAGATCTGAAACAATAAAATACACAGAAGAAAATATAGGCACCTATAGACATTGGTCTCAAGAGAGGACTTAATAAAGCTTCTGCACAGCAAAAGAAACCATCAACAAAACAAAAAGGCAACTGATCAAATGGAAGGTACAAACAATACCTCCATTAAGCGGTCAATGTCTACAATATATAAAGAACACATATAACTCAACAACAAAAAAACAAATGGTCCAGTTAAGAAGTGGGCAGGTGACCTGAACAGACACTTCTCCCAAAAAGACATTCAAATGGCCAATAGATATATGAAAATATGGTCAACTTCACTAGCTATTAGGGAAATGCAGATCAAAACCACAATGAGATACTACCTCACACCTGTTAGAATGGTTATGATCAATGAGAAATATAATAATATTTAACAAGTGAAGAAAAAGGAACCCTCATGTACTGCTGGTGGAAATGTAAATGGGTATAACCACTATAAAAAACAGTATAGAGGTTTCTCAAAAAATTACCGTATGTTACCATATGACCCAACAACTTCCCTTCTGGGTATCTTCCAGAACAATTTGAAAACATTTATCCGTAAAGATATATATACCCCTAGGTTCACTGCAGCATTATTCACAGTAGCCAAGACATGGCAACAACCAAAGTGCCCTTCAATAGATTACTGGATAAAAAGCATGTGGTACATATATAAAATGGAATACTACTCAGTCATAACAAAAGATGAAATATTGTCATTTTTGACAACATAGATGGATCTTGAGACTATCATGCTAGTGAAAATATCAAATGGAAAAAGTCAAGAACCACGTGATCTCATTCATATATGGGATATAAAATTGAAAGCAACAAACAAAAACTCACAAACATAGACAATAGTATGGTGACTACCAGAGGGTAAGGAGGATAAGGGGAGGGGGTAGGAAAGGATAAAAGGGGTCAAATATATGGTGAAAGGAAGAGATTTTATTTTGGATGGTGAACACGCAATGCAATATACAGGTGATGTGTTATAGAATTGTACAATTCTATAAAAATTATACAGAATTGAAATCTATATAATTTTATTAACCAATGTCACTTCAACAAATTTAATAAAATTACAAAATATAGACTTTAGTACTAAAAAATAATCTAAAATATGTAGTCAGAGTAATAAACGTTTTGTAGTAATTCTCAATACTAATAAACTATAATATAAATTACTTCAAAGATCTTCTAAATATATGTACAAAAGAACAAAGATTTTTCTAAAAGTATATACTGTAAATAAAGTGATACCTTCTTTTTTTCTCACAAAAACACACTTCTACTTCAATTTCTCAAGTTAAGTCTTTGTTTCGGCTGAATCTAAACCAATTTATTAGAGTAAGAAATCCACTTATTAAATTAAGAAAAACACTACTATGTCTACATTCACATATTATTTTAAAAACAGAACAGTAAATTAAAACAAAAGGAGCTGTAAATTTGAGTAGGCTTTTTTTAAACATGCAAATGTCTTGTAGAAAGTTTCAAGTGTTGGAAAAGAACATTCATAAAATTAAATTGTGTATTATCTGTCAAACTCAATAAATGAATCATGTTTTTAAAAGATTCTCTATACCTCAAACTTGCAAATCAAATCATTATTTTCTGGCCCTAATGACTTCGAAATTATTTAAAATTATAGAGGGATAGAGCAAAATGCTTTCTAAGTCTGGTCAAATACTTTTGAATTTCAAATAAGGACAAATAAGTAGATTACCAGCATAAAATGCAAAGAATACAAAAAATGTTCCAAAGCCTTAAAAAGAAAACATTGCCATATTGTATACTAAATTTTCAAGGGTAATTCTAAGGTAAGCAAAGCAAAAAGTGTCACACTAGGGACTCTTTCTTTAGACTGGATAAATGTGGTTTCCGCGAAATAATCTTTATCTTAAAGTCAGTCATGAAAGTACAATTATTAGAAGCCAAAGGGCTCTGCCAAAATATTTCTTAAGCTTTTATTTTCAGTCATGAATGGAGATTCAAAATTACTTTAAAATTACTCCTTTATTTTAAAAATGTGATACTTATAGACAAAATCCTGAAGCCTACAACACATTATTCACCATTAATAATGCAGAATAGTTTCAGACCATGACTTTTCACCAAGTTTGCTTGTTAGTGATTGGTTAGTAAATTCTTTTCCTACTATCCTCCCCACTACCACGATGAGATTCAAACCTACATCCCCATCAAAATGGATAAATTAAAAGGACTAACACCATCCAATTACAAGTGAGAATGTGGAGTAACTGGAACTCTATTTACTACTGGAGGGAGTATAAAGAGGCATAACCACTTTGTAAAACTATTTGATAGTATCTACTAAAGCTGAATGTACGCATATGCAAACACACAGCAATTCTGATTCTAGACATACTCAACAGAAATGACAGATACAAGAAATGTTTATAGCAGCTTTATCCATAATAGCCCAAATGTGCAGCCAATTTTAAAGGCTATCAATGGGAGAATAAATTAACATATTGTAGTATATTTACACAATGAAATGTTACAGAGCAATGGAACATCACCAATTAATACTACACAAATCAACATAGCATTAAGTGAAAGAAGCCACATCTCCCCATCAAAATGAGCACATACTGAATGATTCCATTTATTTAAAATTCAGGAACTAGCAGACCTAATCTATGGTGTAAGAGGTTGGAACAGTGGTTTGCCTTTGTTGAAAGAGGAATTGACATTTCAATATGTCAATTCGAAAACCTGTGCACTTAACTATGTTTAAGTAATGCTTCAATAAAAAGTAAATAAAAATTCAGATATCTTTTTCTATTCTTTCAGTTTATTAGACCTGTCCTGCTTTGATATTCTTTCTCAGTCTATATCCTTTTAATCTATTCTATACCTGGCTAATTCTAATTCATTCATCAACAATGATGATAATTATAGTGATAATTACCAATAACGTTAATGAAAAGAGCAATAAAGCAACCAATTCCATTTGCAGGAACACCTGTCATAAGATACTATGCTAGATGCTTTATTTATTTTCTAATCTTTAAAACAATGCCACAAAAAACCCAAATATTAACTATATTTTATATAATTGAAAAAATTGGGGCTCACAGACATTATGTAACTTGACTAATGTCAATAAATGACAGTATCAGAGCTGATTAAAACTTAGGTCTGATTTTGAAATTCATGTGCTTTCTAGAATGCCAATGTGCCTTTCAAGACCCAAGTCCACATCTTCTGGGAGGCCTTGCTTTGATTTGTAGGCATAGTTAGCCATCCCATTCTCTGAGACACATAGCACTTTATACATATTTGTACTACTTTATCACAATATACTTCAATTATTTGTTTTCATGTAAATGTTCCATACTTGACTGCGAGTTCCTCAAAAGTAGGGTCTAATCCTTATGCATCCTTTCAAATACAAAAATTTGATAAATTGATCTAAAAATAAAAATGGACTCCACTTTTTCTTGTAAGGTTTTTATATATGTGAAACACAGCACATCTTCAGAAAAGTGCATACGACCTAAATGTGTAATTTAATATATACAGTTAACATCTGCATAACCACCACCCAAATCAAGAAATGGGAAATTGTCAATATCCCTTAAGATCCACCCTCCACTCCATCCCTCAGCAGATACAGATAATAAATATAAACTGAGGAAAAAATATATATATATATTGTACTATGCTATCACTATGACTACTTCGGCAGGGGGCACTATTTCTATATTATAGCCCATGATAAAGAAAAAAGCTCATACCAATATATTTCTTAAGGTAGAAGTGACTAAAAAAAAAAAAAATTCCTAAGGAAAAAAAAGTATTGTGCTTAAAGCAGACAAAGTTACCTTTAAATATCACTAATGTAGAACCTCTCCTACTCTAATGATGTTAGATAAAAACAAATGCACCTAAAAAATTTTTTTTGGTTCAGCGAAATGACTAAGAAGAAATTTATCTTTTACTTTTACCTTAAAAAAATACATGAAAAGCCACTTCAAGTACTTAATTCCATCCTACTTCTTAGCTGATACAATTAAACATATTTAAGAGCTTTTGATCTTGCCTGGTTGTAATACAATTGGTTATATTAATTAGAATATGGAAACATCTCTATAAATATGATTTTCTCTATTTCAAGAATTAGAAAACAAAGCTAACCATTTACTTTCTCAAACTGATCAATGTATTCTTTGACAAGATAAACTGACAATTCTGCCTTACCTAATTAAGTAAATATCAAACTTTTAAGAAGTAAAGTTCTCTATTTTTTATTCGGGTTATATGATTATTCTTTATTATTCAGTAGACTCAGGCATGAAGATCAGCAAACATGCTAGTGAGCTTGCTGCTTTACAAAAAAGGAGAGACAAATACAGAAATGCAAGTCACATTGTAAAAGCAATATTTAAAAGCAATATTTAACAATATTTAAAAATTTCAGGATATTGTATTTTAAAAGCCACTCCTGAAAAAAGACAAATACTAAAATTTATACCATTTTGAGAACAAAAGAAAGAAGCACAATTGTAACCATGCTACACTAAAAAGACTAAATATGGATTTGAATGCTTTTCAAAGCTTATACCACTTAGGCAACCATTCAGGACTATGGTTTCCAATTCTTCTCAGAAACACAGTTAAAAAAGAAAATGAAGTCAATGAACTTAAAAAAAATTTATTTAACACCTTCTTCTATAAGATGTTTCATTATCACAAAACAATGCACACATCATCAGTATGAATATTCACAAAAAGCCCAGAATAAAGGTTAGTGTGAAAATAGAAAATATAATTAAAATTTAACAAAACATAAGTGTCAGAAAAATATGTAAATGGTTAAAAGCAAGCACCAGTTTCAGTTGATATTTCTTTGCCATGAGTATTAAAAGACTACTTTTATTTAAAAAGAAAAATGTAGCCTTAAAATAAGAGTAGATATAATTATGTAGCAGTCTAAAATTTTGAAAAGATTGTTTATATTTTAAAATATGTCCAAATATTTGTTACGATAAATCTTTTCAAACAATAAAAGATCAATTTATATCTACCTCTCATTGACCAATTACTAAATGCCTATAACATAGCTGTCAAATACCTAATTTTATTTAATAGTACTCAAAAAATAACATAACTTTTTTAGCAAAAACTAATCATACATAAATACATCTAACGATAAGTAGTAAGACATTTTGAAAATTATACTTAATCAGAAAACTTCACTTTAGGCAGGACTTGAGCTATTAAAGCTTAAACTAAACATCAATTTTAATATAGTTACTATTCTGCAGAAAACAGCCAAATGAATATCAACATCAAATATCTGGGCTTCATTTGCAAAAATCCCAGAGTAATTAATTTATAGAATTTTACAATTATCTCCAGTCCAGAAAAGGCTTTAATTTTATCAAAGGGTCATACTACTTATTTCTATAATTAAAACACTATAAGCACTGAAGAGTCATACTTTACTGAATCATTAGTTCTCTAGTCTGAGCTTAAGAGACTGTGGCAGTTATTAAAACCTAACCTTTCATATAGAATTTTGTTTAAACTAAAGCAGTTTTAAGATGTTAAAATGTCTACTTTATTTTAATGAAAACTGCAAGTAATTAAGAAAAGAATGTAAAACTGAACAAACAAACCTGGCAACGAAGGAGAAAGTTCATTGTATCCTCCAAATGAAGCATTCCGGACAAGCTTTCGGCCATCAATTCGTGAAGGAAATAAAACAGACGAAACCACAGTACAGGAAGAAAATCTACGTTGTGAGCTCTCTTCTTTCATGGCTTAGAAGGTCTATTTAATGTATATGCTCACCCAGAAGGCTAATTAGACCAGTATGGCAAAGACAGGCTTTTTTCTCACATCCAAATGTAGCAAAACCCACCAGCACAAACAAAGGACACACACATTAACAGCAAAGGAGGACCAGAGACTGTCAAATCAGCAATAAACAGATAGAGAAAGACACTGACAGAGATGGCATTAAGCCATGCTGCTAGGTTTTTTAAAAAAATGAACTGATAAACAAGAAAGGCTATTTCACTAATGTTTTACCATCTAGTAACGCTCCACACTGAACTGCTTTAGGAAAACAAAGCAAGATCAATAGAGATTCAGGATGAAGTAATAAAATCAGTTTCTCTTCTTTCCTCAAAAATGCGATCCTTTTCTCATATCTTTTTTTGTAGTATCCGCCACACTACCCACCTCCTCCGATTCTTTCCAGTTTTTGCTTACTTCAAAAATGGATATAAACATAATACTGTTTATCTTCCCTGAAGCCTCTAGATTTATATCTAATCTACTGCTTGCCTCAGCCATGATTAAAAATTCATAAGAAAAGATATTCTTACAAGTACAGTTTTAATGGATTCAAACAGCTACAGCTGAAAGCAAACATTTAAGTTTTACCTCTACCAAGGGATATATGAGTCATTAAGACAGGGTTAATTCAAATCAATCAACAGAGAAGCATAAAAAGACACTATAATAATGCTATATGCTCCAATACATGTTCCCTTGAAACAAGTATGAACTGCTACAGTTCTTCATTACATTTAAACTTTTCAAAATATATAATCGACCAATGAGTATTTTCCACATACAATTTTCCTATTCAAAAAATGTACCTTTATCATCACAGTAACAAATGGAAATCTCTTTCTTTACTAGATTAAAACTAAGTGACTGGTATGATCCCACATTATTAAATCTAACAGGAAATATCTATAGCCAAAATGCTAACTATGTTATTTCTTCACACCTAATCTTAAGATT
Organism: Pteropus alecto; assembly: GCF_000325575.1. Classification (NCBI taxonomy): domain Eukaryota; kingdom Metazoa; phylum Chordata; class Mammalia; order Chiroptera; family Pteropodidae; genus Pteropus; species Pteropus alecto. The sequence goes on from NW_006443138.1 coordinate 11,965,529, forward strand.
CCAAAAATTCTTTCCTAGTTATATTAAAATCCATTTATCTTACTTTACCTTAATTAAAGTTTAAAAGTTTTAGTCAGTTGTTTTCTTTATATATCCTAGATTGATTTTTGCCCCCACCACAATTCTTATTTTCAACCTGAAAATACACCCACTTAGCAGGACAGCAACTAATTCAGTTACAACTTACTTAATGGTTCATATTTATAAGTACTTTAATATAAGATCTCAGTTTCCTTCCTCATTATACATACACTTCAAGGCTGATTCTCCACTCACATACAACAGTATTCCATATGGTCTAAGACTTTCTCTTTACTAGAAAGGACACTTAAAAACAATCACTCAATTTCCTGTAAATAACATATTCTTTCTTGGGAAAAGGCATTTTAAAATTTTTAGTGATAAAAATAAGTTTATGGTTGATACCCACAAATACAACATTTTTTTGCTTATCTCCATGTCATGAAATATAAATTAGCATTAATTATAGACAATAGAGAAATAACTATAATTAATTCATGCAATGGTGCTTGCCTCTCAAGGCATAAAGAACATAATAACACAAAAGGCATTATAGCATAATGGTTAAGCAGGATTTGAATTTAAACTGCCTAGGTTCAAATCTTAGTTCTATCTTAGCTGAATGCATCTGAGCAATTAACTTGATTTCTCTGGGTCTATGTTTCCTCATCTATAAAATACTAATAATATAACCATAATAATGCTATATGCTCCAGTACATGTTCCCTTGAAACAAGTATGAACTGCTACAGTTCTTCATTACATTTAAACTTTTCAAAATATATAATCGACCAATGAGTATTTTCCACATACAATTTTCCTATTCAAAAAATGTACCTTTATCATCACAGTAACAAATGGAAATCTCTTTCTTTACTAGATTAAAACTAAGTGACTGGTATGATCCCACATTATTAAATCTAACAGGAAATATCTATAGCCAAAATGCTAACTATGTTATTTCTTCACACCTAATCTTAAGATTCCAAAAATTCTTTCCTAGTTATATTAAAATCCATTTATCTTACTTTACCTTAATTAAAGTTTAAAAGTTTTAGTCAGTTGTTTTCTTTATATATCCTAGATTGATTTTTCCCCCCACCACAATTCTTATTTTCAACCTGAAAATACACCCACTTAGCAGGACAGCAACTAATTCAGTTACAACTTACTTAATGGTTCATATTTATAAGTACTTTAATATAAGATCTCAGTTTCCTTCCTCATTATACATACACTTCAAGGCTGATTCTCCACTCACATACAACAGTATTCCATATGGTCTAAGACTTTCTCTTTACTAGAAAGGACACTTAAAAACAATCACTCAATTTCCTGTAAATAACATATTCTTTCTTGGGAAAAGGCATTTTAAAATTTTTAGTGATAAAAATAAGTTTATGGTTGATACCCACAAATACAACATTTTTTTGCTTATCTCCATGTCATGAAATATAAATTAGCATTAATTATAGACAATAGAGAAATAACTATAATTAATTCATGCAATGGTGCTTGCCTCTCAAGGCATAAAGAACATAATAACACAAAAGGCATTATAGCATAATGGTTAAGCAGGATTTGAATTTAAACTGCCTAGGTTCAAATCTTAGTTCTATCTTAGCTGAATGCATCTGAGCAATTAACTTGATTTCTCTGGGTCTATGTTTCCTCATCTATAAAATACTAATAATATAACCTATATTATGAGATTGTTATAAGAATCAAATTGGATAACACGTAAAATCTAGGTAAGTTCCAGGTTAAAATAGCACAATGAGGACAATGACCTACTGTGTTCCTTTCTAAAACTCAACTAAAATTACAGAAAACGGGTGTTTTAAAAAAAAAATCATAAAACAAGTTTGAGTATATAGCCCATAAGTATGTATACAGGATGGGGTACATCAACAACATAAAATTTGACACTGGCAAGCATAAGATAAGCAAGTAGTCACTGATTTGCAGATCCAAGAAAGGCAAAACACAAACCAGCAGTGGTAAAAACTGAGAACCAACCTTATACATACCAAAGAATTTTATGTATAATTCACAGCACCAAATTCCTCTAGATCAGAAATCTGATAAGCTATTGACACTAACAATAATACTGGAATCAGGACAAAAATATAAGTAATGCCTTCAAAATTAGAAGTAAAATGACTTCCAATCTAGGATTCTATACCCAGCCAAACTATCAATTACATAAGATAAAGTTATTTTAGACATGCAAGATCTCAAAAATTTACTATCCATGTATATTTTTAAAGAATTCACTAGAGCAGCCCTACTTATTTAGGAGGTTCCACAACAGAATTAGGCCTTATGGCACTAAAGCATCCTCTCTTCGAAATGAATTAACTTTTTCTCTCATGCATCCATAATGGCGCTAACCATGCACCAGATCCTTGGGAGAGCTGAAAAAAATATTCACTTAAATTATTTTCCACAGTCCTTACTTTTGTCACTGGACCCAGTTGAGAAAGGCTGTACTAGAATATATACTCTACCAAAAAATGATAGCAAATTAAGAATGCATGGGATACAGGAAAAATGACATGCAATATAAAACAACTATCACCAAAAAGTCCCTTACCACTGTATTATTTATTTATTTAATGGCGACATTGGTTAACGAAATCTGTAAGTTTCAACTGTACTGTTTAACAGTAAGACATATATGTATTTACACTGTGTGTTCACCTCCCATAGTTAGATTTCTTTCTGTCACCACATTTTGACTCCCTTTACCCCATCTCCCTCCCTCCTCCCCCTACTCCCTACCCTTTGGTAACCACTAGTCTATAGTCCATGTCCATGAGTCTGTTTGTCCTGTTCATTTGTTGCTTTTAGGTTTATATCCCACATATAAGTGATATTATGTGATTTTCAACTTTTTCAGTCTAGTTTATTTTGCTTAGCATGATTATCTTGAGGTCTATCCACGTTGTCGCAAATGGTAGTATTTCATCTCTTCTTATGGCTGAGTAATATTCCATTGCACCACCTCTTTTTAACCCAAGGACAAACTGTTTGGGTGAGCTTTGTGCAAATTCTTTTCCGACCTTGGCTTGTTTTGACAGTATGCTAATGAAGTTTCTTTTCTTTTCTCCATACCCTAATGTTTGGATAAGCTAAGGATACTTACAATACATTGACGGGTTCTCCTTTGTTTTTTTTAAGACTTTATTTTTAAGAGGAGTTCTAGGTTTACAGCAAAGGCGAGAAGGTATAGAGGTTTCCCATAAAGTCCCGCTTCCACACATGCATACTTCCCCCTTTAATAATTTCCCCACCAGAATGGTATATTAAAACTGATGAACCTACAAAGACACATCAAAATCACCAAAGTCCACAGCTAACCTTAAGGTTCATTTTGGTGTGGTACTTTCTAATGGGTTTAGACATATAATGACATGTATCCGTCATTAAAGTATCACATAGAGTATTTTCACTGCCCTAAAAATCTTCCATGTTCTGCGTATTCATTCCTCTCTCCTCTTTAACTCCTGGAAACAATTGATCATTTTACTGTCTCCACAGTTTTGCCTTTACCATAATAGTCATGGAGGTGAAATCACACAGTATGAAGCCTTTTCAGATTGGTTTCTTTCATTTTGTAATATGTATTTAAGGTTTCTCCATGGCTTGATAGCTCATTTCTTTTTAGCCCCAAATAATATTCCATTGTCTGAATGCATCACAATTTATTTATCCATTTAGCTACTGAAGGATATCCTGGTTACTTCTAAGTTTTGGCAATACAAAATACTATACACATCCTTGTGCAGGTTTTTTGTGTAGACATGTTTTTAACTCCCTTGGATAAATATCAAGGAGTGTGACTGCTGGATCATATGGTAAGAATACTGCTTTGTAAGAAACCATCAAATTGTTTTCGAAAGTGGCTGTACCATTGTGCATTCCCATCAGCAATGAATTAAAGTTCC
>NW_006443138.1:11969514-11999761 GCF_000325575.1 Pteropus alecto
ATCCACAAAGCTGTCAGTGTTCTGGATTTTGGCCATTCTCATAGGTATGTAGTGGTATTTCATTGTAGCTTTAATTCTGTATTTCTTTTTATGTGCTTATTTGCCATCTGTATATTTCCCTTAGAACTCCATCTTTCCTATCTCATCTGAATGGTGGTGAAATAAATATGGTACCCATATTTACACACACTTTAAAAGCTTCAATTAACATTCTTCATATTAAAGACTTAAAAATAGTTGGTAAACTCAAAATACTTGATTAAAATACTTGGTAAACTAAAAAAAGCATAACTTCAATTAAAACCATTAGAAAAAACACTAGGAGCTAATATTTCTGGGAACTAGATCTAGTTCAATTATTATCTACCACCTGCCTTGCCTCTACATCATAATATTACAAAAATATAAATATGCATGTGAGCATTTATGGTTGTATGTATATATAGCTATATCTATCTATCTATATATAGTGATCAATGTAAAGTGTTCTGTAAATATAAAATAGTAATTAACAAATTTTTCAAGTCTATAATCAAATTCAAAGAAAACTAACACATTACAATCATCTTAAGACAGGATATTACAAACTAGTAGTAGACATTAACGACACAAGGAAAAACACAAATACTCTCTTCTTCAATAATAAAACACTTTTAGAAAACAAATTTTTAAAGGCAGCTGCTAATTTAAAACCAAAATCTAGATTTGTTACTTTAAAGAACCAAAGATCTATTTTTTTCTTAATCCTTTCACCATTTTCACCCAGCCCAAAAATCTATTTCTAAAACATTTTATGTATCTCTTGTGATTTCAATTTAATTTCAGAATTACTTATAATCTCTATAGATTTTGTATTAATTTTAATGTCAGACTAAGGTTCAAACTATGCTCGAAGTCTGATTTACCTCTTAAAGACCTACAGCGTAATTACATTTACTGTGTCATGCTGGCTACATTCAACTACTATAAAGTTTATAGCAAGGCTGAATACTCTTAAAACATATCTGGGTTAACATCTGAACTAACCATTTCTCCCATTTTACATTATATAATCTATGTATGAAAACAAGTAATAATTACAAAAATAGAATGTTGCCAGGTAATTAAAATAATTTTGAAAGTCATGTGAGACATTTATACTAGAAATAGATTTTGACCTATGGATAAAATACTTATTTAAAAATGCTTTTCAAAATTCAAGTCACTACTTATTGGTAAATTGAAAAATCAATTTAGTGGGTTACAAATAGCATTTTAAAAAAAATGGAATAGACCAGGATAGGATTAGAGTACATCATACTCTGATGTTAAAGGGCAAGTTGTTTCATAAATCTCTTGTTTTAGGCTTTTTATGTAAATGTGTATGTGTGTGTGTGTGTGTGTGTGTGTGTGTACATATATTTAGGATAGTGATGTAAAACGTATGAGTCAAGGTCAAAATTGGAATAGATGATGTAAACAATATTATTTCTTTTGAAATTCCCTAATATTAAAAAGAACTAATTATAAAACTTCATTACCAGCTTGCTGCTGAAGAGACTAACTACATATATTATCTTTGGTAGAGTGGCTCTTTCCATAGTGGACTGGCAGACATTTGAGCAGAGGCAAAAATCACAAAAGGCCATTAAAAAAAAGATTCTCTAGATGTTCCTGCTATATGTCCAAAGAAAATGCCCAGCCTTAATTTCTCTTTTTATAGAGCCTACAGATTAGGACTGAAGGAGGCATCCCGCTGTAATATTTGGAACTCTAATGAGTTCTCTGGACAAATTCCAGATCATCTCTATTTTAAAAACAGATGAATTTCAAACAGCTGATATTTTGAAATAATCTAATTTGGCAGTTGGAAAAATCCATTTAAATTCTATGAAGTTCTATATGCACACTCATGATAAATACATTGCTTTAAACTGGGATGAAATTATTATAAGACCTATATATTTGTCTCAAATCCCAAAATAATAAAACTAGGCTTTAGGAGATTTAAATATCCTTAAAGCAGGAAAAAGAATTGGAAAAAGGTCAAAATACTGAAAACAAAATCAACCAATAAGAATTTAAGAAAGTACTATGTCCAAACATGAAAAGACCACTACCTATAAAATGAGATAAATATCTGAAGATGGTACTACACAAATTCAGTAGTAAGTTCCTTTACATAACACAATTCAAATAAGAATATACTTCACACACTGGAGTAGCCAATGCTTGGCAAGCAAGTCTATTTATAATCTTTCAAAGAATATATAAATTGAGATAAGTGATAATGACCTTTGCTTTAAAATAGAAAACAACAATATATCTTTCCATCGATTCCCATCCTCCAACATGGCAAAGTAGTTTCTTAGCTGTAATTAGTAAAATCTCAATGATTATATGGCTTGAAAAGTATACAAAAAAATCTTATCTTACATTTCCTCAGAAAATAACTCATTCTCAACATTTTCTTAATATGAAAACACATGCAAATATACATATAAAATTTAAAGGATGGCTTACGATAATTTTTGACTGAACAGCATTCTTGTCTGTATGTCCATATTCATTGCAATCAGTATAAGATAGTATTTTCCTTTGGATGACAAGTTCTTTATAATTATGTGTATATTATATAACCATTCATACAATAAAAATTTAGTGAGCAGCTATTATTGTTAGGAATTATGTTAAGCACAGATAGCTAAGAACATAATAGTCCCTAGTTTCTGCTATTATTTCAATATGTGTGTGTAAATGCATGTTCATTAAAAGTTGATTGAAACTCAGAGTCTATTCCAACAAAGTACATGTTAAATGATGTTCTCAGGATTATAGGACTGTTCACAAAAATCTATTTAACTAAAAACGTACTAAACTAGTAATACTTATGAATGTAACCACCATAATACTACCTCATAATTATACAGTAATATTTTTTCAAGTGTTTTCACATACATTCTCAATAGAGTCAAACAAAACATGACATACAAAATGAATAGTATCCTAGTTTTATAGATGAGGTAACCAGGCTCTGAGAAACATATGCTTAATGTCACATAGTAAACAAGAAGAGAGTCCAATATTAAAATCCGGCCATGGGAAGGAATAGTGTTTACTTTTCCTGTTTCTCCTCATTCTCCTTCCCTAAGCCTGTCAATACAGATGCCAGCATCAAGCAGTTTTGTTGTAAGGTAAGACTGAAAGACCAGGGATAAAAAAGATGGTCTCAGGCAACAACAGGGTCTGTGGTAGAAAGGGAGAAAATGTGGGACATCTAGATGATAAAGAAGAAGAAAGAGAAGCCTATAGAACACAAGCCACTCGACTGGATCATCCTTTGCATGTAAGGACAGTTTGTAAATCAAGGACTCAACTCAAAATTTAAGAAACATCTATGTTTCAAGGATTCTTCTACTAGAAAACTGTGCAAATACCATGTTAGAAAAAAAGCTATTGGTCTCTTTCTGTATAACTAGGTTTAAAAAAAAAAAAATCCCCACTATACCCCTTTGAATCCTTTCGTGTTCTAAAACTAGTAAATAACACTAATCTATGGTTCCTAGATTTGAATTTCGTGGACTAGTAATCCCCCCACCCCCGCACACACACAAATTGTGACATGCTATCAGAGTTTTCACCTTGATAAGACATTTTTTAAAAACCTATAATTCACAATCTCCATCTATTCATAAAGGAACATTAAAGATTATACAGCAGAAAGACTATAATCTCATAATAAAGAACAGTCTTTTAGGAATTTCAGCTGATGACAAACTCAAAACAGTGTACCTGTTTTTCTCCTCTAGTTATAGAACTAAAAAAGAACCACAGGGACCAGCACCAACTTCAGTCCCCAGACTATACCATAAAAAAAAAAAGAGATGCATTTATTCTACATATATATACTTAAGAGTGTATATAACATGTACATTTTAAACATAATTAATAAAAATGGAAACTTAGCTAATGACCATCAACTTAAAAACAGTATTACAAGTACTTTTAAAGGTTCCTATGTGTGCCTGATCCCACCATCCTCCCTTTTAACCAATTAACCATTATCTCAAATTCTGTTTTACTCATGCCATTGTTTTATTACGTATTTAACCCCACACAATGCATTGATTCATTTTCTAGGATATATTAAGGAGTATAAAACCTAAGGAGTATAACAACTAGGGATTATGGTATGCTTATCTTCAACTTTACTGTGTAATGCCAAACTGTTTTCCATAATGGTTCTACTAACATTTCTTCTTCCACCAGCAGTAAATGAGAATTCCTGTTATTTTACATCCTCACTGACACTTGTAATTGTCGGACTTTAAAATTATCTCAATCTGGTGGGTGTGAAATGGCAATTCATTATTGTATTAATTTACTTGTGCCTGTTTCCTAATACTGTTATGCATCTTTTCATACTTAGTGGCCACGCGTGTTACCTCTTGTGTAAATAGCTATTCGTCGTGATGTTTGGTCATATTCCTAGAGGGTTTTGGTCTTTTTGGCTGATCCATAGGAGTACTTCGCTTTTCTTGGATGTTAATTCTTTGTGAGTTACATGCACGTCAATCTGTTTCTTCTCTATTTTTATGATATCTTTTGATGAAGAGATGTTCTTGAGTTCAACAATGCAGAAGGTCAGTCTTCTTTTCAATTTAGGATGTGTATGTGTGTGTCTTGTTAAACCCTTTCTTTCCCCAAAGATATAAAAATATTTTTCTATATTTTGTAAAGCTTAAAACCTTTCACATTTAAACTGGAATTGATTTTGTAAATAGTGAGAGGTATCTATTTTCATTTTTTTCTCATATAGGTAAACTAATTTTCTCAAAATCATTCATTGAGTAATATGTTATAAATTGAGTTTTCATATATGCTTGGGTCTGTTTTTAAGTCTCTGTTGTGTTTCATTTATCTCTTTGTCTATTTCAGCACCAACACTTCCCATCTTATTTACTAGAGCATTATAGTAAAACTAAGTAACCTCCAACCCTTGCCTGCTGCTTCAGGAGTATCTTCACTCTTTTTTGCCCTTTGCTCACCCTAGAGAGTTAAGGATGACCTTATCAAGTACCATGAAAAAATCCTATTGAGATATAGATTCAAAACACAGAGAACACATAAAATCAATTAGAGAAGTGACGGGATAATAATATTGAACTTCCCAATTGGAAACATGGTATATTTCTTCATTTACTGAGATTATATGATGTTATATGTTTCTATGTAAAAATATTTCACATTTCTTGTTAGGTTTATTGGTCTTTTTGGTTGATATGGTTGATATGTACCTTATTTCCTGTTATTTTAAGTGGTATTTTTTTAATTGCATTTTTCTAACCATCTGTTACTGTTACATAGAACTGCAGTTAATATATATCCAGTAACTTCTTAATAATTTAAATGATTTATCTGTGAATCTATATAAACAATTATATTCACTACAAATAAAGAAAAATTGTTTCTCTTTTGATTTCTTTTTTACCTTATTTACTGGCTAAATTTCAAGAGCAATGTTGCAATGAAATGTAGATGGTGCACACTTTTTCCTTATTCCTAATTCTCACTTTACAAGGTTAAGAAAGTTCTCTTCTATTCTTAATTTGCGAAGAGTTTTTTTTTTTTTTTTATCATGAAGGATGTTAAATTTTTCAGTTTATTAACAGGATCACAACATAGTTTTTCTTTAATCTGTTAAAGTGTTAAATGACAATTATAGGTTTTCTAATATCAAACACATCATTGCATTTCTGGAATAACCCCAATGTGATTATAATGTATTTTAAAAATATATTTTGCTTGATTCAGTTTGCTAATAATTTTTTTAGAATTGCTGCATCTAGGTTCATGAGAAGAATGTCTTGTAACTTTTCTCTCTTATAATGGCCTTGTCTGCTTTTCAAATACAAGCCTAATATTTAGGGAATATTTCTTTTTCCATTTCATCAGTTCTAAGATGCCATCAACTACTTTCAGAGATGTCATAAAATATGAGGGGAGACAAGAAGACTGATAGCAATTTTAACATGTGTTAACATTTAACCCAGATTCAGATATGTTATCAAGTGTTTAACAATGGCCAACAGAGATTGTAAAACACCATCAATTAAAGATGCAACATAATTTCAGAGATGTTAAAATGGGGGACTGCCTTTCAGAATAAATAAAATACAGTATTAATGTGAGGTTGAAATTATTTTTTTCCCTAAATGTTTGACAATACTTGTTTGTGAACCTATCTGGGTTTTATGTTCTTTGTAAAATATATATTACTAATTAGATTACAAAAATCACTAGAATTTTCTATTACTGAGTCAATTTGGAAAATAATCTTTCTAGAAATTTTCTTGTTTCACCTAATTTTTCAAATTTATTGGCTTTAAGTTATTTATCTTTTAAACATCTGCTTCTTTTAGTTGTGTCCCCTTTTTATTCCTAATAATGTCTATGTCTTCTTTTTTCCCCTTAATCTTGCCAAAGGTTTGATAATTATCAGCTTTTTCAAATAACCAACTTTGTCTTTCTTGATATTTTCAACTATGTCTATTTTCTTTATTACTTCCTTCCTTCTATCGACTTTGGGTTTATTCTATTATTTTTCTAAATTAAATGCTAACTTCATTACTTTTCAGTCTTCCTTCTTGTCAAGTATCAATATTAAACTACTATTTTTAGATTTCCTGTTTGGGAATTGTGAGGCCTCCTTAATTGGAGGGTTGGTGTCTTTCATCAATTCTGAAAGGTTCTTAGCATTATGTCTTCTAATATTGCCTCTAAACCCATTCCATTATATTCTGAAACTTGTAATTCCAATCGGTACAGACTTTGGTCTGGATGGTAAGTAGTTTGTGCAGATTGTGATAGCGGCTTGTTACCCCACTTGTTTACTGATTTTTCCACATTCTTGCCAGCATTTGGTATTGTCAGTGTTTTGAATTTTAGCCAGTTTAATAGGGGCATAATGATACCTCATTTTTTATTGATTTTTAATTATGAGCTCATATTTAATTCTTTGAGGTCTATGTTTAAAATACTCTCCCTTTAAAGAGGATCTGTGCCTACTCTTCCAAGTACCTGAGAACACTAATATAACCCAAGATCATTTTAAACTATACTGGGAGGTGTTTTTGTTTTTGCCACAGAACTAGTATGAATTCTGGACCCATACCTACATAAGTATTTATTTGGGCTTCTCAAAAACTAGTCCCTCTCTCCTCTGATTCTACGTAGACATGAGACCAAGATAGGCAAATACACCACGACTTCCACTGTGGGCATGTTTTCCAGTTTGTTTACTTCATCCTGAAGTAAAATTTGCGTATGTTCAAAGTTACAACAACCAAAGGAAGTGGAAACGACCAAAGTGCTCCCTGTGTGAGTACTGTTTATCTTCTCTCAGAAAATAAGCAAATGTTACTCAGTAAGTTAATAAACTGATAAGCTGATCTTATCTTGCCATATAGTGATCAAAAATACAGAACGGTTACTTCTACATGCTTCAAATAAGAAAAGAAAAATTGTAGCAGTCAATTCTACAGGTGAAACTTTTACCACTCTTGCTAAGGAGATATCAACCTCTCACATGTTGGAAACAAATGGGGGAAATACCAGCAGAAAAGAGCTGAGAAACTAGTGCATGTAATATCTGATAATCTTTTAATATTATCTTAGGTAAAAAGAATATGTATATGATGTTTATGGGGAAAAAGCATTCTCAATATTCACCTTACTGCTTTGTTAAAGAAGCAATGAATAAGGATAAGACAGATTCATCTTAGTAAAAATGCTTAAAACAAAGCTTAATTATTCATTCTCATTTTTCAATAAATGCTTTCAAAGTATTTCAGTTTCCCTTTAGAAGCACAAGACCGGTTGAAGAACATAGATATTGCAACAGTTCAGAAGAGAAATTCAGAAAAATATTTTATTATTTCCTTAATCTGCCAAATATTATATTCTTTTATTATTTAATAGGTACTTTCATAGCTTTATGAAACAACTATCCAAATACAAGGAATTTCAAAACAGAAAACAACAATGGGCTTTGGCAGTCTTAAGAAATAACTTCAGAAATCTAACATACTGAGGAATCAAAAACTCAGAAGAAAATTAACATAAACTCTATACTAATTCTAAGGAAAACAACCTATGGCTATAAACCAAAGCACAACATTTAGGATAAAAGAATTAAAAACAATGGGGTTGGGTTAGAGGGATAAATTCAAGTTCTCTTTCAGTAAAATAATTTTCATCAAATATAACACACATATTCAAGAATATATTTATTATGTATTCCATATACATATAGTCTCATGTATGTTCAGAACTGATCTTACAAATGTCTTACCAAGGAAGAAGGAATTGCTTCGGTTCATGGAGGAAACTGACTCCCAGGTTTCCTTTTGTCTGTGAACCACTTTAATGAAGGTACTTGTTAGTCACCTGAGATTATAACAGCAATGTCTACAACTGTCACCCTGGAGAATCTGGTACATCTTCACACTAGTAAACTCTCTGCCAAAGAAAACCCTCTTCTACTTTGAAGTTTTCTATTAAGTTGTAGTATAGACCTATCGTGTCATGTTTAATGCTGTCAGGGCATTCAAGGTGAGGGCACTTTCAGGTTTAAGAGAATTTACTAAGAGATAAAAGAAACATCGTACTAAATATAAACATTTTAATTCAAACCTAGATAAACCAAGCATGGTCTAAATTAATTTTAATAAAACTAATTAAACAGGTAAAACTTTCAGTTTCAAAAGTTTTAAACTTTAAACATTTAAAAATTAGTTTGCGATGAACTCGCTTAAATTTTGGCAAAGCAACATTTGATATTCTCTCAAAAAACACTATAATTTAAGATTCTTAAAAAAATAAAAGAATGTAAATTAGTTTTTTATGACCAAAGAATGAAAGGGTAGCTACAAGATAAATTATATTAACTCATCAAGCTATGATAACAATCTCAAACATGATCCAGAGGGAATAAACTATCTATCCATGAGATGAGCTATAATTGAGTCTCTAGGCTCTCTTGTCATTGTTTTTATTCAAAAGTAGAGGGGAAAAGGAGACAACAAACCTAATTAATCTACATGTCTTTCTTTCTTGGGGAAAAAAAAAAAAAAAACAGAATTACGTTAAGCTCAAACAAGTCACCATAAAACAAATACCATCCTATTTAAGAAACTGTAATCACATTTACGTTAAAATTATTTTGAAGTAAACTGATACTTAGTCTTTGACTAAGGGAAAAAGTCTAGCAAATACACAATTTTTGGAATAATCTGATTTATCACCATAATCTAAACATATAACAAACAAAAGATTATCTTGATGTGTGGGGGCTTTAGGAAGGAGAGTCAGAGTCTCCCTGTTCCTCCAAAAAAAAAAAAAAAAAAAAAGAAAGAAAGAAAATCCTAAAATAATGGAAGGAAACCACATGCAAAAAAACAAAATTAAGAATTGCTTTTAAGGGATAATGACCTACAATAACTTGGTATGAATCAATAAGTATGAAAGAGACAGCCAGAAAACAGCAACAATAAGAATCCTTGACATTAAAGCAATAGCAAAACACATTCGTAACACCATGGCATCTGTATTAATAAAACAAAACAAAACAAAAACAGCTGACACTGTAATTCACTCCAGTTAGTGGAGTAGTTAAAACTATGGGCTTTGACAGTCCTGAGTTTGAAACCTGCCTCTGCCATTTACCAGTTTTGTGAATTTGAACAAATTTCTTAACATCCCTAATCCTGTTTTCTCACTTGTAAAGCAGACATATAACTTAGTTTATACCTTGTGGGGTTGTTTCAAGAATTACATATAAATTTGCACATACAACTTTTAGCATGACAACCAAACTTAGTAAGGGCCCAATAAATGATAGCTATTAATATGAATCCAACAAATATCACCAAAACAAATACCATTATTTTCCTGCTGCATGGTCATCTACAGGCTAGTAGGACTCTCTCTTTAGGAAACACAGGAACAATACTACATGTGAGGTTCATGTTAGAGAACAGGCTCCCAGCACTTGAAGATCACCTCCAAAATTGTATTTATTCATTAAAAAAATGAGACTGTCACTTTCACAAGGGCAGAGACCAGCACATAACAGGAGCTCAATAAAGACATTTATTCACTTATTAAACACAAAAGTTGCTATTATGTTCCAGATACTATGCCAGGCATGGGAAATTTTTTTTTTAAGAGAGAGAAATGTCTAACCGCTATGCTTGAAACTAATATAAAATAATACTGAGTATCAACTGTAATTGAAAAATTTTTTTAAAAAGAAGAAAAAAAAGACAAATCTGCCCTGAGAAGCTTACTGACAAAAATATTTACTCCCTACAACTTTCTTCCTTTTATACCAACCCTAAATTATTTTATCAATTCAGTATTCATCTGTTAGAGAGAGTCCTTGTCTCGGCCCCCACAGCCACTTACACGATGCCTTTAAACTGCCCACTGATTCTGACATTTCCCCCTACAAATCCTACCCACTCCATCAAAGCAATTCACCAAGCTCATCTATTAAATCTCTACTTCCTGGCCAACATCTCACTCTGCCACTCATTCTTCTCTTGAATATACCTGCTAAAGCCTAATCTTACAGGAGAAAACCCCACACGATGGTATTTCGATACCAATGTGAACTGAGGCCTAAACGCTACTTGGCAATCCCACTATCATGGTTCCTGCACTTTCTAGCTATATTCCTAGTCCAGTCAATCCCTTCACCTTCTCACTGGACCCCATCTCTACTGTCTTTTCTGAGAATCCGCTCTATTAATTCCCCCATCTTTCTCCTATATTTTGTATCTCTCTATTGATTTTATCCTGTCAATTTTTGAACATGCTCAAATATCCTATCTTAAAACGAACCTCCTTTTTGCTCAATGTCTTTCTCTAGGTACCATACATTTTCCTCCCTTTTAAGGCCATTATATCTATAAGAGTTTGCTATCTTAATTGTCTCCAATTCCTTATTTTTCCAACTCCTCATCCTATTGCCATCTAGCTTCTGCCTTCATCACTATCTCCAAAACTGATTTCACAAAAGTTAGCAATGATATCTATCCTATCAATAGACGATTTTTTAGTTGTTTTAATTGCCTTGACTTTTGAGCTGTGTATAAAACTATAGGTCACTCCCTCACCTTCATAAAACCCTCTGTTTCATTATTCTTGGATACAACGCTCCTTTACAAATCTCCTTTCCCAATCTCTTCTCCATTAGATCCTTAAATGTTGACATTTCTTAGGGCTATATTCCAACTCTCTACTTTTCTCAAGCTACAATTCTTCCCAAACTTTTCACAACTCACAATGAGAAATTTTACATAAGATGTAAAAATGTGTGTATGTGTGAGTACACACGAGTATGACAAAAATTTCACTCATCAAATAAGCTCTGATCTTTTCATCCTATTCTATTTCATTTTAAAAAAAATGTCTGAGAATCACTAAACTGATCTACATGATTGTTTTAACTCTCTGTCTTCAATTACTCTATTTATGCTAATGACTTCCAAATTTACCGATCCAGTGCAAATGTGTCTATTAAATCTTAAACCCATAAAACCAATTTCTCCTTAATAACTCCATGTGGATAACTCTAAAGTACTTCAAATTCACCATTTCCAAAATTGTTGTTCTCAGCATCTTTACCTCACACATAGTCTTCCTTCACAGTTCCTTACATAAACTACTGAACTAGTTTCTTAAACAAACATCTAGGAGTCATTGCTAATTCTTCCTTCTCTCTTTCCACTATCACCCTCACCTAATCAGTCACTAATCCCTAACAAATTTTCCTCTAAATATATCTCCACTTTTTTTTATTCCCACCATTGTCACTCTCATCCGGACTGTATCCACTTCACCTAGATAACACAGTCTAGTAATGAGTCTTCTCATATACTATACTTTTCCAAATTAATAAATTCAATTCTAATCATTTTGTTGCTTATTATTACAGTTATCTAGTACTGTGCAATAAACACTCAAAATTTAATGGTTTTAAATACTAAGGTTATTTGCTTACAATTCTGCAACTTAGTAAGCTGGAGGTAGGAGTGGGGATGACCTGTCACCAATCCAGACAGCATCTGCTGGAACATCCAATATGGCTTCTTCAATCACATGTCTGGCACATCAGCTGACATCACTAGAACAGCTAGGGGCTGGCCAATCTGAGCATCCATACAACATGGCAGTGTCTGGATAGTGAGACTTTTTACATGGACACTGGCTTCCTCCAATATGCAAAAGCAGGAGTTAGCAGGTCTTTTTAATGCCTTGTCTCAAAAGTCCTTGAATGTCACTTCTGCCACATTCTATTGGTCATAGCAATCACACGGCCAGCCTGGATTCAATGGGGGTAGAGATGAAGAAGGAATAAAACTCCATTTCTTGGTGGGCAAGTTGACACAAAGAAAAAGAGCATGTAAAATAAAAGATAATGTTGCAGTGGCTTTGAAAATGAAATAATACAGTCCCCTTAATTTGCATTCCTTCCATATGCAAAATATACTTAATGCCCTACCATCACCCCTACCCCCACCAAAATATCCTATTACAGCACTAGCTGTAAGGCCAGGATCTTGTTAGCCTGAATCAGATGCAAGTGCAGACGGTACTCCTTTGGTTTAGTTCTTCACATAAAACTCCTTAGATACAGCTTCTCTTAAGCCAAAATCCCAACACCTCAAAAGATAACTTATCTGCCTCACTACAGTAAGCCAGGGATAGAACTGCAATAGACATTTGCGTTCAAAAGGTGTAAGGAATAGGGAGTTACACAGAAGCACTTAACAGTGCCATAGCAATTATGAAATTTGCTCGGCACATGTCATCAGCAACTTGATTAGAGCACAGTTCTATTCTCTGAAAATAATCTCTGTGGCACTTGACTCTGCTGCTCTCTGCTGCTCTATTCCTATTTCATTAGAAATAGTCCATGTTTGTAACAGTGCAGTTTTCTCAGCCGGCTGCCTGCCCATACAAGATTGGGATTCCCCATACATGCAAAGGCTCTTTGAACTATGTTTATCCTTTCCTGTTTTTAGTAGTGGTGCTTTTATAAAAACTTTGTAAAACCTTTGTGGGTTTCCCATAAATTTTATTGAAATTAACTTCATTAGACAGTTGCTAATCCACAAATCTCTTTGATACAAGCCACTCTCTACTATGGGACAGCAAACCTAAGAGCCTTAGAAGCTTTTTTGACTAGCTGAGACTTTCTTAAAAAGTATGTATTTAAGACTTCCTTTGTCTAGCTGAAAAGCTCTAAGAGGCATTCTTAAATCTTTCTGAGGTCTCAACAAATAATTTTACAGGAGTACTCTTGATCTGGTCCTTACTCTGAGGCCATTTTTTACTGACAAAACCCTAGGATTTGAGAAGTATTAGATAAGCTAAAGTAAGGGAGAGTACAATCCACAGTGGAAGATCAGAATAAATAAAAGCATAGTTTCACTGGGGAGTAGTGAAGAAAACTATTTGGCTGGGTTCACGATGAGGTGAAACAGAAAATGAAATTGGAAAGGTAGAATAAAATCAGATGTACTAAGAGCACTGACTACCAGATCATGAAATTTTCAATTTATGCTCTCAATTGCCAGTTTCTATTTGCTGGTCCAAAGGTTGTTATATCAGATATACTCGGAGAGCTTTATAAATACACAGACTCACCCTAGAGATTTTAAAAAGTTGGGAGTAGAATCTGTATCTAAGCAAAGCTCCCAAGTGATTCTCAGACACAACCAACTTAGGAGCCACTGCTTTACGCAATAGTCAGTTGCTGAGAATGGGAATAACATAAATGCAGGCATCTAATGAAGTTTCCAGTTACAAACCTGAATAAGAAAAAATGGTATTTTCATTTATAATTTTCTATTTTTCTTTATTCATATTATTTCCCTCAGAGACCTATTTCATAGGACCCATGTATTCTTTGGTCATATACATCTAAAAGAACCCTACTCTCATCATAATCTCACTTTAACACATAACAATAATTTTCTATTTGGCTGGGTTGTTTGTCAAGGACAATAAACCTGGTATATTAGAGAGCAAGGTCCTAACAGAAATTAGGAGGCTCTGGAACTATGTTATGTAGGTATGAAATCATAAGCACGTGACCTAAGGTGGTGATAGTAGGAATGAAAATGAAGAGATCAGAGCCTTGATACTGTTATCACTTCTAGAAGAAATCACAGAAAGTGTTGAGAATCAGATCTTTTACCAAGCAGCTCTATGACAATGAAAATCTCTTCACAGAAATATTTCAGTAAAATGTAAAAAGAATGAAGAATTATAAAATCACTATTTAAAAAAATTTATATATATATATACACACACATTTTTTTTTTTTAATGCCTACAGCGCCTGGTCTTCCTAGGTGGTCTCTCATCAAGTACTAACCAGGACTGACCCTGCTTAGCTTCTGAGATCAGACGAGATTGGGCATGTTCAGGGTGGCATGACCGTAGACTTTAACTTCTTTTTATACATTTGCACACATCAGACAAGATCGGACTTGTTCAGGATGTCATGGCCATAGACTAAAAATCACCATTTTTTTAAACTCTAGTATTTTAACTAATTCAATGATTATCAAACGGTATTTACACTTGTAAGTGAAAACAATATGTCAAGGAAGCAATCAAAATAAATCAAAAAAGTCAAACATTCTCTAGGGACACTGACCCAATTTCTTAAAAAAGTCAAAAGCACAATAGAAAATAAAAATAAATAAAGAGACTCTTCAAGATTAAAGAAGACATAATGACATGACAACTAAATATCATGTATGAACCTTACTTGGATCCTGGTTTCAGCAAATCTACTGTAAAGAGATTTGGAGACAATTAGGGACATTTGAATATAAACTAGGTGTTAGGTTATATTAAGTAATTATTGATAATTTTGTTAGATGCAATAAAGGTTTTATGGTCATATAAAAAATGTTCTAATTTTTAGAGATGCACTTAGTATTCTGGGACACAACATCATGAGGTCTATAATTTACTCTGAGTATTCCAGCCCCATGCTTAAATAAATGAAACATATAACAAAAGGTTAATAATTTCTTAAATCTACATAATGGGTATATTAGTGTTCATTGTACTATTCTCTCAAATTCCCTGCTTGCCTAAAAATGTTCTTGATAGATACAAATGAGGGTAAATTATTAGTAACTAACTCTTCTGTTGTTTCATTAAGTTCTGAGTTAAAGAATTCCTCTGAATATTCTAGTGCACAGATACATGAACCAGATGAACCATATGTATTTCAGTTAAAATTATGGTGCACAGAATGGAAAGTCAGGTAATCTGCATCCTTTCTGAATTTCATCCTAATGATACTTATACCAGAGTGTACCATATATCCATTTTCAGGCTTTAAAAAAGCATTTTGGCAACAAAAATGTTAACTTTCCAAAACTGTATTCAACAACTAAGCAATAAATGTTAACATAGTACTTATTTTTATATTTATATAGTTTTCCCAGTTCCAAAAATGTTATATAAAAATGTTTCCATGTAACACAATTAGAAAAAACATTTTCTACTGAAATAAAGTAGAAAATGATCATGTAACTATTTACTAGTTAATACTCATTTTGAGTAACTAAAACCTAATTTCAAGGATAATTTATAAATTAACACCAAAACCTGATTAATTACATATAGACAGTATAAGGCTCAAAAATTAAGTTTTAAAAATACTTGATAACTTAAGTATATGTATATTAGCTTTTGAACACCAAATTTAAGTTCTTGATTTTAAAAGAAGTCTTTCCACCACAGTTATCAGTAGTATCACACAGAGTTCAAAGCACTTGATTAAATACACTTTAACTAAAAAGTAGAATCCAATATACAAAACTTATCAATTAAGAGTTAGGAAGTGAGATCAATGATTCCAGGAATCCCCAAGACTCTTTTAGAGGGTCTGCAAGGTTAAAACTATTTCCTCATACTTTTTCACTGAGTTGACATTTCCACTGACAGTACAAAAGCAATGTTGGGTAAAACTGCTGGCACCTTAGCACAAATCAAGCCAGAAGCACCAAATCGTAGTAGTAGTCATTGACTTCTTCACTGCCATGAACCTGAAGTAAAAGGTTGGTTTCACTAATAAATGTCCTTGAGGAAGCAGTAAAAATTATCAATCTTAAATCCTTAGTACACGTGGTCTTAATATTCTGTGTGACAAAATGAGAAGTATTTATACAGCACTTCTTTGTATTATATTTGAAAATGTATCAACAGTTGGTAGAACTGCATAACTCAGTAAGCAATGATTTTCCAAATGACTTATGAATAATGTTTCAAAATCACGTATGAGTAAAGAGCCATTCAAAGTTTTAGATGAATGAATTTGAATTCAGTAGTCTGAAAAGTTTATTGATATGGTTTCAGATTCCATATTGTAACCAACATTTAAGAAACTACCATTTGTCAAATTTTGGTGCAGTATGAAAGAAGAATATCCACAAATAGGTAATCTTCTCTTTTCTGACGACACATAAATGAGGCCATATAGTACTTGATATACTACTTCAATCAAATCATCACATCACAACAGACTGCAGAAGCAGATATGAAAATCTAGATGTCTTTTTTAAAGCTAGACAGTAAAGAGATTTGCAAAAACTGTAACACAGTAGCTCTCAAACCAAAGATAATTTTTGTCCCTCAAGGGACATCTGGCAATGTCTAGAGATATTTCTGGTTGTCATAACTGGGGAAAGTGCTACTGACATCAAGTGGGTAGAAGCCAGGGATGCTGCAAAACATCCTACAAAACAGGACAGCCAACACAGGGAAAGATTATTCAGCCCGATATATTAATAGTGCCAGTTGAGGGATCCTGAGGGAAAAAAATACCACTCTTCTCGCTCATTTTTTTTGGGGGGGAGGAGGGAGGAATTAGTTATTTCTCATAAAAATATGTTATTCATATTCACATGTAATGGGTTTGTTACTGTAATATTAAATGAATTAATAATAAACAATTAAAAATTTCTTAGTTTTAATTTACAGTAAGTAAATACCAATAGGTTAATTCATATAAACAAAAGCGCTTTGGGTGTTTAATCATTTTTACTAGTGTAAAGGAGTCCTGAGACCAAAAAGTTTGAGAATCACTAAATTTGAAGAATGATAGAACTAACTGAGAATGTTGGAGAATATAAGAGGAATTAAAAGACTCTAAGGGAAAATTTACTCATTTCAAGAATATTATGGATGACCAAACAAGACAAACAAAAAACCATATACCACTAAACAGTTCAAAAGAAAAAAGTTAATGATGGACCTAAAATGTCATTCTCTCCTAAAAAACAAACAAACAAATAAAAAAACCCACACATTAAACAACTTCTTACCCTGGCTATGAGGACTTGCTGGACTAAAAGACGGCTGATACAAATCTCTGGTTGGCGTTGGATAAGCTTCTTTCCCTTGGCGCTGACTCATCTTTCCTGGTGTCAGAAGTTGAGATTCGTCACTGTTTGCTACCACAACTCAAGGAAAGATGAGAAAAAGAATTAGTACTTCAGTCCTAGATTTACAAGATGGTATATTAATAACATAGAACAGAATCATGATAGAAATCACCTCAATGGTTATGTTCATTTTATTACCAACTCAATACTGTAATATATTTGCATAGTTTTATTTTCTTTTAATTTGAGTTTTCTATCAATCCAAAAGGAATTGACAAGTATGCATGAGTAAAATTATACAAGCTGTAGACACTATAAAAATAAAAATATATATTCAACTGAGGATAAAAAGTACTCCAAAGTTTACTGTGCCTATTAACTCTATATTTGTCAATAGAACAATAAGCAAATAACAAAATCATTTCACAGAAGAAATACAATGGTCGATAAACATGTGAAAAGATACTCAACCTCATTAGTGATCAGAAAAAATATAAATTAGTAGCAGTATAAAATATTTTACATTCACTAGAATTTCTACTCTAATTTCTAATTTTCATGGATAGTTAGGTATAATTCCTGTTTTAGAGATGGGGAAACTTGAAATTCAGAGATTGCCTTGCCTAAGATTAAGTAATATAAGTAAGATTCTAACTCAGGACTATTTAGTTCCAAAGTCTGGCTCTTAAAAAGCTTACTGCCCCGATAATCAATTTAAATAGTGTTTAAGGCTACAGTTCACCCGTTTGACAAAGCTACTAACAGAGAAAGGCAATGCCCAATACCAGAGAGGAGAGAGAGAAAAGAGAAAAATACTCCTTGAAGGAACAAGGCAAATTGTGAGCAAGCCCAAAGTGCCCTAGAATCGCCACATCCTATCATTTTGTTTCTGCGCTTTCAGCCTACAAAAACTTGTTGTATTTCGAGTGAAAATGATTCTATCTTCACTCTTGACTTAATTTTTAACGTAACCAGAACTTCATGTTCACATTTTTATCACTATATCTTTTAAATAAATTGATTTAACATGTTTTCTATTGTGCTAAAGTCTTCAAAATTTTGTTTTAACTCCTTAAATCTCAAAGTAAAAATTCAAAAACTCTTTCTCATCCAAGTAAAGACATAAAAGATTTATTTTCCCATCAAGACCATAAAAAAAATCTATATACTGATGACTCCTAAATTTATATCTCCTTCTAAACTCAAACTCACATATCCAATTGCCTACCTTATAATCACCTCTATTATTTAATAGGCAGCTCGAATTTATCGAGAACATAATTCTTGATTCTGCCTATCTCCCAAACCTCTCTCTCTTCCATCTCAGTAAGTCGAATCACTATTCCCCTCCACTTTCTCAGGCCAAAAACCTTAGATGCTTCTTCAATTTTTCTCTTTCTTTCACACTTCACATTCAATTTATCTCTGAGATCTTTATAGTCTACATTCACAATTTATTTGGAGTCCTTCTACTTCTCCCACTTTCACAACTACTACTCTGTTCCAAGCCACCATTACCCTTCCATTGGATCACGGCAGCAGTTTTCTACCCAGTCTCCAGACTTACCATCTTGCTCCTTGCTTGTGTAGAGTTCATTCTCTATATGGAAGCCAAGCAATCTTTATAAATCATAAATCAGATTTGCATCATGTAGTAATAATATCTTCAATGGCTCTCTGTTATACTTGCAATAAATTCCACGGCTTAAAGATTCAACAATGTCTGGCCCCCACTTATCTTTCCAACCTTATTCTCTACCACTTTCCTCTTTACTCACTTTGCTCCAGCCATAATGGCCTTCTTGGTATTCCTCAAAACATACCATCTTGCTACAGTCTGTGGGCCTTTATATCTATTGCTTCCTCTATCTGAAACACCCCTACCCCAGATCTTCTCATTATTAACCCCTATCATTATTTGTTGTTTGTGTTCAAATGCCATCTCTTCAGAAAAGCCCTTCATGATGCCTTCTGATAAATAAGTTAATTTAATATAGTACAATTTATCGGTTATTTTAATTTTTTTGGCCACTGCCCACTCCACCACAGGTGTACTCTATCACTTTATTATAGCTCTTATCACTATCTGAAATAATATCTTTTATTTGTTTATTGTCGGTCTTCTCCACTAATCCATAAATTTCGTAAGAGCATAAAGTTTTGTCTGCCTTATTTTCTCATAAGTCTTTGAGTCCTGGAATGGGTCTGGAATACTAAAGGTGTTCCACAGAATTTTGTTGAATGAATCAATCAACAACGTTCATATTTTTATGAAATGAAGTTTTATAAAGTATATGGTGGCTCCTTCAGTCACCAAATCCAAGATCCATTTAACTCTTATAAATTATTATTGAAATTAAAAATGTACATTGCTGATGTAGAGAGAGACAAAAAAACTAAACACAACAGAAAGCTCTTAGAAACAAACCCATGATTATGTGAAGCCTAGATATATGATAGGTAGAGAAAGAAAAGACTATGAAATTATTGATACTAGGAAAATTGGTTATCTGTATTAGAAAAGTAAGTCTCTACCCTATTACCACAAAGAATAGTTTTATGAAAATTAAAGACAAAAATGTAAAAAACAAAACTTGAAAACTTTTAGAAGAAAATATAAGAGAATATCTTTATAAACTTGGGGTAAGAAATGATTCCTTTACAAAGACAAAACAAAGCACTAACCATAAAAGACAGAATTGATACATTCTACTACATAAAAAAAATTAAGAATTTAACCAAAAGATACCACAAAGAGACTGGAAATAAAGACACAAGACAGAAGATACTTGTAACACATATAATAAAAGGTTAGTATCCAGAATGTTTAAAAAAAAAAAAAACCTCATAAATCAATTACAAAAAAAAAAACGACAATGCAATATAAAAATAAGGAGATGCTTCAAAAAGAATAAAATACCAAGGAATAATTTAACAAAGGAGGTGAAAGATGTGTACAGTGGCCCCCTCACTCCCAACCTGGTCAACTGAGATCTGAAAATATTAAATGGAAAATTCTAGAAATCAACAATTTTAAATTGCATGTTGTTTTGAGTAGTATGATGAAATCTTATGCTGTCCCACTCTGTCCCACCTGGGACATGAATCATCCCTTTGTCCAGTATATCCATACTGTATGTACAATACAATAATGTATTTTGAGACCACATTCACATAAATTTATTACAGTACAGTTACAATTGTTCTGTTTTATTATTAGTTATTGTTTTTAATCTCTTATCATAGGTACACATGTACAAGAAAAAACATAGTATATATAGGGTTTGGTACTATCTGCAGTTTCAGGCATCCACTGGGGGTCTTGGAATATACACTCTGTGGATAAGAGGAGACCACTGTACACTGAAAACTATAAGACATTAATGAAAAAAAAAAAACTGAAGAAGACACAAATAAATGGGAAGATATTCTTCCTGATGAACTGGAAAAGTTAATATCGTTAAAATGTCCATACTTTCCAAAGCAATCTACAAAATCAATGTAATCTCTCCCAAAATTCCAATAGCATATTACAAAAACAGAACAAACAATCCTAAAATTTGTATGGAACCACATAAGACTCTGAATAGCTAAAGTGATCTTGAGAAAGAATAAAGTTGGAGTCATGTTTCCTGGTTTCAAACTGTATTACAAAGCTATGGGGGGTGGGGGGAAACTACAGTGTGGTATTAGCATAAAAACAGACATACAGAACAGAAGAGAATAGAGAGCCCAGAAATAAACCCATATATATATGGTCAATTAATTTATGACAAAGGAGTCAATAATATACAATGGGGAAAAGGACAGTCTCTACAATAAATGGTGCTGGGAAAACTGGATAGCCACATGCAAAAAAATGAATCTGAACCACTATCTTACACTATACACAAAAATTAACTCAAAATAAAAACTTGAATGTAAGACTTGAAACCATAAAACTCCTAGAAAAAAACAAGCAGTAAGCTCCTTATATCAGACTTGGTGATGATTTTTTGGATATGACACCAAAGGCAAAGGCAACAAAAGCAAAATTAAACAAACAGGACTACATTAAATTGAAATGCTGCTTCTGCACAGTGAAGGAAATCAACAAGATAAAAAGGCAACGTACTGAAATAGAAAAAAATATTTTCAAATCATATATCTGTTAATCAGTTAACAGCCAAAATACATAAAGAACTCACACAACTCAATAGCAAAAAAAAACCCCCAAGCAATCCTATTTAAAAATTGAGAGTATCTAAATGGATATTCCCACCCCCGCAACCTCCAAAAAAAGATATATAGAATGCCAACAGGTACATGAAAAGATGCTCAACATCACTATCTGAGAAATGCAAATCAAAACCATAGTGAGTTGTCGCCTTATACCTCTTAAAATGGCTATTATTAGGAAAACAAGAAATAAAGTGTTGGTGAGAATGTAGAGAAAAAGGAACCCTTGTGCATTGATGATGGGAATGTAAACTGGTGCAACCGCTATGGAAAACAGTATGCAAGTTCTTATAAAAATAGAACTATTATATTATCTAGCAATTCTCTTTCTGGGCATTTATCCAAAGAAAATAAAAACACTAAGTCAAAAAATATATATGCACTCCCAGGTTCACTGCAGCATTATTTACAATAGCCAAAATATGAAAATAAATATCCATCAGCAGATGAATAGATAAAAAATGTAGTACATATGTATAGTAGAATATTATTCAGCCATAAAAAAGAATGAAATCCTAACATTTGAGACAACATGGATAGAAGTTGAGGGCATTATGCCAAGTGAAATATGTCAGACAGAGGACAAATGTGTAATGCTCACACTTATATGCAGAATCTAAAGAGACTTGAAACAACAAAATGAGCCCAAAGAGATGGAGGTTGCCAGAGAAAGAGAGGTTGGGGGAGGGAGCAAAGTGCAAAATGAGTGAAGGAGGTAAAAAGGTACAAACTTCCAGTTATAAAATAAGTCATGCAGATGTAATATACAACATGGTGACTATAGTTAGGAATACTGCACTATATATTTGAAAGTTGCTGAGAGTAAATCTTAAAAATTCTCATCACAAGAAAAAATCATCTGTAACTAGGTGTGGTGATGATGTTAACTAGAAATACGGTGGAGATCATTTTGCAATATATACAAATATCAAATCATTATGTTGTATACCTGAAACTATTATAATGTTGTATGTCAATTATAATACAATAAAAATAATTTAATATACAAAATGAAAAATGGGGGGTACTTAAATGGTGATTTCATGGAAGAAGAAATGCAAATGTTCAATATACACACAAAGGTGCACCCTCTTTAGTAATCAGAAAAATACAAATCAAGATCATAATGAAATAAATATTTTATACTCAGTAAAACTGACAAAAATTAATGTCTGACTGAAAAAGTTGAAAATCACATGGTATCATTTATATGTGGGATAGAAACCTAAAAGCAACAAATGAACAGGACAAACAGAGACTCAGGGACATGGACAATGGACTAGTGGTTACCAGAGAGTAGGGGGTGGAGGAGGAGGGAACAGGTAGACAAGGTAAAAGGGGTCAAATATATGGTAGCTGAAGGAAACTAGATTTTGGGTGGTAATCACACAATAGAATATATAGATGTCAAATTATAATGTACACCTGAAAATTATATATTTGTATTAACCAATATTACCCCAATAAACTTAATAAAAAAATAATTACTGTCTGATAATAGCAAATAGATAAGAAAGGGATCAATGAGACATTTTAAGCACTGCTGGTGGAATATAACCTGATACAAGCACCTTGGAAAACAATTTAGAATTGTCTTATAAAATTGAATTTCAGCATACCCTACAGGTCCAACAAGTCCACTCTTAGCTTCATACCTAGAAACACTCTTCTATGTGTGTACCAAGAAATAAGAATAAGAATGTTCATAGCAACACAGTTCATAGTAGCAAAAAACAAAACAATTTAAATATTCATCAATTGAAAATAAAATGGATAACAGTGTTATATGCAGATAATGGAATAGTATGCAGCACTGAAAAGGAAGAGTCCATAGCTATGCCCAATAACAAGGCTGAATCTTGGAAAAAACATGTTAACTACAAAAAACAAACCCTAGAAGATGACATATATCATGACACCACTTTTATAAAATTAAAAACCAAGCAAACCTTAGTGATACATATGTAATTTAAAAATAACCAAAAAAAAACTATTTTTTTTAAAAAAGCAAAGAATGATAAACAAAATATATAAAATATTCATCATCTCTGGGGGACAGACACAGGAATAGAAGAGAGAAGCAGCACATAGATGGACATGAAGTTTTTTTGTTGTTTTTTTTTTTTTTTGTATCAGTTTCAGGTATACAGCACAATGGTTAGAGATTTATATAATTTACACAGTGATCCCCCAATTAGTCTAGTACTCATCTGGCTCTATACATAGCCATTACAATATTACTGACTATACTTCCTATGCTGTACACTCCCTATCCCTGTTACTGTTTTGTAACTACTAATTTGTACTTCTTCATCTTTTTCACCGAAACCCTCAACCCCTCTCCCGTCTGGCAATCACCAGTTTGTTCTTTGTATCTGAAAGTCTGTTTTTGTTTCATTTGTTCATTTATTTTGTTCCTTAGATTCTACATACAAGTGAGATCATATGGCATTTGTCTTGCTCTGTCTGCCTGCTAGATTCTATCTAAGTCATTGCAAATAGTAAGATTTCATTTTTTATGGCTGATTAACATTCCATTGTATACATGTACTTTAATTTCTTTATCCAGTCATCTATTGATGGGCACTTAGGTTGCTTCCATATTTTGGCTGTTGCAATAGCAGTCAACAGAGGGGTGCATAAATCTTTACAAATTAGTGTTTTATAAAGATTTTAGTGTTTTGGTTTTTTTCGGATAAATACTCAGAAGTGCAATTGCTGGGTCAAAAGGTAGTTGTAGTTTTAATTTTTTGAGGAACCTCCAAACTGTTTTCCATAGTGGCTGTACCAATTTGCAATCCCATCAACAGTGTACGAGGGTTCCTTTATCTCCAACACTTGTTTTTTTACATGAGGTATTTTTAAGATTCAAGCTCTTAAGTGGTAAGTGCAACATGTAGTCACTGTATGACTATGCTTTATAATTTACATATGCTACATTTTTTTCATAGTATTAGTACATTTAAGGCTAACTTAAAATACATTATGAGAAGAACTAATAGAATGAAAGCATGCATTAGTATTTCATCAGTAAGATAAAGGTATCTATCTATGTCTTGAATAACTTTACTATATAAAAAAGGAAATAGTCTAAAAAGTGTGAATTTAGTTCTAGTCACCCCTTTGTAACTCCTTATTGAGGTACTACTATTTATGATTTGATAACCTTGAAGTGAGAGGGTTTGCAAAAATAGCAAAATACATAATATACTTCTTTAGGAAAAACAGAAAACCTTATTTTTCTATTTTGTTTTCTCTCACCCCATTCACAAACATTAACAACTACAAAGACAAAAAACAGAATTGTACAATATTAAAGTCATTTTGATGTCCATCATTTGTACTACAGTGGACTAATGAAATGTAAACTCAAAAAGGGCAGTAACTTTATCTGCATCCCTTGGCATAAAACTGTCAATAAATATTTGCTAAATGACTGAATAGATATTTCATGAAAGAATCATGCATGATATCAGCGTAGTTGCTGACAAAACAATCAACTGCCTCACCTACTAAAGATAACATTACAGTGCCCTCTCCTGGTTGTACTTTGTAGTGGAAGTAAAGTAACCTACTTTGCTATTCATGTTGCTTTATTATCTATCTTAAGTAGAGTAGAAACCAATCACGCTAGAATAATTAATAATAATATAATTAACATAACAGCTGAAACTTCTAAAGAGAATATGATTCTATACTATCGTTCTTTATTTTCTGACTTCAGCTCATCAATATAAAATCTGAAGACGTTTACAAACTTAAAGTCTGGTGTATACCCTTAAACTAAGTGAAAGCTAAGATAAAATGAAGTAATTATTTTAGAGTCATAAATAATTCTAAATTTCCCCTTACAGATGGTATACCTTTTCTTAAATACTTAAATAATTTAAATATGTTGGTATACATAACATTATAGCTTTTTCATTCAATAGTAGAGATCCTAATAAAGTATTATAGAAAATTCACTTTCACTCTAACAGATATGTGGTCTCTAGGAAATAATTATATAGTCCCCTTTTAATTGCTGGCAGAGCACATAAAATATAAATTCATCTCGAATATATGTTGTATAATTTTATTTATACATGCTTAAAACACATAACCAGAATAAATTCCTATTCCAAGTAAATATTAAAGACCTGCATTTATAAAACCTAGTTCCTAAAATAGAACCATTTCAACTGATATTAAAAATTAAATTCCATTTGTAAAATTCAGCAGTGCCGATCAGTTCACCTTCACCAACATCTAAATATATGAAATAATTAAAACAACTGAAAAATCCATTGAAAATATCTGCCAGGTATCACAAGTAAGGCTGAACAAGAAAACATAAAAATGTTTTGAGATTTGTATACTTTTTTCTACTTTAAATATTTCTACTATTCTAATAATGCTGACTGTACAATAAACAACATATTTAAAATAGTATGAATTGTTGCAGTTAAAAAAGGAATTAGGATATGACTTTAAATCATCTCTCTTTTCAGAAAAAAATTACATATATATTATAACCGGTTTTAGATATAAATAGCTACTACTCTAGAACATTTTACACCTGAAAGAAACCTTGCCATTTTCTTGCTCAGTCCCCCACTTTAGCCAATGGGGAGGAGGGAAATGAGCCCCAAAGCTGTGAACTGACTTGCAATTGTCGGTTAACTATTTAGAAATAAATACTAAAACTTTCTGAATCAATATAATTCCCACACTGATCTTCAGTAAAGTTAGAATCTTTGTCTGATTCACAATGCAGTAATATTGCAATTATTTGGTTAAACTTCAGTTCAGCAAACTGACAGTTTCACTCTGATTTTTGAAAACCAGTAGAAAACACACTGGACTAGTAACCAATTCTAACTCCCTGGATATTTCAGTTCTTAGCTTCAGGCTTTGCATCTATAAAATTAATGCTTTTTGGGTGACTTCTGAAGTTCTTTTCACATCAGTAATTTTATGATTTTTAATATAAAAGTTGTTCCTGTCACAACGCTTTGACATTATCTATTATTGGGTCTAACTCCCTTGCTAGGCTATGATGATCCTTAAAGGTAAGGCACATGTTTTATTCATTGTGTATCCGCCAAAGCAAACAGTGTCAGTCAAATAAAAAAAATTTTTTGGACATAAATTTAAAGATTACATCTTCTAAATTCCTAAGTTGAAACATGTTTCACTTATAAAATCCCCAAAGAATAAAAAATTTTTTCATAACCAAATTGTCATATAAAAATTCTGACTGAATAGCATTTCTCATTGTCACATGGCAGTAAATTTCTTATACCGTGTCCGGCCTCAAAGTAGTCTGAGCTATGCTTTGTGATGACTGCAGAAAGGAATACTATGAAGAAGTCCTAAATTATGATTAGGTAATTGGCTAAGTGAATTATCTATCTTTAGATAATCAAGATGTAAATATACAAATACTATCAATCTCAGATGGACACTGACAACAGATTGGGCACTGAATGATCATTTATTTTCTTTACTTTGTATTTCAATGCTTGGAAAGAAAAGCAGAAAATTTAATAATCAAAATAGAAATACATATGCCTTTTATAAGTACACATCAAAATATTATGTCTCCAAACATGTCATTCAAACCTTAGCTACTTACTTGATGGCCCAAGGACATCTTTGCTATCACCAAGAAGCTTTTAATGCAGGGTAATTGAGCAGCAAACAAATACAATCCAAACCAGGAAGAAGCAAAATGCATCAGGATTGAAGCAGCAGTGAAACAAAAGGACAAGGAAAATAGCATTAGTTTATAAGTTGAAAGCACATGCACATCAATCCTAATAATCACAATTCACAAGGAATTTCCTTTTCCACACATAACAAGATCCTGGCTTAGGCATTATCAAATAGTTGTTTTATTTTGGAAAATGAAGTCAGAAAGAGAAAAATGAAATCATCCAAGTATTTCGTTTTGAAAATTACTCAAGTTAAAAATTACTTTTATTTATAATTCAAGATATAGGTTAGGAGTGGTAAAAAATATTTAGAAATATATAAGGGACAGCCAAGAGTTATTCATTCTTTACATTTCAGTGGTTTAAAAATACATTATATTCATGCACTTTTAAATATTAGTTCCGCATGCCATGAAAGCACTTAATACTACATAGAAATTCAGGCTGTTTCTTCTACAAAGGAACATTTATGAGTGCTTATTATATGCCAAGCATTGAGCAAAAAGCATTACAAAGACATCAACAAAGCAGAACAATTATTTTCTCAAACGGCAAAAAAAAAAAACAAAGAAACCAAAGAGGAATACTAATTAGAACGATAAATTTTATTCGGACAAAATTTTCTTAGAACCTACTAAATATCAAGCATATCATCTGGAGCTACTGGTCTTTAAGAAGTTAGAAGACCCAATTCTTAAATGAATAATTTGCAATCAACTAAAAAAAAAATTGCTAACCTTTAATAACTATTTTAACTAACATACATTACACTAAATGTCATCTATGGACAAGTGTTTTAGTCTCCCTTGTAGGTACAAAATCCTCAGCTCTCCTTCATTTAAAATACCAACTATGATAACATATCACAACTAAAGTCTAACAACAAAAACAAAAAATTCCCACTGTTTACATTATTGCTTGGTCTTATTTAAAGGGAATTGGGGACTCTTAATTGACTATAACCCAAAAAAGGTAACGATTGTTTGCTTTGCGCTTCTGTTGTCTCCTAGGAAAAACTCTTAGCCTTTTTACTTTACTAAAGTGATAGTTATTTCACAATGCTTGATATTATGTTCTAATGCCTTTTAAAGGTATTTGCTCAGAAATAAATAAAGGCATTTGCTCTATTCATTTTTTTGTTATTGCTCATTTAAGCTCATTCTTCTATAAAATGATTTCAGTTTCACAGGATAAGCGAAAAAAATACATCTTTAGTGACAATGAACTAATTGTGCTCAAGTCCTTATTACCATGTTAGAACAACTAGCAAGCATGTGGGGAGAGATTTAGGTATTTGCAGTAGGCAATCTCTAAAATGGCCCGGTGATTCCCCCACTTCTTGGTGTATAACCCCCGCTCTTTGAGGGTATGCTAGACTTGCTGAAAGTACTTCTAATGAACAGAATGTGGCAGAAGAAAAGGGACGTCACTTCCAAGATTAGATTGTTAAAAAACTAGGACTTCCACCTTGTTTACAGTCTCTGTTCTCTCTTAGATCACCCTGGGGAAAGCCAGCTCTGTTCGCCCCTCACCTCTCAGCCATGAAGAGAAGGAACTAATATCTGCCTGACAACCACGAAGTGAGCTTTGATGTGCATCCCTCACCAAGATCCTCCCCAACCACCGCCCACCCCCGCCCCATCCACCTAGTCTAGCTTTCAGATAAGACTGCAGCAGCCCTCCTCTGCAGTAACTTAGCTGAAACCATACAGAGATTCTGAGCCACAGACAACTGGCAAAACTGCTCTTGGATTCCTGACTCAAAGAAACAGTAAGATAATAAATGCTTGTTGTTTTACACTTGATTTTAGGATGATTTGTTATCTATCACCAATAAATAAATAATATTGGAAAACTAAAAGAAGTTAAGAAATTGACAGGGACAACTGCGGAAAACTTTACTAATGCTTTATAGACATCTTCTTTAAAACATCTTCCAGTATGGATAGGGATAATTACTAGTTTCCCTAGATTTACCAGGAACTTCCTAGAGGAAAGCAATGGTTCTAACCATTTGTACCTGGTTGGGAGTATTCAATTTCACAGGGCCAGTCACATTTGGAAATTTTTTAGTTGATCTTCTATTTAGGGTAAAAGATTAAGTTTAGTTTCATTGTACAGTTCTGTTATACTCTTCAGTTTTCTTAATTAACAGCACTATGTCAACATCTGTGCAGCTGTACTCTTTGCCTGTTTACTTCTTAGCATATATAGCAACTTCTCAATATCTGCTTCCAATAATGCTGAATTTCAATGTTACATCCTCAAGCATTTATTTATTTGTTCATTTGTTTGTTTATTTTTACGCCTACGGCACCCAGTCTTTCTGGGTCTCCCATCCAAGTACTAACCAGGCCTGACCCTGCTTAGCTTCCTAGATCAGACAAGCTCGGGCTTGTTCAGGATGGCATAGCCGTAGACTCTCAAGCATTTTTGTGTCATATAAACCTGATCCTATTGAAGTAATCCAATATTCTTTTCAGGTTGAGGCACTGAATATTAATCAAAATAAACGACACTGTCTATTCCTATCATTGATCCATCCATCTATCCAAATATTTACTGAGTACCTAATATATATACAGGTATCATTTTAGGCATCATGGGGTACAGTAATAAACAAAACAGACAAAAATCTTGCTTTCATGTTAGTTCTGTTCTAGTGGGGGAGATGAACAATAACATAATTAAGAAGTAAAAATTTGTTATACATTATATAGTATAAATACTAAGGAAAAAATAAGCAGAGAATGAGGATATACAAAATTTTAGGGAAGAAGGAGTTAAAATTTTAGATAGGGTTGCCTAAGAAGGTTTCGCTACAGAGATGACTGAATAAAATGAAGTAAATGACCATAAGAACATAAAGGGAAAG
>NW_006443138.1:11999793-12069822 GCF_000325575.1 Pteropus alecto
GGAGTGGTATGGGAGAAAGTTTTTTGAGTGCTCGGAAAATAGGTAAAAGGCCAAAGAGGCTGAAACACAATGCAAGTAGGAGAGGAGTAAGAGATGAAGTCAAAGAAAATGGCTGCCAGATTGTGTAAAACTTTATAGGACCTAGTCAGGGCTTCAGTTTTATTCTGAATGAGATGGGGACCACTGGCTCATTCTAAGAAAAAGAGTGATGTAATCTGTTTTAAAAGGTTTGCTCTGGCTGCTA
The DNA here is from genome assembly GCF_000325575.1 of Pteropus alecto. Classification (NCBI taxonomy): domain Eukaryota; kingdom Metazoa; phylum Chordata; class Mammalia; order Chiroptera; family Pteropodidae; genus Pteropus; species Pteropus alecto. Next base: position 12,000,038 of record NW_006443138.1, read on the forward strand.
TGTTGAGACTAAATTAGAGGGACAAGGGTATAATCAGTTAAAAGTTAGCGCAATAAACTAGGGAGGAGATGAAGGAGACCTGAATCAAGGTGGTAGCAGTGAGAGTGATGAGAAATAGCTGAGTTCTGAATATATTTTTAAGATAGAGCCAAAAGGATTTCTAAATGGACCAAGTACGAGGTAAAAGAAAGATAGAAGAATCAAAATGATGTCACGTATTGAGGTCTGAGCACCTGAAAGGATGGAATTGCCATTATCTGAGATGCAAAAAACAATAAGAAGAGCTAATTTATAGGAAGAAATGTAAGAAGCTCAGTTTGGGACAGGTGAAGTTTGAAACATCTGTTAGAAAACCAAGTCAAAATGTCAAGTAGGCACTTGGACAAATACATCTGTATAGAGAAAGATTCAGGCTGGTAAGAAATAGTATAAATTATGATAATGTGTGAGAGTTAAGATATATAACCTAATGGCTTAATCACAGTAGATTGAAAAAATGACACAGGATAAAAGAATGGGCACCATAAATCATATAATGAAAGAACAGAACCAAGAATCAAGCTGAAACTCTCCAAAAAAAAGCAGAAACACAATGAAAAATAAGCGTGGCTGCAGAAACCTTTCCCAGAAGGATGTGGATACTATAAAGGCACTATATTAAGATACAAGTGAAATCATCCTCCCATTAATATAACTTGCTTGCAAGTTATATTAATGAGAAATGGGATATAAGTAATTGACGATTACATATTAATTTTACCAAGTAACTTACATCACTGAAGTCTTATGCACATGGTTAAACAGAACACTATTAACTTCTTATTCTTAACACTTTAGAACCTGAGTCTAATTTGTGCAGTTTCTTGTTATATAACACATGAATACAGACAATATGAAATAATTAATGTGGAAACACTCCACGCAAGTATGTTGTAACATATTTAAAAAAGAAAGAAAGAAAAAAGCTAGCCACTCTTCTTGGCTTTTATTAGAGAGCCAAAATACAACTAGAATCTCAAAGAATCCAGAAACTTCTAAGCTTATTCGGAAAAAAAACATTAAGATATTACAGACACATTTTCACTATTTGAGTAATTTATCATGTTTACCGTTATCCCTTAGGCAATGTCCACACAGTCATCTCAATAATTTATCACATAAACAAATTCTCTATTTTGGCTGAAGGTATGAGCTGCAAATAGTAAAATAATAGTAACATTCTAGTATACTATCAATGTACTTTAATTAAAAGCATGAAATACTGCCATTATCTAAATCTTATAAGACTGATTTTAGTCTACAATTCTCAGAAAAAGAACCTTATGCCAAAAATATGTGGTTTTATTTTAATGTACTTCTAAATACTTGCCATGCCATGTATAATTAGCATAAGACTTGTAATCTTTAAGAAATATAAAGGAGTATGTAAAAGTGTATAATCACACCCTTTGTCCTGGGAAACCCCTCAGTCCTAAGCAATCCAGGACAGACAGCCACCCGAGAATACAGAAACAATCCCATGAGATCTATACAGTAGCTTGATCCTATTGCCTTTAGCATGGCACCTCCCTCTTAACATACTAATTTGACTTGTCATCTTTTGACCTTAAGCAAAAACAAAGAGTTTATCAAGCACTAATACGAGTACAATCTAAAAATAAAGTTTCAAATAGGTGGTACCTCTTCCCCCAGTAAAGATCAATTGTACTTGTAGAAGCAATCCTGCTGCAGTTGGCTGTCAGAAGCCACAATTCAGAAGCAAGATTATATACAACATCTCAAGAGTGCTCTATTTAGTATTATCTTTGACCCTTGGAGTAAGAAACTCCAGGAAAGGATATATAATGCAGCTGAGATCTGTTTGTTCTTTCAACAGGAGTTATCACTCTACATTTAAACGACTTTTTCATATTTCTGTAATTGTCTGCAAAATACACACATGCCCATTTTAGTTTTGTGTTTTACAGGAGAGATTTTAAGGGAATATTTTTCTGGGAACTAGAGTTTATCAGTGTTAGAGAGAGAAAATAATCTGGCCAGCCAGGCAGTTATTTAAAAATAACCAAATCACATGTTTGATCCCACTTTTGATTGTACTTCTAGGAATGTATACTAAGGTGATCATCCAAAATGTTCTATAAGATGTGGCCACTGATATGTATCACATCATTTATAATAATCTCAAATAGTAATCTATTTAAAAGAGTATTAAATAATATATTCACCTAATGAAATGTTATGTAATCATTAAAGTTTTTATTTACTGAAAAACATCCATTTTATATTAGCTTTTTTAAAAGTTTGTATGACTCTGCTTTTATAAAATTTCATATGTAAGATAGCCACATATGAACACACTTAGGAAAGATGTCGCCAAAATATTAACAGTGATTAGCTTTACAAAGCAGGATTTTATTCATTATATCTTTTGTGTTGTTTAAATATGCCACATTGGTATTATTTTTGTAATCAAAAAAAGATTAAATCTATTTACATTTTGGGAAACTACATATTTTTTTAAACTGACCTTTTCAATCTATATTAGCTACTTCTCATGACAAAATCATCTATGATTAAATACAGTGAACACACATTTTAAGAATCCAACTTGAAATCTTGAAAAAATATTAAAATGTTAACATTTCAAACATAGCACCATATATTACTCACTGTCTCTTGAACTTCAGCAACTTCTGAATATGGCAAGATCTAAAAAAAAAAACAAATTTTCTCAGGAGTGATTTAATCTCATATACCTGAATCTGAATCTAAGGAGCACCCACAGTTTATCAAATGAAGTGGTGCATTAATCTTTTAAGAAGTAGCAAAAAAAAAAAAGGTGCAATTGTAAATTTACACCAGAAACTAAATCATTTAAAAAAATCTTGAGGCTTCAGGAAATTCCAGTCAATCTGCTAACCTATGAAGTCCTCTCTGGAATGTTCTAGGGATTTTTCACAGTCCATATCCTCCCTGAATGAATTTAATTCTATCAGCCTTTCACCAAACAAGCCGTCTCCTCCCCTGATTTCTAATACTCCACTGCTCTGGCTTCCCTTCAGTATTTTCCCGTCTCTACTTTGTCCTCTCATTCAATAAGTAAGGGGCCATAATCAGTACTCAGCCCACAACTATTTGCTCTTTTTTCTGTACCTGCTCTTTTCCTGCAGATTCCATTCCTACTCAGTTTATTTATTACCTTTATTTAGACAACTTCCGAGATTTTTCTTCAGACTGAACTTCATTCCAAAACTTCCATTCAAAACATTGCTACCTATATGTTTTGACATTATTGCAAATCAACTTTTGGTCCTAAAATTCTGTTAGCAAAGGAAGGGTTTTAGGTTTGTTTCAGAAAACATCTTTAGGTCAAAAACAGCACTCAGTAGCTTCCCTCTGAAACTAGATTCCACACCAATTTGCCTAATTCTTTCAATGGTACGATCTTTCCTTCAATCACTCAAACCTAAACCCTCGCTTGAGTCATCTGCAAAGAATTTCTTATATGTAGTTCACTGGAACTCCTCCGTTTATTAGTTTAAATTCTCCTCTAGCAGAAAACAAGTCTTGCTCATCCAAAACATAACATTCTGCACACTTAATATAGAGACACACAAAGAACTAGTATAGACTAGAATCATGAAATATAAGCTCTAAGCCTAACTCTATGATATTCCCTAGGTAAACTTAAATAAATATCTTAAATTTAGTATTCTTATTAGTTCATGAGATGTTACAGCCCTAAAATTCTGTTATACTAACAATTAAACATAGAAAATTCTTTAAGCACAACTCAAGAACATCTTGAGTTGTGCTTAAAGAATATTCATATTATCTTCTACTACTAATGCCCAAATTTCATTGTTAAGAATTCCCCTATCCTTTCTTTTAAATAATTCTGTCCTTCATCGAAAACACTGTTAACAGATTCACCACTAGTTTTCGGTAATGGAGCATGTGTTACATTTCTTCCAGTACTGGTGGTCTCTTGCCATGATCATACCAACCTCCTCCATCAAGGTCTTCACATGCAAGGAAAGGTCAAAATCAATCAACATGTCAACTGTCAGTTATAACTAATGTCATGAATCTGGTGAGACTTCTAATGAAGTGGTTATAAGAAAAAAAGTTGATTATCTACTGAAAAAATTAAATCTATGACCTTGGACTTTGACCTCATTAACATTCTTCTCTATATCTGACCTAACCATCCATAGTTAACTGGAAAGGTTATGAAATAACAGCACAACAGAAACCATGTTATCACATTACCATCATGCCAGGTTAGGTATGGCAACTGGTTATATGAGATAGCTCACATACATAAATATTTCAGTGTATGATGCTTAATCTTATGACCTATTTAAATAATTTTGATTTTCAGGCTGAAATAAGAGTTTATGTTACTTGGAATTTCATTTTGGTCAATTCTGCACACAGAACATCAGCCTACATCCTATATTTAATCGTGACCAGGATCTGAATTAAAACATACAGACTGCATCACAAATACCTCTTTCCTTCTAGAGTTCTATTCTATTCTGATTAGTATGTTATGTTGTTCAGTATCACGGCACAAACAGGACTGCTAATAATATTACGAAAACATCAACCTCCATGACTCTTAATATCTACCACACATAAAAATACAGTTAGCAACTGCTCTTCATGTCTCAGCAACTACATGGTACCTAAATGCCAAAATATACACCCCAGATAGAAAAGTCAAAATTACAGGAGAAAAAAACTTTTGGTTAAATAAAAGATCACATATTACATACTTTTCAAAGTTTACATTAGGTAATGCGTAGAAAAACTTTAAAGGGATACTTTAAAAGGCTAGGTGTGACATAGATTGCTTTATAACAAACACATTAGCCTTTATCTTCAATAACAAGAATAACAGAATTAGAGTATCTGTATTTAAATCCTAACATGACACACTGATTAGCTATATGATCTTAGGAAAATTATCCATCCCTTCAATAGCCTCTAAAACAGAGTAATATATATTTCACAGTATTATGGAGAGTATAAATGAAAAAGTGTGGGAGACAGCAAGACAAGGTCAGGGCACATAATAAATGTGAAAAAATGTTCTCTCTGCACACAAATATAGTGACCCGAACATGGAAAGCAAAGACATCTAGGGAAAAAAGCAAGGTCCAGAAGGGACATTTTTTCTATTCTTCTACTACTACCCTACAGGTTTTAAATGCCTTTTACCTAGATAACACAACTGCATTTTAACTTGTTCCCTGGGCTAACCACCTCTATTTCTATAGTTCTCAACCTTAGCTGCACATTGAAATCACCTAGGAGACCTTAAAAAGTACTAATGTCTCAGTTTCACCGTCTGAGAATCTTATTCAATAGAACAGGCTGCAGACCGAGCCCTGGATTTTTCTAAACACTCCAGATATCTCTAATATTTAGTTGGTTGCCCCTCCAATATTCCATAATTCTGCTATGATAATTTCCCTAAGCCACAACTCTGAACAGGTTGTTTCTCTGCTCAAAAAAAAAATTCAATCATTTGGCATTACCTTAAAAACAACAATCCCAAACTATGAAATCTGTTTAATCTGATTCTAACATAGGTGAAGTAAATGATTAAGGTTTGGCCTCTGCAGAAAAAATGTATCCCAGTTCTGCCACTTACTAGCTGTGTGACCCTGACCAACTTACTTATCTTTCTGTGTTTTCATCCACTAAATGGGGGTAATAATACCATTTCATAGGCTTATGTGAAGCAATTACAAGAGTCTAACTTCAAAGCACTTGGAACAGCTCCTGGCACATGACAGAAATTTATTAAATGTTAGCTTACTTTCTCTAGCCTTATTTTCTACTAATTCCCCTAAAACAGTAAATATTGCTTGTGAGACCTAAAACCTGCTCTGAAAATAATCATAAACCTAGCAAGGTACTATGTGCATAGATGTATACTCAATGAAGGTAGGTTAGTCTATTAAACTAAAATGTTTGACCAAAATTAAATTTTGTGTATATATCATATACATATATATCACATACATACACATACATAAATATGAATTCATATGTACATATATATAAAAATTTGTTCCCTCTCCCAAGCTCTTTCTGGCTCCACTGCTGCTGTTTTCACAATATTAAATCTAACGTGACTTCTGAAGTCACTGTAAGTTAATGAAGATGTACTAAAGTGACTCTGTGGTCTGGATAAAAAGCCTTCATTGCTCTACTCTCACTGGAGAGTTGGACAGATAAAAATTTTCTTGAACTTTTAATTAAATTTTATCTTCATGTACCTCCGACATGCTAAAATAAAATCCTAATCCTTCTCAAAAAACCTTTCTGAGGTTTTATGTAACTCTTATTTTTTTTAAACAGTAGGAAGAAATTTATTTTAAGATTCTAATGCACACAATTTTAATTAAGAGTTAAATGTAGAGCTGTGGGTGTCTTGGCTTTAAATATATCCTAACTAGGTACACCTGCATGTCTTAAAACTAAGAAGAAAACAGCAAATGATAATGCTTATGAAAAATCTTTAATCCATACTTTAAAAAACTGAATGATAGCATTATTTATAGATCCTGAAAGAAAAATAAATCTTTAAAGCTGGTTTTCTTCTAGTCTGGAAAAACAAGTAGCTTTCTACTGGGTAAATGACAATCTATGTATTTGAGAGTTACCTTAATAGTTCTACTTTTGATCATTAAATTGTGGGCATGTCACAGTTGGCAAAGATCTTAACATGAATAAACTGTCCAACAGTGCTGGAATCTCTTTGCAGTCACCACCTCAGCCATTCTACATGCAGAGAACACAAGCCAAAAAAGAAAGTAACCAATTTCTTTTGCAATTGGGAACTAAGTTACTTACTATTAACTAACACCCTCCCCTAAACCCATCCCTAATGATGGATGAGTGGGGAGCAACCTTACAGTAGAAAGATAGTACCACAGATAGAGGAAAGGTCAGGGGGCTGGGATTAGGGAGGGAAATTGGGAGGAATCTTTCTGTGCTCTTTTCTCTTTGTAATAGTGGACAGATCACTGCCCATGCTGTATTTACTACTAGAGCAGAAAATGATTTAATACCAACCAAAGGCATTAAACAGTTTTAAACATTTTTGTTTTTAAACTGTACACATGTTCAGTTGTAGTATGCATGTAAGTACAGGCAAAGAGGCTGACCACTTTCTTCCACTGCCCTTTCTCCCAAATGACCTAAGCGATTAAAACTAAAGAAACAGTTTGCGTTAAAGAACAAAAATACAAAAAAGTCCCCTATGAAATAGAACATATGAATGGAAGGGGCAAATGAGGAATGATAAAGCAATGATTTTAATAAGAGATTCTCTATCCTAAGACATGTATTCCCTATACTGATCAGAAGAGTCCCTGGGCCCCTACCTTTCTATCTAGGAAAGTATGGGACAGGCAGTTAATATTCCTAACAGAATTATTTCCAAGAAAGTAGAAGCTCAAAATAATACCAACCAAAGGCATTAAACAGTTTTAAACATTTTTGTTTTTAAACTGTACACGTGTTCAGTTGCAGTATGCATGTAAGTACAGGCAAAAATAATTAATATCTAAGGATCCCAAGTGCTGTGAAAGAAAAATAATTCAACAATCTCAGTAGAAGCAGCAAAAATGAATGAACCAAACTTATAAAAACTTAAAATAACCATAATAAATATATTCAAAAAGATATAGGCGGATATTGTAAACATGAAGCATAACCAAGCAATCATAAAACAGCTAATAATAGTAGGTATAAAAATATTATGTGAAATAAAGTACACAGCAAGCTTGAACAGCAAAAAAATATATATGTGATACAATAATTAGGGAGCTAGAAGAGAAATGAAGTAATTCAACAAGAAGGCATAAGGAAAGGGAGAGATAGAAAATATAGAAGAAAAGTTAAGAGATGGAAGATAGAAGCAAATGTGTCACATTCACAAAAAAGGAGACCCAAGAAGAGGGCATGACAGAGTTTTAAAATAAAAAATATATTAAATCTTAAGTAAACCTGAAATCTACACAAAATGGGTAAATTTCTGGAAAAATATGAAAAGCTATAGACTTCCACAACTCTCACCTCCAGACATATATACACAAAACCATAGGCTCAGCTGTATAAGGACTGAAAAAAAAATTATTTGCAGATGAATCAGACAAAATATTGACACTAATAAAAACAAAATAAGTCGGCACTCAACAGATTTCTGTTAAATGTCAACATGAGAAAAGAAACAAACACATAAAACTCCTTGAAGGTATAGTTTATGTCTTAATGCTAGATACAATTATGAAATAGGCAAATTTTATCTCGGTCATCACTCCCTCATTCTAACCCCATCACCTTCTGGGTCTCTCCATGCTTATTAGGTTAAGTATAAATTATTCTTCCTTAAAATGTTAGTTGCTGAAGGTTTAAAAGAGCAATTCTCAAACTTCTGAGTCTCCAGATTTCTTTACACTTCTAGAAATTACTGAGAACTCGAAAGAGCTGTTGTTTATGTGGATTATGTTACCTTACATAATGCAAGAGATTTTGTAGATGTGATTAAATTAAGGACCTTGAGATAGGGCAGTTATTCTGGATTATCTGAGTGAGTTCGACATAATTATAAGGGTCCTTATAAGAGGTAGGCAAGAAGGTCAGAGTGAGTAGTAGGTGATGTAACAACAAAAGCCAGAGGCTGAAGTGATAGAAGAAAAGGACCATGAACCAATGAATGGATGCAACCTCTAGACACTGATAAAAGCAAGGAAACACATTCTCCCCTCAGATCCTACAGAAGGAACACAACATATTGCTTTTAGACTTCTGAGATCTAGAATTGAAAGATGTTAAATTTGTGTTGTTTCAAGGCACTAAGTGTGTGGTAAATTGTTATAGCAAAAATAGGAAACTAGTATAATGACTAGTGGTAAAATTTAACAGAGAAACCAGTTCAAGTACAATGATTTCAGCTGTCTTTTGAGACACTGAGTTACATATACATGTTCATGGCAAGGCTGGATGACCAACTATTGGGGAATACCGTAGATAGAATTCTTACATTAGGCAGATCATCGGACTAAAGAATCTCTAAATTTCCCACAAAGACTAAAGGGGAAAAGTAGCCACAGGACTGAGAAGTTTACAAAAGGCTCTGCTGATAGCATAATTACTGTTAAATGAGAAGAAAAGCAAATAGGCCTTTACCAAGGGAATCCTGAATATTTTAGGCATTAGCCAAACACTTAACAGGCAGGTCTCAAAGAATATTCAAATAATAGATGAGATATGCACCAAATTTGGTGGCCCTCAAACTCTGACTAAGGCCTATTTGTTATAGATGAGATAAGAAACTTCACAGCCCTTCTCCATCATTGTCACTTTCCAGAGGGTGGAGGGACAGGAATCTATAAAAACCACCAAGTGCCATTGTACAACAATACTGTGAGATTAGTAGTTAGCATGTGGATAATTTATAATTTACTTGCATGCATAACTGTCTTATAGGCCAATTATTGGGAAACTGTACACCAAAAATACTGTCATTACAAATATGCTATGACTAAAAACACAATATACTAAATCGATAATGATAATGATGAAGCTAAACAGTATTTATAACAAAAAAAAAATAGCAACATCTAAAAACTGTGACCCACTCAAAATAATACTTGACATTACCAAAAATTAGGGCAATTCCATTAATTTGCATGCCCATATACGCTGTACGATGTTGCTAAATGGTATATATAGTAGCCACACTTCTTAGAATATGATTTAAAGCTTTCAATACACTCTAATAACATAACCAATTTTACTTTATGAGCACTAAATCACAATAATCATGAAAAACTTACTGTAGTAAGTATCTAAAAATCGAAGTTTCAGGAAGTTGGATCATCTCTAGGCCCATTAGGAAAACACTCATTTAATACATTCTGAGAATTACTGAACTAAATTATCTTTGCAGTTTCTTTGACTTCAGAAAACCTTTGATTCAAAGTACCCAATTTAAATAGAATCTCAAGAAAGACTTCCTTAATTCAGAACTCCTATTAATACTACAAAGATTCACACATATCTTAAAAACTTTTACTCTCTTCTAAAAAATCATTTATACAATCATTTTTTAATACAACAAAAGATTCTGACCTCTAATAGACCTTATAAAGCAGTTTCCTCTGGTAATAGAAATAATATATAAGATATTCAAAAGATATGACTTTCCTTAAGGTAAGGAACAAATTTTTTTTATCTAAAATGATATTTACTTATTTGGTCTACCTTAATCTACTAATAAAAATGACTCCTACAATTTAAGCATTTCTCAGTGGTTAATTTCTAAAGTGATATAAATTCTGGACCTTTACAAAATATTTTAAGACATATTAAATGTACACTTGTGTCCTGAAGTACATTAGTGCCATGTATAGGATTCAATCCATATTTTTCAGTATTTACCACCTAAGACAAACAACACTACCACAAAAATAGAACTATAGGCAGCTGGAATAATGAATGAGCAAGTTAATTTTTAAAAGACAGAAAAGATAATATCATGTGAAAGAAGAAAATTAAATGAATAGACATCAAATCAAACTGAGTCCAAGCTTTCACAACTTTACATCTAGACTACTATAATAGTATCTTACTTAATATTTTTATCTCTCACTCTTCCCAATCATTTTATATCCTGCTTCTTGATTCATCTTATCCAACCACATAAAAATATTCAATGACATATCATTGCCTACAGAGTTAAGTTCAAAACCCCTGGTCTGGCACTTTAAGATAGAGACCTAAATTTGGTCTCTATCTGCCACATCAATCATTATTCCTGTAAACACCACTCCCTTCAATCTACCTTAATCAATTTTTCTACTTTTTTCCCTGAATAAACCCGGAGCAAGTAATTTCCCATTTAGCCTTGCCTCTTGCTATTATTCTCCCTTCCTAAAATGTTCCTCCTGTTTGTTTCAATCCTATGATCCCTATTACCTGTGCTATTCAAAGTTTACGTTCTCTTAAGAAAGTTTTTCTGACTCCCCCCTCTGTACAGCAACTGCTCAATTTTCACAACTTGTGAACTATGCCTTTTGTCCCTCATTTAACACTTATTAAATACTATTGTTTTATCAGTCTGCCCCTCTATTTAGTCTTCCCAAAATAAATGTAATTCAGACAGACTTCAATTTATATCTCTCAGTATCCCCTTCATCTGTCTCAGTACTTTGTACAAAGGCTGCATCCGAAAAAAGTTTACTGATAATATTTTAAAAACCACTGCATGCAATAAGATTTTTTAAAAAGACTACTACCTCATAATGACACACTATTTTATATTTTTGAAGAACTTTCTAGTTTTAATAGATCATACTGTCCCTATCAAGTAGGAAGGATGAGTACTTCTGCCTATATATTTTTATTGAAATAGAATATTTGCCTCAATATTTTAGGTAGAAAAATTGAGAATAAGAGAAAGTGTAAAGCCAAAATTACAGAATAGCCTAGGCTTTCTTCAGTGTGTTTTACTGTCTCTCCTGCCTTCTAATTATTTACCTTTTTAGAGAGAAGGCTTAATATTAATACTTACATTAATAACAATAATAGCTTTTATTTATTGGATGTTTACAATGTGTATACCTTTGTAATAGGCACTTTCTAGATATATTACCTCAATTAAAACTCAAAACAACTCTAGGAGGTAAACATTACTATTATTTTTATTTAATTGATGAGGAAACTGGAGGCCTAGAGAATTTAATTATCCAGGTCATACAACTAAGCGACAGGGCTCAGATTTTAACACGTAGCCAAATGTCTACAGAGCCCATATTCTCGTCCACTTACCTTAAATCCAAACAGTAACTAGCTCAGGCCATGCAGTTCAAAGGTGATATTTTATAAATGAGTAACTCAAAAGTAGACCTCAAGATTAGTTTCAAGTACAGAATAGTTCAGTAGTTCATACTAAAATTATTGGTATTCTCTCTAAAATGAGCGATTTCACAGAAGAAACTTGATAAACAAGAAGAAAAAGAGTGCTCTTACTGCATTTTAAATAACTTGCTCCAACTCTCAGTATCAACAGAATTTAGGATAAAAAACTATTAAAACTTTATTAATACAGTATAGATATTCTGGTATGGAATTTAATACTATCTACTTAAATACTTATTTTAAAAGGTAACAAATTTTAAGCAATTCTATTCAGAAATACAGATACACAGTCAAAATCTTACTGGCAAAGTAGAGACAGACAGACCTCAGTTCCATCACTTAAGCTGTGAGCTGGTAGAAAAGATAATAAACCTCCCCGAGTCTATATCCCTATCTATAAAAGTAAGAATAAACAAATATGTACTTTTAATGGTTGTTATGAGGATAGTCTGACAAAGTATACACTTAGAAAACAGCAATTGTTATTACTGGCATTTTTATTACCACTAAGAGATTTTATTACCACTAAGAGATTTCAGCTAAAAGAACTTAAATCCATTAGCTTTAAATAAGAAGCTATTTATAGAAAAGTAAACATCATAGTCTAAGACAAAGCTTTAATCTTAACTTTTTTTCTGAAATTATAGTAAAAACAAAATAACCTACCATCAGTTTTCCACTTATAATCATAATAATGTTCATAAATCAAGTTATTTCCATGTCCATTTTATTCTCTACTAAATTTTAAAGTTTAACTTTTTTTTGACCATTTAAGAAACTAAAACAAATTTTGAACCAGAAATTCAAGAAAGGGTGAGACCAAGATAATGCAGGTAAGCAAAATGGCATTTTTCTATCAATCATTAGACCATTCCTTCATTTGAGCCTGAACAAAGGACATTCATTAAGTTAAAATTTACAAACACCTCAATGTAATAGTGACTCTCAACTTCATAGCAATGTGAAAGAAAAACTGGCCCCCACATTATTCCAAAAATATAAATTGGTCAAAGAATCTTCTATCTAACAAATCATAGAGCTACTAGCTGACAACATTTTACAGTAGCACCCCTCACTTAGGTAACAGAAATATTCATAATAAAAAATCTATAGACAAATAAATTAATGGAATCACTCAAAGTACAAAAGAATTGAAACAAAATTATCATGTAACAAAAATTTTTTTTTTACAATAATAAATTATCATTTAATCTACGCTACAGGTAGATTTTATTTTTTACTTATTGGATAAGGTATACTTAACTGCTATCCCTACTTATTTAAGTTCAGAATATAATTCAATCACAATTACAAATCTTTAATTAAATCTTTATACTTTTATAGAAAGAATATATGTGCTCTTAATTCTTAATTATTAATTCTTAATTATTTTAACTGTTTCTAGCAATCTGCCTGCTCACAGCTGCACATGATTTGAGATTTGGAGATGTTTAATTTCCTCAACTTTTAACACCTCCTGATTTCACTAAGACAATAATTTTGGGGGGGAAAACATAAACACAAACTATTATATCGGTATTTCTTATATCTGTGAAGGCAAGAGAAGAGGAAAGGGAGATGAGGCAGAAATATGAGAAAACTGGCTGGGTTATGCTCCAAAAGGATTTTAACTATCTGTAACTTTCATATCATCAGAGGAGTAAAAAGCATTGTTTTAAAATACTTTAAGTTTGTTTTAAATACATTTTAAAATAAAATCATGGCTTACATCATACATTTTACAGCTGTAGATGATAGCTGTATTATTATGCTGTATTTGAACCACTCACCGAAGTTCGGTCAGGTTCTCCATCTGCCAAACTTGCCTCCATAGTGAAAGAAGAAGGTTTATGCTTCTCTTTCCATTAATGTTTAGCCATCCTGTAAATCTGGAAATCCTAAAAGAAGAAAATCATATGTATTAGGACTGGCATAAAATTGTGATAAATGGAAAATAAAGCACTAAGTACATTAGGAGAGAGAATCATTTTAGGCTGAGGTTACTGGGAAATCCAACAATAAAAAAAAAAAATAACAGGTTTTGACATAGCCTTGAAGAACGATTAAAGTTCAGAGAAAAACAAAAGGAGAAAATATTCCAAGTGAAGATAAATAGGAAGAACAAAGTTAAAAACATAAGATTGTTCAAAATTTGAAAAGATGCTTAAATCTGATTTTAATTAATGAAATAAAATTAGATTCTTTTTTTTTTTTTTCATTACACTGGCAAAAACTAAAAAGTGTACTTATATCCAACATTGGTAAGAATGTAGGAAAACTAGTATTCTCATACACTTTTGTGATAAGAATATAAACAAAAACAATTTTTTGGAGGACAATTTAAAATGCATGTGCTTTCATCCAGCAATTTCAAGGCTAGGAATTATCTCATACATATACAAATGCACAAAAATATATAAACACATCCAACAAAGTAATAGATATGATGGGAAAAACTGGAAACAACCTTAATGTCCATAATTAGGAGCTTGCTTAAATTATATTACAGATAAAAAAAGAAATATCATGCAACAATTTTTTAATGAGGTAAATCTGTATACACTAAACTGGAAAGAAGACATATTAAGTGGAAAAGGCAAAAAAACAGGATGTTATATATAAAAGTCTTCATGTTTCTGTATTTTTCAATTTTTACAATGAACATGTATTACTTTTATATCTTTTTATTTTGAAGTCTTAATAAAGTATGTCATCACAAGACTTTTTCATTAGAACTTTTAAATTAACAAACCTCTAAGTGGAACTCCTATAGTAACTATATGTATATTCAGAAGTCTCTAATATCCTCTCTAATAATTCTTCCTTAAATCAGCTAACAAAACCAAAACCAACACATCAGTAGACAGACTTCTAGTCATTTCTTAGCAGTTTCAAAAACATTTCTTTTTTTCTGCAAGTATAAAAGGCTGCTTTGGCATCTAAATGTTGGTGAAAATACTTTTTAGTTGGGCTTGCAATTGGGCTTGTCATCTGGTTTCTTTGATATAATCAATAGGATTAGCCCAAGCTAAACAGACTTTCGATTTATGAACCTTATGTATATTTCCTCACTGTATGTGTTACAATGCATGGTAATTATTTGTTCTCATGATCCAAATGTCTTCAAGGACAGAGAGTGTGTTTTATTGATCTGTCTATCCAGCACCAAGTTTATGGCAAATATTTAATAAACATTTGTTAGCACTGAATTAATACTGTCAATTCAGTTATATATATGAATAAATAATAATTCAAAATAGTAGATGATACAAAAACTATATAGTTATTGCTACAATCCAAGAAAGAGACAATGGTAACAGTAGCAGGGGATATGGTGACTAGTGTACAATGCTTTAAATATTTTGAACATAGAGTCAAAAAAATTTGTCAGTGAACCAAATATAGGTGTGAATTTCTAAAGAGAAAAGAAATGGGAACCTAGAAGGTTTCTGCCCTAAACAACTGGGAGAATGAAATTGTCATTAACAGATATGGGGTACACTGTGGGAAGACTTGGAGAGGGAAGGTATGAGTATCAGAATTGCCTTTTGGACATATTCATTTTGAGATACCAGTTAGATATCTGAATAGAGATATCAAGGAAGCAGTTGTACTGGCAGATGTGAGGTTGAGGAGAATGTAAAACCAGAAGACTGGATGAGATCTCCTTGGAAATCTGTGCAGAAAAAACAGATGACTGAGTTCAGAAACCTAGGGTATTTCAATATTAAAGGATCAATATAGATGAATCCCAATTTTTGGTTTTCAATTTTCAGAATGACTATTATACAATTACTTTATGTAAAAACAAAATTAGTCTACATACAAAGCAAAGAACACACATAAAAATAAAAATTGAATTATAACATGACTAATTTAAAAAGGGAACAGGGAAAAGAAAGATCAAATTAAGAGTAAGTGCCCTAAATTCCTCATCTTTGATAACAGGGAGTTAAGAGACACTGCTAATATGTCAAGAAACAAGTTTTTAGTATTTTCTCTGAAGCCAAAGACTAGAACTAAAAATATATAACAAATCTTAGAGAGAGAGAGTGATTGGATGCTTAAGGTAATTAAGCACACTAACTTCCCCATTATTCAGAGGTGAAAGTCGAAAGATGTTTAAAATGATAATAAATCTGGGAATAGAAAAAAAATTAATTAAAACAGCAATTTTTAAAAAATTTAATAGTACGTGGCTCTAGTGAGTAGGTCTGAGGAAAAGAAGGGCAGTCTTTTCTGCCACTTTAATTTTTAAAACATTATGTTGCTTCTATAATCAAAAAAGAATGTCTAGTAATTTTTTTGTAAGAGTACAGTGTATCACAACCCTGAAGACTTGTTTCTCCAAACTGTCAAACTAAAGCTAGGCCTGCATCCTAATTTAAACATAATTGCTAGTTTAATTCAAACTTTAAAGAAGACTATGTTCCCTCTTTTGTTATCAGTACTCTAGACATTGTCGAGGAACTGGAACATCACCATCTACACATAAACTTACAAAGTTCCTAAAGAAAGTAATTTTCATAAAAAATCTTCTATATTTTGGGCTTAGTTATTTCAGTCACAGAGAAATAAAAGGAGCATCTACTAAGCAAGGCCAACATCTTTACCACATGTTTAATCATAACAACCTTACAATGCTACAACAAGTTGTATAAGATCAGTTTGTGGCTTCCTATTTCATAAGATGGCCCAGAAGTTTTTTAGTTTTTTTGTTAAATACGTACGTAACAAAAACAAACATGCTCAAAAGCAAGAGTGCTTATCAGTGAACATACCACACTTCTAAAGTATAATATCTTATCACTGGAAACTGAATTAAATTCAATAATCTTAATCTCACTGACAATTTGACCAAAAAAAAAAAAACAATCAGATTGCAAATAAGAACTATGTTAAGCTAGTCTAAACTAATCTATAGTATTTAAACTAATCTATAGTATTTAGGTCAAATCCTAAAGAAAAGCCTAATATAATGAGAAATTATTTTAGACAGTTCCCAAAAAGCAAGCTAGCACCAAAATCTTATTCATAACTAATCTGAAAGAAAAACAAACCTGAGTGATTGCTTGATAAAGCAGTCTGTTTACCCAAATAGATTTCATCAAAATTACTATAAAATAGCACTGTATATATGCTTCCTAGAGTATTATAATATTTTGAGACTTATGAATTATGTTAAGATTCTCTTCATTCTAAAAATAACAATAATGATTTGATGCTAATGGAAGACCAGGAGGCAGGTGAAAAACTGGATACTGATGGGAAAGCAGGAAGTGGGATAGGAATGTGCAGGGCAAGTTATCCCTCTGCAGCTGCACAACATGAGGAAGACAGCCAATCAGGGAGACAGAGAGAAGAAAACAGACTTAACTAATCACACCAACTCTTAGAGGATGAAAAGGCTCCACTTATGTGGATTTCTCTGGAGCATATATATAGGATATGCTCCAGAGCACTACCCCTGACCAAAAAAAAACTCTCAAAAAAAAGCACTCTATTTCATAAATATTGAATACAAATTACTGTGTCTATGTGTATCTATTTTATAAAGTCATTCTAATCTACTTTGCATTTATTTAATAATTACCTGATAATACATTAAAACCCAATAAATTACTTAAATTCTGAACTAGAAGGGCATCCAAATACTTTTTACATCCTCAGATAAGGCAAATTCATTAAATACTAAAAGATGCACTGTTTCAGATACATATATATAGATATATATATATGTATAAATCATCCATTCGAGTGACAACGGTTACTAATAAAAAATGCAAAGAAAAATGTACTAAAGATTTTCTTGACCTTTTGCTTTATAAAATACACACTATTTATGTAGAGTATAGCCAAAACAATATCATCAGCACTTTGCCCAGGGGAAATACAACAGGTAACTTAGTGTTAGCCTAAATTCAATGAAAAACAAGAAATCACTTCTACCAAATTTCTGGCAAGGTACGAAACAAATTCCATTTCCTAATATCTCTGGACCAAGCACTAATATACATTATTCATAAAATTTATGTTTTATAAATCTTAATACATATTGTTGCTCCACCATCAGTTATATGTCCTTTGTAGGGCTCAAAAGACATTCATCAAATATTTATTTATATCTTGTCACATAAAAGACACTGTTCTAGATTCTAAACATAGAAAATGATAAACATCATTCCTGTCCTGGACGAGAGAGTAAAATAAACTGGTTAGTATACGACAATGTAATGAGCCTTACGACAAAGGTATGTACCCACATGATGTTACCTATAGCAGTATATATGGATATTAAACCCAGACTTCTGGAAGTGGTAGAGTGAGACTATCCCCTCTCGCCCCACCTACAAAACCTTTGCAAAGCCTTGTTTATATTAAATATAAACAAATTAACTATCAGAAGAATATATAAGTAAACCTAACTAGGATTAATTAATGCAGAAACTTTCATACATATTTAGAATTGAAGGGCTTCCTTAACCAATGCAGTCTATTTTGAACTTAGTTTTACATTTTTTTGAGATTTATCTATCTGGTTTTACATTTAGTCACGAACAAAACTTTATCTCCTAATAGACATATAATTCTACAAAAGAATAAAGAACTGACATAATCTCAAATAAATTACTATATAGTTATAATTTTTCTAAAGAAATATGTGTGGGAAAGGAATAGATAAGAAAGGTAATTTCCTAGCTTGAAAGTAAACTTTGGTCACAGCAAAATTCTAACATATATAAAAAACATTGGACATTTCGCAGAGTTGGATACAGAGAAAAAGTACTTATGATAGAACATAATTCAAAGTAATATAAGTTTCCCTAAAGGTATCAAGGCAGAAAGGTACATAACACCCCTCTTACTATACATTCATATTTCCCCTTCGAAACCTTGAGGGAAAAAAAAAATCATTCCAAAGTGAAATAAATAGCTCTATGTGTTTTTAAAAAAATAGCAAAATTGCATGTAGAAATAACCAACCCAGTAGCAACCAGACCCTAGCACTGAGTCTGTGGTCTCTAAATATCACTTTTCATTAAAAGACACCAGGGCTTCTTGGAGAAATGGCATATTCCAGGTCTAAGACAATAAATATATAAGGTGAGCCTAGAGTATCTGGCATTCCAGTATCCTGCATTTCTAAGCAAAAAGGCTATCAAAGACTACTGGAGTCATATAATGAAGAGATAGGAATCAACTTGAAGGGGCTCCTAAGAGCCAAAGATGGAACAACTTTGCAGAGAAAATTTGCATCTATAAAAGGTAGTTTGAAAATCAAAGAGCTAATCAGCAATTTCAAAAAATCTGAAAGAAGCAAATTAAGCCTAAAAAGTAAAAGGAAGGAAACAACAGAAATAAATGACATAGAAAACTAAAATACAAGAGATAAAATCAACAAAGTCAAAATTAGTTCTTTGCGAACAATAAAATTGACAAATGCCAGGCAAGACTAAGCAAGGAAAAAAAGACAGCAGAAATAAACAATAGTATGATTGATAAAGGAGACATCACAACAAAGCCTCCAAACATTAAAAATATCCTAAAAGGAAATTATAGATAACTTTATACCAGTAAATTTGAAACTTACAATAAACAGACAAATTTCAAGAAAAATCCAACTTACTGAAACTTCCACAAGAAGAAACAGAAATTCAGAATAGCCCTATCAATCCATGATAAAAAAAACTTTCCAACAAAGAAAATTTCCTTTGTAAATTACCTTACTAGTGAATTTTACCCAAAACGGAGGTGAGGGACAGAAATCTAACACAAATTTTTCCAGAAAAGCAAAAAAAATGAAGAAATACTACCCAACTAGTTTTATAAGGCCAGCATTACCCTGATATAAAACTAGACAAGGACATTTGAAGACAATAAATTATGACTCAAGACATGGATCCAAAATCCTAAACAGAGTATCTGAAAGCCAAATCTAGTAATATGCAAAAAAGGATCACCATCATAATTTTATCAAGTTAATTTTACGTTTTTAAAAAAATCAATCTGTATAACCCACCACATTATTATAAAGGAGAAAAAGCACATGTTTATTGAACTAGATGCTGAAAAAAATTTTGATAAAATTTATACCTACTCATGATAAAAACTCTTACCAAGAGAAAGAATCACCCTAACCAAACAAAACTTACATAAAACATCGCACTTAATGTGAAATGTTGAATGCTTTCAAAGGTAGAAAAGGGTTTCTTAAACACAAAGCACTAGCCATAAACACAAAAACTGATAAACTACATTAAAAAGAACTTCAATTCATCAAAAGACATCATAAAACCAGTGAAAAGGCAAGCAGTGTGTACAAGAGTCGCCATACATATTAAAGACAAATGGCTCATATCCAGACTAGTATAAAGAACTCCTATAAATCAATAAGACATGTAATCTAATAGAAAAAATGAGAGAGAGACTTGAACAGGCGTTTCACAAAAGCAGACATGCAAATGACCAATGAGTACATGATATGGAGTTCTAAAACCACAAAGATGCTACTACAAACCCATAAGTAACAGGAATTAAGAAGATTGACAATGCCAAGTATTGGTAAGACATAGAAGAATAAAAATTCACACTGATATTTAGGAGTAGTGAATTAGTATAACCACTATGGAAAAACAGTTATTTATCTTTCCTCTAAAGTTGGAGATAAGGAGACCCAAAGATAACACAGCAATTACACTTTCAGATATATATACCAATATTTGAAAAAATGCATTCACAATTATACCAAAAAATATGTACAAAAATATTCATAGCAATATTATCTGTAATAGCCAAAATCTAGAATGGGGCATGTTCATCGACAACAGAAGATATAAACAACTGTGGTAAATTCAAACAACAGAATATGATACAGCAAAAGAAAAACTACAATTATATGACTTGCTCTCATCAACAAAATATTATCTTACATAATAGAATATATAACATATAATCCAATTTACATTCAAAAATAATTTCAGTGGCAGAGATATTCAGATAATGGTTTATCTTTGAGGATAGATGGGGTAATGATTAGGATAGGACACACGGTTTTGGAATGCTATCAGTGTTTTATTTCCTGAACTGACTGGTGTTTACACATGGGTTAGCTTTGTAACAATATAGTGAACTCTACATTTACTGTACATATGTATAAATGTGTTGTCTTTACAATAAAAAATTAATCATTCTAAGGCAAAGTAATTTAAATAAGAGGTAGGTGGGGAATTGGGGTAAAAGCCCCTTTAGAGGTCTCGAACTCTAAATTTCTGATAAAATCAATGGCCCACTAAATCTAATATAATATGCCATAATATATTAGATAACTGTTAAGAATGTTTTTATCACAGTGAGTTGATGCCTTAATTCTATTCACTGGATACATGTAGAACCACTTTTTAAATATAGTCACCTTACATCACAGAAGCTAAATTACTTGAGTAGAAGATAATTTTGATCTTCATACTCAATTCTACTGAAGAATTGAAAGAATAAGGTAGGCACTAGAAAAACAGTTAAAGCTTAAAGTCTAATAAAATAATCATTTTCATGCTCTAGAATTTGTTTCTGGAGATAATTATAATTTTAAAATTTCAGGTGAGGTCTGGAAAATATTTTATGCTAATTACCCAATATAGATAAAGTTTTAATTAAAGATAAATAGTGTTTTATAAACTATGCAAATGTTAAATGCAAATGTTATCTATTTATTAATGTATTCACTCATTTATATTCTTCTATCATCTGGTACTTAAATGAATTGTTTTAAAGCTGGTAATTAATATCTCTGCAATTGTATGTATAGTACAAACAGGTTATATTTGCTGAGATAGATGACAGTGATATATTTCAAATACTTGGCTTCAAAAACCTAAAAATTAAAATGACATACAAAGTGCTTATTAGTTTCATAAAAACTAACAGAAACAAGAATCACAGTTTTCCCTTTCACTTGCCACCCACACACCATCCTATAAAACATCTCAGAGGAAACAACTTTAAACAAAACGCTACAAGACACAAAACATGGGTAATTTAATTATTTTGGAAAGTTTTGTTATGAACTCCTTGCCGTAAACACATATTCCAAATTTTTTCAATGAATGAACTTGAAATATATAGACTAATATCACATTAGTTCTAAAAAGGAACAGACAAGAGCAAATGGATTCCATTTCTCCTTTGGTGCAGTGCTGTTTCCTCTTCTGTGCACTCAAAGTGCTTCTATACAGAACTAATCACACTGTATTTCTAAATATTTGTTTGTCCATCCGCTTCCCCCATTTAGATCCAAAGCTCCATGATGACAGTTTATACAAATTAACGAGTGCCTGATATATGCCAAGTATTATGCTATTCTTTGGAGAACCGAAGTGCAGAAAATATATATGACCCATGACCTCATGGACTTTGAGGTTATGAGAAGCTTCTCATAGCAAGTGATGTTTCAAGTTGAGACCTAAAAGATAAGAAGTGGCACTTAGCTAAACAAAGAAAGGGCAAGAAACACTTTCCAAGCAGAGAATAGACATAAGTCCAAGGTGAGAAAGCCACTCCTATATTCTTCTATACACTGCATAGCAGATATATTACATTAGTAGTAATGAGATGATGTTGGAGAGGAGGTGTGAGTGGGTGGAAGAAAGGAAGATTGAAAAATTTAAGTCAATCTAAGATCAGCCCAATTTTACGCAACTCTGTGTATTGTGAATTTGATAATTCACATTTAAATACGATATTTAATTAGACTTTGTAAGAAATTAAAACGAGGATTTCATTAACCAATGTCACCATAAAAAATTATTTAAAAATAATTTTTTAAAAATAAGCAATGAAAATGACTGGTGAGGGTCTACTCAGTAACTGCTTCTTAGTCACAATAAAGTCATGTAGAAAAGAAGCAATTAGAGCATGTAAAATTTTGATGCTCCTCTACTCTAGAACAAGAAAGTTCTCAAAAGAATAATATGTTTCAGAGAAAGAGCAAATTATTTTTTTTCCATCACTTTACTTGTCTACTATTTTCTTCCTAAAAGCATTTCTTCTACTTTAAGAATCCAGCAACAGGGTCCAAATCTGTCTTACACCAACTAAATCAGCACTTAACATAGTGTGAATGATAATATCCTTAACTGTTCATAACACACACCTTGGGTTTTCGCAGTAGTCAAAACTGAATTCCTAATTATGCAAACGTGTTGTAAAGGAGTGTAAATAATAAGACTAATGTCTCTGCCTTCCAAAACAAGTGTATTAAAAAGTGGTGTATGGCAAATGTGGAGAAATGGGAACCACCGCACATTGCTGCTGTGAATGTAAAATGGTATGAACACTGTGGAAAACAATATAATGGTTCCTCAAGAAATTAAAAATAGAATGACCATATGTTACAGCAATTCCACTTCTAGATATATCTCTAAAAAAACAGAAAGCAGAGACTTGAACAGATATTTGTACACCCACATTCATAGCAGCATTATTCACAATAGCTAAAATGTAGAAGTGCCTGCTGATAGATGAATGAATAAGCAAAATGTGGTATACAAATACAATGGAATATTATTCACCTTTTAGAAATAAGGAAATTCTGACACATGCTACAGCATGGATGACATCGAGAACATTATACTAAGTAAAACAAGCAAGTCACAAAAACACAAATACTGTACGATTTCATATACATAAGGTACCTAGAGTAGTCAAAAATCAAAGAGACAGAGTAGAATAGTAGTTGCCAGGAGCTGAAAGAAGGAGAAATAGGGAGTTATTGTTTAATGGTACAGAGTTTCAGTTTTACAAGATAAAAAGAGTTCAGGGAATGAATGGTGGTGATGATTACACAACAATATATATATACTTAACTGCATTAAATTGTACACTTAAAAATGGTTAAGATAGTAAATTTTATGTAATGTGTATCTTAGAATTTTTTTTTAATTTCGAAGGGAAGAAATGGTGTGAATTTTTCCTATTTAGAAATACTATAATTAGAGATCAGATTCAAGACATACTGACTTTCTTCAACGATTACAAATCTGTCTGGTCTGTTTAGAAATAAATTGATTACAATGGCACTGTAATCCCTTTCCATGATGTAGTAGTTATTCACACTGAATCATTTAAACCTGATGATTTGTTTCATTTGTGACCAAAGACCCTGCCTTTCCTACAATAGGTTAAGTCTTAAATTTTTCAAGTAAGCTGGACTATAACTTAGCTGCTTCTTAAGGGCTGCTCATAAATTAAGTAGTTCTAAAACTTAAAATTTTTAAAGAGTAAAAAGTACCTACATGAAATCCAATTATAACACCTGAAAAAAAAGTGATGTGTTTAAGATACAGGGACATGATCCTATGTTAATATTTGATTTAGTTGAACTTTAAAATGTCTACTTTCAAACTGGAAACAAACAAACAAAAACATTTTTAAAAAGTATAAAAGAAAAAAAGAAAAATTACAAAAGGAAAACTACAAAGTGAATAATCATAACGTACAAAGAATCCCTTAAAGTATGTTAGCTCTTAAGACCTCATTCATTTACTGAACTAGTATTCTGCAGCACATACTATGTGCCAACCACTATTCTAGAAGCTTAATAAGAATCAGTCAGAATAAGTGATTATCCTTATTATTGTAAGGCTATATGAGGAGGAGTTACTGACCAGAAGGGGGCATGAGAGAGCTGGAAATGTAATATATCTTGACTTGGTAGCGACCTGGGTGTATACATATGTAAACGCTGAGCTACACACTTGTGATTTGTGCATTTCGGTGTAATTTATACATCAGTTTTCTGTGAAAGCTCATTCATGTTGCCTACCATTGTTGCTAACATACATACTACTTCAATTTTATTTCAAAGACCCTTAAAACAAATTTCTGGCATAGCCAAAGGGTACTACACGTCTCACTGTTTTAAATAACCCAAAAGGAGAGAAGAGATGCATATATTTAGAAATATTACCATTAATAAAAAATACTAAATGAAATCATTTGATTCTATTCATCAATATATAGCTCAAAAGTACTGACTTAAT
Organism: Pteropus alecto; assembly: GCF_000325575.1. NCBI lineage: Eukaryota > Metazoa > Chordata > Mammalia > Chiroptera > Pteropodidae > Pteropus > Pteropus alecto. The sequence goes on from NW_006443138.1 coordinate 12,025,018, forward strand.
GTTTTTCAAATACTTATTTCTCTGAAAGCCACATAAGTATGCTGCCAGATATTAACTTGACCATTTTTTCTCTTTATCAGTTTCTCAATAAATCATTGGTGTCCCAATTTCACAATTTTTGTCATGTACTACCAGCATAGTTATTTACTTAACTTTTTTTACTTGCCTTTGTTTCATCTTTAATTACCTTTATCTAATAAACTCCATAAATTACTGGTTTGAGTCACAGGTTCCATTTTTTCTAATACACATATAACTCTCGAAATTAAATGTTCATCATATACCAGTTAAAGTCATCTCACACCACCATATCAAATCTGGGGAGACTTAGCCACATATTGTTTCATTCATTTGTCCATTCTCAAGGCTCTCACTTTCTATGTCCTGATATAAAGAATATTAGTAAACCTCATTTCAAGTCAATGCCTCTACTGAGAACTAGCAGTGGACCTTTAGAGAAATTATTTTATATCTCTGGACCTCAGTTGCCTCATAATTAAGATTATGAAACTAAAAAGGCTATTATTGAGATTCCTTACAATTCCAATATTCTACAATATAACAGCCAGCAGGTTTACCACTTGTCAATATTGCTGACATAATCACTGCAATGCAAAAGAATATAAGTTGTATAAGGTACCATCTCAACTTTAGGTTCATACTAGGACGTGTCTTCAGAATAATACATTAAGGAGAAAAAAACAATGTGAGTTAACTTAGAATAACCTCAACAAATCAATAAAACACATTATAGTTTTCTAAGTTTATTCAAATTCAGTTAAAAGCTTTTTACCCTACATGAAAAAAGTAGTCAGCTCCTTAAAAAAAAAAATCAGCTCCTTAAAAAAAAAAAAACAGTTCAAGTAGGTGATCAAAGCAATATTTACATATTTTAGATATTTTATTACAATTGAAATACAAATACATGCACACTCCCCTCCAATCTTCTCAGGGGAAAGGCAGTTTCATTGAGTATAGATATGCAAATGAAAGTTGAGCATCATCTTTCTTGCCTAAACCACAGATATAATAGATTGTCTGGAGTCTCTAGTGTTCTTTAAAATGAAGCAAAATTTAAAAACACTTGCAAAGTCGTCAATTTAGAAAATCCTCCTAAATGTTTATAGTTTTCTTATCCTTTCTAGTTATCTAGTTATCTTAGCCATAACAGTCCCAAAAGAGCCATTTGTATAGGCCCAGAAAGATGCCCACAGAAGCATGGGTTGCAATGCAGAAGTACTCTGAACTTAGAAATCCCATTATTTTTTATAATGGGCGGTAAACAAACCTTCTCTTTCTTTGGGAGGAAGACACTGTCTCTGTCATTCAAGGCTATTCTCTATACAAATATCCTTGAAAACACAGTCCAGAAAAAAGGGCAGTTAGTGCTATATTTGAAAGATATGCAGAAACTCAAGACGCCAACAAAGAATTGCCTTTACAACAGCCTGCTCACCCTTGTCTACTTCCCTAGGATCCAACACAACACTTTGTAACATTTTACCTTGTACTATATATGTGCTATTGTTAATAATGGATCAAATCATCAATGATTCACAAGCCAATCCTAAAAGCACTTTTGCAAATGTCTAGTGAGTTGCATGATTAGCAAAATTTTTACTATCTGCTTTTAAACAATTTGAAGAATCTTTTTATACATATATCACACTGTGTCAAGTCCATTGTTAGTTACTGAATGCTTTCTGTATTGAAGTTAACCATCACCCAAAAAGATTCAGGGACCAAAACAGTGGCATAGGAGCCTCCAGACTCCATCCTCTACAAAAATAACAATTAGATAGCTATCTGTGAACAAAATCAGTTTGGGGAGAGATCTGGAGTCCACTTAAGAAACTTCAGCAATGCAATGGAACTAAAATAAGAACTGCCACATAAAAAGAGAAGGAAAAGAGCTTCATTTTGCCTGTATCTCTCCTCTCTCTCTCCCTCCCTCCTTCCTTCCCCCCTCCCTGGTTTGAGAGACATAGGGTGCAGGTATCACTCTGTAGGCTTCCCATTTTATTGACCTCAGAAACATTCACATAAAGTGAGCACACACACACCACACACACACACAAAGAGCATTGCTTAGCACCAAGAGGGAACTCCCCAGCAAAGTTCTCCATACCAGGAAAAGAGAGAGCAAAGTGAGCAATCAGCTTCGCCAACACTGACATACCTCATCAAGGACGTACTTCTATTTCACCTCATGCAGAGAATGGCAAAGCTGAGACATACACACACGGCTAGGAAGCAAGGGATACTGAGAGCAACCACGCAATGGAGGCAACCACAGTTCCCAGTGACCTGCTCTGCAGAGGTCCCCAGCAACTCTCTATACTGGAAAAACCAGCAGCCAATGACTTACTAGATTTCATCAGCTTTTGCCCTAGCGGTATTTGCATTCAATTACACCAGCTGCCTGAGCCTCTCCCTACTCCTTCCCTTCATCTGCCCCTACTGGAGTCTAGGGATCCACACCAGGAGCCAGCCCAGGCCTCTGCAGCTGCATAAGTACCAGTCTAGATCTCCAATGCTGTGTTCACTCAGGACTAGCCTCTCCAGCTGTGTACTTGCATGCCACTGGCCTGATACCTGGTATGATCCTCCATGTTGAATGCATGTTCAAGGGCAGACTGTGCAGCCATGGAAGAGCACACCAACAGCCAAGGCCACCATAGCTGCTTGCAGGCCCTATCTTCTGTCACTGACCTGTACCACTGCGTTCACCTGCAGCTAGCCCCTCCAGCTATGCACCCCCTCCAGCTATGCACTTCTTGCATACAAGGGCCACTAGCCTCCACTGCCATGAACACATAGTGAGATGCAGCAGCCATAGTAGGACACATCTACAGCCATAGTAGGACACATCTACCCCCATAGCTGTCTGCCTATCCTGATCCCCATCACTACATGTGTGTTGGCAACCACACCTGCCACTACACAGGCACTTGCAGCTGGCTCCTGCAGCTGTGTGCACACCATCAGTTTCAGCCACTATCACTACTTGCCTTGAACCCTAGCTGCTGGACCTGGAGGTGCTACTGAGGACCCCAAAAGCCCTGGAAGGCTCTGTGGATCCCCTACAGTAGCAGCCAAACACTACATAGGTCTTGATGCTGTGTACCCCAACAGCCTAAGCTAGTGAGCCACGCTGTCCCCTGAAAACCCAGTGCTATCACACCCTCCACACTTGGCACCCTATACCAGTAGACTCAGGGTCACAGCTTGCTCCAATCCTCCCCTACCTGCAGGTAAAAGTCTTGCCCTACCCAAGTCGGTCCATAAAGCCAAGAAGAGGTTGACTGCTTCTTCAACTGCACAGACCCCTACACAGGGTTATAAGGATTACAAAATATTAGAATACAGATAGAATACAGTATACCTCCAGTAACTGGCCCCAAAGAAATGAAGATCCCAGAATTAGCCGACAAAAAATTCAAAATAATAATTTTAAAGATGCTCAGAGAGCTACAAGAAAACATGGATAAACAATTTAACAATATCAGGAACACAATACAGGAAGATGAGTTCACCAAAGAGACAGAAAACATAAAAAGAACCAAACAATTTTTGTAGCTGAAGAATACAGTAACTAAACCAAAAAATGCAATCAAGAATTTCAACAGCAGACTAGACCAAGTAGATGAAATAATTAGCGAGCTCAAATAAAGATCTTTTGAAATTATCTAGTTAGAGTAGCAAAAAGAAAAAAGAAGCCCATGAGTCTATGACATACCAATAAAATAAGGTATGCATCACTGGAGTCACAGAAGTCAAGAAAAAAAAGATAGAAAACTTATTTAAAGAAATAATGGCTGAGAATTTCTCAAACCTGAGGAGAAGTATGGGCATCCAAGTTCATTAAGCTAATAGGTCACCCTCATATTTCAATCCAAAACAATCTTCTCGAAGACACATTATAATAAAATGGCCTAAAATCAAAGACAAAGAGAGAATTTTAAAAGTAGCAACGGCAAAAAAAAATTCTTGCATACAAGGGAACCTCCATAAGCCTGTAGATTTCTCAGCAGAGACCTTGCAGATCAGGAGAGAAGAGAATGATGATATATACAAAGTGCTGAAAGAAACTGCTAACCAAAACTACTTTATCCAACAAAGCTGTCTATAGATGAAAGCAAAATAAAGAATTTTCAAAACAAACAAAAGTTGAGGGAGTTCTTCACCACTAGACCTTCCTTATAAAAAATGCTGCAAGGAGTTCTTAAAGCTGAAACCAAAGGACACTAACTAGTAACATAAAAACTTATGAAAATAAACACACTGGTAAAGGAAAGTATATAGTCAGATTCAGAATACTCTCATACTGTGATATGGAGGTGTATTAACCACTTTACCATAAAGATCGAAGGACAAATATTAAAAATAGCTATAACTACAATAATTTGTAAATGGATAAACAATATAAAAAGATATAAAGTGTGACATCAAAAACAAAATGTGAGGAACAGAAATAAATAAGCAGTGTCTTTTATAAGACCAAAGTTAAGTTGCTATCAGCTTAAAATGGACTGTTACATCTATAAAATGTCTCAAGTAAGCCTCAGGCTAACCACAAAACAAAAACCCACAGAAGGTACACATAAAATAAAGAGAAGGGAATCGAAATATACCACTATGGAATATCATCAATTCACAAAGAATAAGAGCAAGAGAGGAAGAAGGGAACAAAGGAACTACAAAACAGCCAGAAAATTAATGAGATGGCAATAGTAAGTCCTTACCTATCAATAATTACTTTAAATGTAAATGTACTAAATGCTCAAATCAAAAGGCATAGAGTGGATGAATGGATAAAAAAACAAGACCGAACTATATGTTACCTACAAGAGACTCACTTCAGCTTCAAGAACACACATAGGCTCAAAGTGAAGGGATGGAAAAAAGATACTTCATGCAAATGTAAACCAAAAGAGAGGGGCAGGTGGCTATATCAGACAAGACAGACTGGAAGTCAAAAACTGAAACAGACAAAGAAGATCATTATATAATGATAAAGGGATCAATTCATCAAGAGGATATAATAACTGTAAAAATATATGCACCCAACATTGGAGCAACTAAATATACTAAGCAAACTACTAATAGATCTGAAAAGAGTAATAAACAGCAATATAAAATAGTAGGGGACTTCAATACACCACTTACAACCATGGATAGATCATCCAGACAGAAAATCAGTTAGGAAGGATTGGACTGAACTATATTTTAAAGTAAGTGAACCTAACAGATATGTACAGAACATTCCATCCAACAGCAGCAGCAGAATATGCATTCTTTACAATTGTACATGGAACATTCTTCATGATAAATCAATCATATGTTAGGTTACAAAACAAGACTTAGCCAATTTTAAAAGACTGAAATCACACCTAATATCTCTTCTGACCATAATGGTATGAAACTAGGAAGTTAATAACAGGAAGAAAACTGGAAAATTTACAAATATGTGGAAATTAAACAACACACTCCTCAACAACCAATGAGTCAAAGAAGAAATCAAAAGGAAAATCAAAAAAATCTTGAAATAAATGAAAATGGAAATACAACATACCAAAACTTATGGGATGCAGCAAAAACAGTACTAAGAGGAAAGTTTATAGTGATAAATGCCTAGATTAAGAATAAGGAAAGATCTGAAATAAACAATCTAACTTTGAACCTCAAGGAACTAGAAAAACTAGAACAAACTGAGCCAAAAGTTAGCAAAAGGAATAAGCTAAAGGTCAGAACAGAAATACATGAAATAGAGAATAGAAAAATGATAAAAAAGAACAACACAACTAAGAACTGGTTTTCTGAAAAGACAAACAAAATTTACAAACTTTTAGCTAGGTTTACCAAGTAAAAGAGAAGATTCAAATAAAATGAAGAATGAAGAAAGAGACATTACAACTGATACCACAGAAACACAAAGGATCATAAGAGACTATAATGAAAAATTATACATAAATTGGACAACTCATAAGGAATAGATAAATTCCTGGAAACATACAACCTACCAAGTCTGAATCTTGAAAAAACACATAATCTGGACAAATAAGTATGAAGATTGAATCAAATATCAAAAACATCCAGAAAAGCCAGACACCTTCATGGATGAATTCTACCAAATATTTAAAGAATATCAACTCTTCTCAAACTTTTCCAATAACTGAAGAGAAGGGAATACTCCCAAATTCATTTCCTGTCAAGCTGCAGACTTGGTATTTAGACACTTAGCTTCTGGTACACTTTTGCTACTGCAGCCCAATTTACCAACCTTCTCAACAATCATATAAATGTACCTCTGGGACCTAGAGTTGCTTACTACCAATGATAGTGAGGCAAAGGAAGAACACCGATTGCTAAGTTCTTCTAGCCAGCTGAAAGTACTTAGCATATTCCTTAATACAAACAATATCTGCTCTGGAAAATACAAAGCCCCTGTTGGTGATGACATCTTTGAAAGCCGAAACAAAAACAAATGAAAATCAAAAATCAGTAACACATACATAAACAAACAATGAAGGCAAAGAGTAAATTATGCAGAGATTTATTTTTCTATTTTCAAAATGATGTTGAGTTGAGAGATTTATACTACTTCCAAAAATTATTATAAAAATCAAGTAAATATGTGATATTGGCATGATATTTGTGTGTATGTATGGATGTATGTATGTGTACATATATGTGTGTATGTGTGTATGTCAATGAAACAGAATAGAGAGTCCAGAAACAGACCATACATATATGGTCAATTAATTTGCAACAAAAATGCCAAGGAAACCCAATGGGAAAGAAAAATATTTTCAATAAAAACTGGATAGTCATTAAAAGAAAAATAAAAAAAACCTTGACTCTTACAATAAATACAAAAATTCAGTTGAATCATAGACCAAATAAAAAAGCCAACACTTATAAAACTTCTAAAACATGAAAGAAAATCTTCACGAACTTGGACTGGGCAAAAATTTCTTAGGGGACTAAAAACAACAAACCATGAAAGAAAAAACTGGTATGCTGGACTTCATAAAAATGAAAAGCTTCTCCTCTTCAAAAACAGAGTTAAGAAAATAAACCGAAGTAAAGTAGGCAGAACACATACATCTGACAAAGAACTAGGATCCAAACTATATAAAGAACTCTTAAAAGTCAATAATAAGAAAACAAATTTTTTAAAAAGACAAAAGATTTAAACAATTAACCAAAAAACTGATACTAATGACCAATAAATCCATGAAAAGATGTTCAATACCACCTGTCATCAGTGTAATGCAAATGAAAAACCACAATGAGATACCACTATACAACCACTAAAATGGCTAAAACTATTTAAACTGACATAAGTGTTGATGAGAACCAGGAGCAACTGAAATTCTCATATATTGTTGGTGGGAAGGCAAAATAGTACAGCCACTTCCAGAGATTTGCCCAAGAGAAATGGAAAATGTCCACTCAAAGATTTGTGTGTAGAATTTTCACAACAGCTTTATTTGTAATAGCCAAAAACTAAAAACAAGTCAAATTGTCAACTGGTGAGCGGATAAACAAATTGTAGTATATTATTAATACAAAGGAACAATCTTTCCTTTTAATTGCCAGACAAAAGTACATAATCTACAATTCTGTTTACATGAAATTCGAGATGAGACAAAAGCAATCTATAGTGGACAGAATCCAGATCAGTTGCTGCCTGGGGAAGAGCTGGGAGAGTAGAAAAGGAGAAACATTAAGTGGAAAAAAGCACAAGGGATTTGAGAAGAAACTGATGGAAATGTTCTCTATCTTCATTGTGGTGTTAGTTACATGGGTGTATATATACATTTGTCAAAATGCATCAAGTTATATATTTTAAATGGGTATACTCTATGTAAATTACATCTGAATAAAGTAGTCTATTTTGTTTGTTTGTTTTTTTTAAGTGACATTGGTAGGTTAAGTGGTAGAGAGCAAGAAAGACTACAGAGATAGGGAAACGCAGAATGACACTATACAAGCAAGTTTTTTTTAATTCATGAAAAAAGTTCAAAATCTAGCACAACTAAAACTCGGAATGTAACAGGGAATCTATTTAATTCCATCTGTAAAATGGGAATAACTCACAGGATAGCTGTGAAAATTAAATGAGAAATTAACTATACTTGGTACATCACAGAAACACAATTCGGATTAGTTGAATCTGCATCTATCCATGTTATGTTAAGGTAAAACCAAGAAAATAAGTAAGTTACACAAAGTAAATCATGAACGAATTTCTAGAGAAAATAACTTCAGATGTCAGTTTTAAAAAGAGAAAAGGAAAGGAAGGAGGGTTTTGCAGGTGGAGGGAATGGTAATGTGCAAAGGAATGGAGGCGGAAAGGAGCAAGTTGTGTGTAGGAGATGACAAAATTAGCATGCCTGTGCCAGCAAGTCTATATATGGGAGTAACAAAAGAATCGGAGTAATCTTCCCATGTGATGCAAATACTCATTTAAATTTTACAGTAGGATCCAGAATAGTAACTTCATCCAGTTGATGCTATAACATAAGCTAAACACATTCAACTATTTAAAATAGGGGAAAAAAGTCCTGAAATATGAATGCTTATAAACATCAGCTTCAGTCTCTTGGAGGTTAGCCATAGTTCTTTCCTCAAAAGAAAAAGTAATTATTAAAATATAATTATAGCTAAGCCACATATGGACTTGCTGTTTAGCTGTCATTGCACTCCTGAAATTATGAAAGCCTTTACATTTTCCTGAATCTGAATTCTATAAGTGACCGCTATTTTGGAAAACAAGATATAAAAAATCTCCTCGGAGAACTATTCAGCTACAAGAATTATATCATGGCATATTACTTAAAATGCTAGAATGCTAAAACTGTGTTTCAAGAGACCTAATGTGACCGAGATCAGGATACTTGAACATTTATAATTTTAAAGCATATTTACATGTATGCATTTAAATGTGTTTAATAAAAGAATGCAGGGTTAGCATTCTTATGGCATTCAAATTAACTTAATTCTTTATTAAGATGTTACATATTTAGCAAAGTAGTTCCTTTCTATATTTTATATATAGAACAGAAAAATGTCATTTCAACATTTCATCTCTGGGAAGAGATAACCGAAATAGCTAGTAATAACTTAAGCTAATTTAGTTCCCAGAATGAGAGAAACATAGAGAAATATAGAATTAGACACACAACGAGAGATGAAATATTAAAAGATAACAATACTGACCTTTAAACGGAGTAGCAGCAATGTAGCTATGGTTAGGACAACAAAGCTACCGGATTAAATTAACTCAAGTTTCTTATTAAGAAAGAATGTTATGTAGTGACAGCTAACAAAGTTCTATCTGCTCCATCTAACATCAGAGCAATATCCAGTTAGAGGCCTTGGCTCAGAGTAGAACATATAAAGACCAAAGAATGACCTCATGTACTTTTGCTTTCTTGGGCCCATATGCTACAATCAATGTAATAGCCAAAATATTTATGAACATATTAAAAAAATTAATGATGTTATAGCATTTAGAATCATAAATGGTTTTCCATTTAAAATTTTCTCATGATAGCATTCTTGTACTATAAAATACTTTTCAAAGCCTTTTCTACATACATACACTAAAAAGAAGTGTCTATTTTAAGAAATATAAATTAGAAAAAAGATTTAATGATAAGATTAACAATAAAATTGTTAAGATCCACCACTGCTTTTCGTTTTTGTTGAAAGATTTTAGGAGGCTGATACTGCTAAAGATTATTTAAAATACATAAAGGTGGCAAGAAAATATTAGAAAAATAAAAGCTAAAGATTTGAAATAATCTTTAGAAAAGAGTGTATGAAATATTAGTTGACAAAGAACATTACGGAAAAAGATAAAAAAACAACTAAAAATTAATAAAAATTAAAAGGAAAGAAGCAACTTAAGACAATGAAAGCAGGGAAACAAAAACCACCTTTTAATCAGTGTAACAATAGTAACGGTAGCAATGTTAATTCAAAAGCTAAATACCTTCACTCAAAGATTCTTCAAACTAAGACTGCTTTGCTTTGTAAAGTTTACCATGAAAACTTTACTTAGTAAATAATCTCAGGGTGGAAAGCCAAAGAACAGGAGAGCACAGCTCCTGGCCTCATTCCAACGGTTCCTATCCCTAATGCCCTTGACTTTTCTAAGACACTTATGTGAGAAGATGACACATTCCTTAAAGAATGTTAGCAGGCTATACAAATCTCATTTGTCTTACCTCCCATTAGCAGTCAATGAGTACAACCAAACATAGACCCACTCATATCCCATACCCCTCAAAAAGTGTGAATTTTCAGTCAAAAAATTTAATCAACGCTAAAAAAAAGGTTTTTTTTCTTTTTTTTCGGTCAGTGCTATCCTAAAAGCAGCAGGTAGGCCTAAAATGATGAGAAATAATTTGAACCTTGTTTCTAACATGCTTTCTCCCCCCACTACTTTGTTTTTAACTTGGCAAGAACTTATCCCTGTTAAGTATTCACAGGTGGGTTAAGATAATCACTTTCCATATAAAATGCAAGGAAATGCATGCCCTAAATAAACTTTAGAGCTATCAGAAATCTTCAAATGAACCACTATCTCTAAATTTTATAGATGAAGAAACTAAACATGGATAGATTAAATAACTTGCCCAATATCATAAAGCAAAAAGAGACCAGAACCCAAGTCTCTTAAGCCCCAGCCTAATGTTCTAAGAACAAAGTATTAAGTCAATAAGTGAAATTATTAGGATTCAGCCTCTTAGATTTAAGATGAGTTGACTGGTGAAAAAACTGCAAAATAGCATTACACTATAATCCCGGTCCCGCTTTTTAAAAAAGTATACAGACAAGTATCCTCCTATCTATCTAGACATAGAAATATCTAAAATACCAAACTGCTAATAAGTGGGCTACTTTGGACATAAAGTGGGGTCTAGTAGCAACAGAAACTAACTTTATGAGATTCTACAGTTGTTGAATTTCACAGTGAACAGTTATGACATAAAAATCACATTTTTTTTCTGATGAAATATTGCCATTTGCAACAACAACATGGATGGATCCTGAGAGTATCATGCTAAATGAAATAAAGCAGAAGGAAAAGGACAAGAACCATATGATTTCACTTGTACGTGGGGCATAAAACAAAGTAACAAACGAACAAATAAAACAAATAGACACACAACGGTATGGTGGTTACCAGAGAGAAAGGGATGTGGGAGGTGGAGGAAGAGGGTAAAGGGGGTCAAATATATGATGACAGGAGATCAGACTTTGGATGGTGAGCCCATAATACAATATACAGATGTTATGTTATAGAATTGTACACCTGAAACTTAATTAATGTTATTAACCAATGTTACCCCAATAGATTTAAATAAATAAGAAAAATCATTTTCTTTAAAAAAAATTGTAGACAAGCAAATATATATTTCACCTAGAAAAGAAAATGCATCTCAGAATGGCTTAAGTCTCAGTCTCCCTCCTTCCCAATTTCCTCCCCTCCCTACTTGTGTGCATGCTTGTCCATGCGCATGCACACACACACTACTCCAAAAATAGTACTATGTAATTAGGGCTGACCTTGAAATTATCTTAATTTGTTTTCACATTAATGTGGTCTTTACTTATGAATAACATAACATTAACGTATTAAATATAACTCGGGTAATTTTAAAAAGTAAAAATCTTAATAATAAAATGAATTTAAACGCATTTTCCTTTGGATACATAATAATAATAGAAAGTGAATTAAAGTATTTGTAATGAATATTTGCAATTTAAAAATTATTTTTATATAAACGCATACTGCTAAAGTGGTTTTAAGCATGTTAAAAAAGGCATTCTTGGTACGTTAAACATCCCCCATCCACCTCCCGTAAGTCTAACTATCAGTATACTATGGCATTCCTTGCAAGACGGTAAAGACAATGCTAAAGTTAAGCTCGGTCCTCTATGTAAATTATGAATTTCAGAATCAACAGATCCAAACAATGAGATTTTTATTATATAGTTCTCAACAGACTCATGCTCGTTAGCTGCCCCTCAGGTTATTTTGATTCCTCATAATTTTGGAATATTAAATATCTGTCCAAAGAGTAAGGGATGTCTTCAGTAAATTATACTTCATTCACTCATTCTCTCCCCATTTCCCCCTCAACCTGCTCAAAGAGGATGCCTACCTCTGTAATTGCACTAAAAATACTCACAGAACAATCATTCATAGCCAAATTTAACGCTTACTTTGCCATGCCCTTATTCAAAGACTCTCTTGACCTGGTCCCTCTAGCCAATCCTTTGATTCTTTCACTAGCTCCTTTCACTCTGGCCAGGACTTTGACACTGACATGTATCAGAGTTCACTCTTTTAGAGTCTCTTTTCTTCTTCTCACTTTCAACTATCACCTTCATGCAGTTACTGCCTATAACCAGCCTAGAACTTTCTCCTACATTCAAAAAACATATCTAATAACCTGCAGCAGAGGCTCAAAAACTTTAGGATCTATAAGAATCATCTGGAAGGCTTGTTCGAAATCAGATTTCTGAGCCCCATCCCCAAAGTTTCTGATTCAGTAGGTCTGGGTAGAACCCAAGAATCTGCATTTTTATTTCATTTAGAGATCTTGCCAAACTTCCATCTATAGTGTTTATACCAATTTCCATGAACAGATATCAGCGAAGTTAAGACAAGTGACAGTATGAAAGGAAAATTATATACTTACTTCATCCCATGCACAAAATTAAATTTTAAGTAGATTAAAGACGTAAATTACACTTGATCTTAGCCAAAAGGCCAAGAAGTGATAAAGACCTAATTTTTTTTTAAAAAAAACATAAAACTATGTAAGTATTAGAAGCAGCTATGGAATATATGACAAATTAAAAGCTGCTATATATACATACATAATTATGTATATAGAATCAATATCCAGAATAAGCAACTCCAATGAATCATTAAAAAGGAAAATTTACATGGAAATTGGTATGGGCAGGAAGTTCACAGAAGACAGGTAGGTGTTCAACCTCACTAACAATCAGCAATGCAAAATACAACAAAGCAATAGCACTTTTAAATCTATCAGACTGTTAAAAGTAATGAAATTATGGTATAAAAACAAGTGTTGGTTAGGTTTTGAGGAAGTGGGTGCTTGCAATGTGCCAGGCTCTTTTGCTATACATTCACTCATTTAACCCCACAATGACTTTAAGGTGGGCCCAATTACAATCATTCTCATCTTACAGATGAGGAAACAGGGATAGATGGGTATGGTGGCTTTTACCAAGGTCACTCAGCTAGAAAGCAGATTTTAATTTGTCATATATTCTATAGCTTCTAATACTTAACATAGTTTTGTGTTTTTTAATTTAGGTCTTTAATCTACTCAAACTTTAATTTTGTGCATGGGATGAGGTAAGGATATAACTTTATTTTTTCCAAACAAATAAGTGTTCCCACACAAACTCATTTAGAACAGAATAATCTACCCAGGCTTCAGCACTTGCATTCCCACTAAATCTACTCCCTCCCCTCCAGTGGTCAAAATGGGCCTCTTCCTGGGTCTTCAGGCCTTACCACCCTGCGGCATAGATGCTGACCAAGGCAGAGGCTTGAAGACTTAGTCTCTATATCCTTGCATACAAATAGAAGCCTGAAATAGAAGGGTGGCAATTTAACTGGCCAACAGGTCCTTCAGGTCATAGCTTCAAGGTAGCAGGTCATATGCTAGTCGTGCCTTCCAATCCCAGAAGGCCTTCAGAGCTGGGCAGTGTTGCAACAGGAAGGAGCAGACGCCCACATGACCTTTCTCAGCAGTCTGATGTAGACTGGTTGTGCCTTGTTATCTACCAGCTTGGGGTTAAACTCAAGTGACAGCAGAAGCCATGTGATCTCAGTGTGCCCACAGTAGCTGGCCCGGTGCAGAGCACTGGCACCCCCATGTGTCTTGGCGTCACACTTGCTCCCTCTTTCCAGCAGGAACTGTCATACAGCATAACGCACACTGGCATAGTGCAGAGCGGTGCAACTGGCCAAGTCCAGGTTGACTAGGGTCCATCGCCTTCTGAATTAAATATTTCACTTGGCCCATGTCTCCATTCAGGGCTGCCGACCAGATCCCCCTTTCAAAGTCCATCTCATCCAGCGTCTGCCACACGCTGGATGCCACATGGGATTGGGCACAGCAGGGGCCATCAAGAGCCGCCATGCTGGGCTCAGCACCCAAGAATCTTCATTTCTAATAAGTTCCCAGGTGATACACACTTTGAGAATCACTGGCCTCTCTTGGAAAAGCCACAGGTACCTTGATTTCAACACAACCTAATGGATCTTCCAGCATCTACCCTGATCACCTCCAAAACATTGTTTACACAGCATCCAGAGTGATCATTCTAAAACTGATCATTTCATGATCCTTTATTTAAAATATTCTAATGGTTCCCAAGGAATCTTAAAACAAAAATCAAAATGGTTTATCGAACCTTGCATGACTCAGTCTTTGCCTATTATATCACACTGCTATCATTCTTTTTTTTTTTTTTTACACTCCAACCACAGTGAACGCTTTAAGTTTCTAGCAAAAGCCAAGTTCCTTACTGTTCCAGGATATTTAAACAAGATGAGCTACCAGAAATCTTCTTCTTTTTTACCTCAGCTCAAGTCATCTTGCCTCCCTACCTCCACTAAGTCAACAAATTCTTATATCACCCCACATTTCTTTTTACCACCTTCTACAATGGATTGTGCAATTAGCAGTTTACTCTCTGTTCCTTGCCCTTCCCACACACACAAAGCTCGAAGTGGTCACGTCTATTCAGTTCCCACTGAATTTTCAGGCCCTTGCATAGTGACTTGCACTCAAATTATCTGTTGAATTAAATATCTGTCTTGTGACATTAAATTATTTTGAAATCTCAAAAGGAAAGCTATTATTTAAAAGGGACTAGAGGTATCTTTTTAGTCTCTTTTAATACTTACAAATGAGGAAACATCATTATACTCCACAATCTGGGAGTTTAAATTTAAAAAAATAATACCTTAAAAAGATAAAATGAAGTCTTCCTATCAAAAATTCCTCTGCAACAAGATATATAGGTATGTTATTGTTTATTCTGCACCAAAAGAGTACAGCACTGACATTCAAAAGCCACTCAGTAATAAATGGATAAAACAGCCTAAGATAATTTTTGCAGGAAAAAATACAATTTTTTAAACCTGCATTAAAGAGTATACTCAGGCTTAGCTACATAAGTGGTTATAGCTCATGCTATGAAATGGGATGGGGTAGCTGCCTGGAATTAAATCTAAACACAGATAACCACAAATTACATAATAAATGTGAATATAATCAAGAATTATTATGCATATAACCAAGAACTAAATTATTATGTAAGCATATGCTCTATAGATTCTGATCTCCTTTAAAATGGAAAGATGCCTATCTGCTGTCTATAATTCATTCACTAACTCTTTTTCTCTAAAGTGCATGTTAAATCAGCATAGCACTAGCATTAAGTAGCAAACACAGAACAGGTATAACTATCTTTAGATGTAATTTTAACCAATATAGCAGAATTTACATACAAAAAAAGTTACCTTCATTCAGAGCAGTCATTTTTAGAGACCGTTTCAAGTTGCCACCACACAAAACAATTTTGGAATTCCTCTTTTCTAATCATTTTCTTAGCTACCTTATAAATGGACATAAGATTAATAGGTTTATCCCTTTGGTTACTGCTTATTTCTAACTAAAAATGGCATTACTCATTTTGATCCTTAAGTTTATGTATTAGACTCAGTTCAGAACTACTTCACATTTTTTCCAAATATCAAATCTGTTCTCAAAAGATGTTATTTGCCATCTTAGAAGGTAGGTAAAAGAATGAGGCTGAAGGCACTAAAGAAATGACAAAGGAATTGTTCCAAAAGAGTTTCTGAACAGTGACATTACTAAAATAAATTCAAGATAACTTTGAACACACCAACCATCTCTTAGACAAATAAGTTCTAGTATGTTTATTTAAAAACCGGTCACATTTCTACTTTGGGCATAATTCATAGGCCCGATCCCTGACTTCTGGTTTTCCTGAATAACAGGTGCTGTAATGCAAAAGTACACTTACTAAAAACTGCAGACTAAGAAGTGGAACAAGTTTTAAGAATAAAACCTGGTGGTCTACTACAGGAACGTGGCTTGGAGAGACAGTATTATATACTAAAAAGAACATGGCTACAAAATGAGACAGGCCAAGGTTCAATTTCTTGCTTGGCCTCCTAGTAGCTACATGACTGAACATGTTACTTGAATACAGAGTCTATACAACGTGAATATAAGTCCATCTGTAAAAATGGGAATAATATCATCTATTTCAGCACTATTATAAGGATTATGTCATATAAAATATTCTCTTATTGGAATTCTAGCCCCTAATATCTTCAAGGAATCCTCGGAATAACCTGAGGCTATCTATCTGTTCCAAACTCTCCATTTTACTAAGACCCACAGAGATTACGTGGTTTGCCAAGGTCACACAGTTACTTCATAGGAAAGACGATACTTCTGCCAGGCTCCTTATTTTCCCAGTACATCTGTTTACTAAGTCAGTTGGTGTTCATAATTCTATGTTGCACAAGAGTCTCAAAGAGGGTTTCAGAGACAGTAAAAAATCAAGGCCTCTTAAGGACAGTGCCTACAAATATGATACTGGCAATCATATAGTAATAATTTAGTCCTTTATATTAAATATTTCCCTTAGATTATAAGTCTGTTTTCAAAGTTAGATATTTTAATTTACAGCTAAACCACCTGATTCTACATAAATTTTTCAGTTCTCTTAAAAGATCCTTTTCTAAGGAAAATATGAAACTTGTTTTAACTCAAGATACTAGAAAAAAAATGAACATGTTTCTCATTGATTATGGTAACTGGTTACAAAAAACAAAAAGAGTTACCCAGTTTCCTACAAGTAAAATTCATACCCATACTGAAGCCAAAGGGTCTTTATTAAGGATCAAAGCTTGAAATGCAAGCTCTAAAGTTAATTCAAGAAAATCTCGAGGAACTTTATTATTGACTTTCTTACTAAATCCCAAAAGCAATTTCTTCACATTTTGATACACATTAATAATGGCTTTCTGTCTTCAACATGAAAGAAAAATGAGCATCTGAGTGCCTCACTCTGGCCTAGATGCTTCTCGGTTTTGAATTCTAGGTATAAATTACCACAACCTAAGTACTCATCATCTTTAATTTACCATGTAAAGAACCAAGACACATAATTACACTTCTTCTTGCCAATTCAATACTGATCTATGAGAACCAATTCAATTTTTAATACTTGAATTAAGAATGACTACCAAAAATGAGAAACTATGGAGATGACTGTTACATTGAAAGCTTGTCCCCAAAAAAAGAATTGATCAATATAACAACTAAAAACACTGAAAGAATATCCAAAAAGCATATATTTTCTGAATTTAATTAAAATCATAATTAGTCTCATAGTCACAAAAGTATCACTGATTATTTCATCTTTTGAGTTTGAAGAGCTTAATTACTACTACTGTAAACTAAAAAGAAGTCCCAAAGGATAAATAAACAAGACCTTGCTAGTTAAAATGCTAAATATGTTAAGTAAACAATCTCTAAAATGAATCACTGTTTTACAGAGGAATTTTTTGTCGATGAAAGGGTATCATTTTTTAAATTCCTACATCCTAATCATTGAGAAAATAAAGATATAAAAACAATAATTTCCCAAATAATCAAAGCTTTGAAGATAACCAAAGTATTACTATAAATGATAAAGATTCTATTTTAAAATTTCAGGAACAGTGAGAAAAAGTACCAAAAACTATAAACATAATAGAAGCAATAAAGATACTGTAATGAGACAGTCAAGAAGGAAATTAATCTTGACAACATATATCTGAAAGGGAAAATGCTTAAAATACATGAAAAAGGTAAGGCAAGAGACATATAACCACCATCTAATCTAATCTCTGGATTATAAAATGAAGAGTTTCATAAAATATAGTTCACAAAATAATCAGTAAATAGATGTCAACAGCATTAGGAAATATTTTCGACTTTGACTTTCTCTACATTAGGCAAATAAAGAAATTGCACAAGAGCTGATTTATTTTCTAAGCTTCTTTAAATTTCAAATAAATATTTACTACGTAGGTTCTCTAATCTTACATAATCAGGTCAAATCTGGGAGTTTAAGCCCTCCAAATCTAATAGGATTTCAACTTTACAATAGTCAGTATTTTTAAAACATGAATTGTAAAATTTCTGATTGCAGAAGAATTATTACTCTGATCATAAAAGACACACATTCCAGCAATTGAAACCATAGCTGTAGAAGAACTAAGAAGTCTCATGAGAGAAGAACTAAACAAGATTAACAGGGAAATGCAGAAGTATCATAGAAGATAGGGGAAATAAATAAATTTAAATTTGTCCAAGATAATTTAAGTCAATAAATATGGAGCCTGAATATTCAGGAAAGAAGACTGGGAAAAAACAAGTTAAAGAAAGTCTAGAACAATGCTGGGAAATTTTTATGACTATAAAATGAAAGGAGATGAAAATTAAGGCCTGCAATGAACTAGCTAGGCAATCCAAGCTCAACATTTAAGGTACCAAAGATAATATGGCAGAAGAGAAGGAAAATAGAGAAAAAATATCAATAACTAATTAACCAAAGTAGCTATAACAATTAAGGCAGAGAATTAAATTTTTAAAACACTTCACTTGTCTAGACAGTTAAGAAACAAAAAATAAGTAAAGACTTCTGAAGAATCGAAATGTCACAAGAGCCATGAGCTTAAAGGTGACATGCCATTCCATAGACCAAAGTCATTATTTTATGCACAATTCCAAATGGTCTCATTCAGTTTCAAAGTAGCAAATGGGAAATTGCAAGAGAATCACAATGACATGTGCAAGTTAGGGTAGATGACAACAGAAGAGCAAACAGAAACACTAAGAAGCAAAAAAGAATTCAAAAGAATACAAGTTTTAGGGTCAATTGGCATAAAGATACAAACATCTACACAAATCGATAGGGAAGAACATCAGTGTATTTTAATACATTTTCATGTCACAATTTCTATGAATAAACCTGAATTAACAAAAAAACAGTTCAACAGTTCCATGCCATCTGTTGAAGAAACTGGAAATGGATTCCAATAAAAGATGGTGGACTAAATATAAATTTTCCTGCCAGTTACTTCAGATATCCCATTGCAATAAAAACAATTTATACAGAAAGAAAAAAAGCCATAGAAAAGAAATTAAAACTGGAGATGGGGTAGAGAGGGAATTCAACAAATTTCTGAAAGATGAAAACAGATGTGAGACTGACTGATACAACTAGCAGAGAAAGCCATTTAGCCTAGTTAAAATAAACTCTTCAAGAGTAATGCAAAAGGGTGGGAACCCAAACATCTGACAAGACCCTAGAAAAGCATGATTGTAAAGTAAATGGCACAGCAAAGGTTGGAAATAGTGGAGCTAAAAATAGAGAATTAAATATTACTTAATTGTATAAAGGACAACTACATTTCCCATCTCCTAACCCCAAGCAGCATCTAAACAACTGACATTTACCCCAAGGCAAAAGGATAGTTGGCTTTTCTCTAAAGAAAGTGAATGACTACCTAGGAAAAGATAAGTAGGGATGCCAGGACAGAGTAATAAATCCTTCTCTTCTGGCATTTAGATTGCCCACAACCTAGAAGCTAGCTCCCCTCTCTCTTACCTTAAAACAATGCTTGCCAATAGACAAGTCCTACTCTCTACTCTCCTGCCCGCTAAGTGTTGTGGCTAGAAATCCTACTCAAAAAAAACAAAAAACAAAAAACTAAATAGGGGAAACAGTCCAAAAACAGGGTAGGAGGACGTAGACTCAGTCCAGAAACCCAGTTTTTCTTTCTGAAACATGAATGGAAAACCAAGAATCACCAGGCATATAAGGAGAACTCAGGAATGATTGCAAAAACAAAAACAAAAACTGACCAGTGGAGAAGAGAAGGTAATTGAGGAAATACAAGATATCTTTTAAAAATCTTCTTTACATACTCTGAGACTAAAGACAGTATTACAACATAAAACAAACAAACAAACAAAAAGAATTGTAGGAAAATAAAAAAACAAGAACATTCATAGATTACCCTCCAAAAAAATCAGCCAAAAAATGAGAGGGGAAAAAATCTCCTAAACTCAGAGCAAAGAAAATCACAAAATATGAAAGTAAAAATAAGACAAGGATCAATTCAAGAGAGAAAACATTGGCCTGCTGAAGAGCAAAGAAGAAAGTGAAGGGAGGAAAATGTCAAAGATATAACAGAGAATTTCCTACAGTAGAAGAATAATCTGATTCAGACAATAAGGGCAACTGAGTGCCTAGAACAAATAACCAAAACAAAAACCATCTATACACCTCATTATGACTTTCTAGCTGAAAGATAAAACAGAGAAGATCCTTAAAGTCTTTAGACAAAATAAAGAACAAAAGACCTTTAAAGGATCGTGATTTAGATGACACATGACTTCTATTCAGCAACTATGGATGCCAGAAGACAATCATGCAATGCCTTCAGCATTTTAAAGGAAAATTATTTGCAACTGCAATATTGTACCCAGCCAAAATATCAGTTTAATGTGAGAAGAGAATGAAGCCATTTTTGTACATAAATCAAAAATTTTGCCTCTCAAACACACTTTTTGGAGAATGCACTCCAGAATAAGATCGAGTACATAAAAAAAAAAAAAAAAGGAAGTTCTATAATAGAATAGATCCAATTCAAGAGTATAGTCAAAGTTTGATACAGACCTAAAAGGCAACTAATCCAGACAGACAGAATTACAGGCAACTCCAGATAGAGAACAAAATGCAACAGGTACTATGCTGACGAGTGAGGTGGGGGTAGTTGAGACATTAGAATAAAAGCATTCATTACAAGAAAAAGGAGCAATTAGAAACATCAAGAAACCCAAAAAGTCATGTACAATTTTTTTTTAACTCAATAGCTAGATTTTCAGCAATTGATAAATAAAATCTACTGGATCTTGATGTTATCAACATTTTTACTCAAGTGACCCAAGGACTGCTTAATACAATCTGCAGAAAAGAAATGATAATCTGAGCATACTACCTGGCCCAACATTAAATGACATTTACATATTCAAAATATTAAAACTACTAGTTTTCATCATTTAGAGAGAATTTATGGACATGACACCTGGAGTTACTTGGGCAGAGAGAAAAGGATATGTTTATCTATCCAATAAGTATGGCCACTAGTTTAGAAGGAAGAGAAAATGGAAAATTCCGATGTCTAGGTTGATAAATTAATAGAAGCATGGATCAACATGTCATAGAAACTAATGCATTCCATAAAAACAACACAGCTCTTTGTTGCATATTCATAAACAAACCTCCCCCATGAATTCTACCCACCTCCTAAGAGAAGAAAAAGTCCTTTAATTAAAGATAAGTTTCAGTTTAAAATAATTTCTTCCAGATTAACTCAGTTTTTAAGACAGTAGTTCTCTTCTGGGGGTGATTTTGTCCCCCAGGGGACATTTGGCAATGTCTGGAGACATTTTTAGTTGTATAACTCTAGGAAGTGCTACTAGCATCTAATGGATAGAGGAGAAGGATGCTACAGTCTACAATGCACAGGACAGCCACTCACAACGAAGAATTATCTAGCCCAAAATGTCAATAGTGCCAACCTGAGAAACCATGCTTTAAGGGAATTCTTCAGACTTTTGTAGAAAATTTGTTATAGTTTCTCTCTGCTCCTCGTTCTATCATGGTATCACGGTATTAGAGAAAAGCTTTCATAGGCACAGGGAGTGTTATGATTGGTCTGAACATAGACCTATGGACTGTCCTCTGGGTGCTCACTGGCCTCTGAGATTTGGCCATTGGTTCTCATAGAGTCATAATGGCATATGCTGATGTGTATGTTGGAACACTGTCCGCTGGACCTCCTAACTCGGCCCCACCTCAGCTCCTGTTGACATGAATATTCTTAGGGCCTCAACGACCTCCTCTATGTAGCCCATGCTTCTTGTTAAAGCAACACTAGTTGCCTAATAAATAAATCTCCACGTTTCAGTAACTTCACACAATTAAAATTTCTTAGTGGAATTACAATCTGGTGTGGGTGCTCCTGTTTTAAGGACTCAAGATCCTTCCAATATTATGACTCTATCACTCTGTAAGAGCCCCAGCCTCTGCATCTGGCCTTTGGATGGGAAAAGAGAAGGTGGAGGAAGAACACCTGTTTTTTGGCCACCTCAACACAGAAGTTAAAACATTATCATTTCCATTCTCATTCCACTGGTGAAAAAGTTACATGGTCCCCCCTCGAAGCAGGGAGGGAGGATGCAGATGGAGAAGAGACTGAGAAGTGTGTTCCTGGCTGAGCAACGACTTCTCAGTGTTAAGTACAGTACAACAAGAGGAAGCACAAACTTGGGTGTACTGAGCTGAATATGCCACAGCCACAGCCACCTTCCCACAACCTCCATTGCACGGTTCCTCCCCTCACAGTAGTAACCTCATGACAGTCTTGCTGGCTCTTTCTCTAACTTCTATTTCCTTCACTAGGATAATATAATAAATTCTCGATCTCTTTTATATCACACAAGAACCATGGACAACTCAAGAGAACGAGGGTGCATCTTTGGGCTTCGCTCTGCCTAAATATACCATTTTCTTCTCCCGAGGCCACCTCATGTCAGCATAGGGCTAGGCACAGGACAATAAGCTAGTAAGTGGCTGTACAGGTTCTGAACTTAAGTCTGGTTCCAGAGCCTGTGCTATTCTACCACTCTGTATTTCTAAAATAACAGGTATTAAGAGACTCCTTCCATGATCATCAATGAGTATTTATAAAGCATCTACGTCTTACAAAAGTGTTTAGGAACTATAAACTCCCCACTATGATGTACAGCACTGTTTTTCTTTACTTCTGGAATGCTGATCTCCAAAGTTATTGCAGTCAAAATTATATAGTAAGCAAAGCTAGTCTTTAGAAGTCCCTCACTGTTCTCTCAACTTGAGCAATGTACCTGTGCCCTCATGTCCAAGGTCCTTTTACCAAGCAATAACGTTATGTAGACTGGACTGCTCTTTCTCTAGATACACCATATTCCCACCCATTAGAACATACCTAAACAGATTTCATAATTTCCGCAGGGCCTGAGCCTTCTTTATAAGAAACTATGTAATCTGATAAACTACTCCTGTGGCATCTGGCAGCCCCCAAACAAGTTATGTTAATGGTGGAAATTTCAGCAGAATATGGCTTAAATAAACTTAAATAGATTGGTCATGAAAAAAAAGGCTAGATCTCAATTATATAGATTTGTGTCCCTCAAATACACTACATAAAAACCATCCACACCAATTCTGTGCATCAATCTTATCCTTTAAAAAAAGGGTTTTTTAGTATGAATTTTAAAAATTATAACAATTCACTGTAAAATACTATATCTACCATGTTCTTGTATTTCCAGTAGATTCTGGAGTTTCCTAGTGAGAAAATTTCAACTGGATGAATAATAAAATAATTATTCGCCTTACTGCAAGAATCTTTTTAGATTTAAAAAATAGGATGTCAGTCAAATACATTTGAAATGAAAAAAAATTGAGGCTATATGCCATCTTATTACAAAGTGTACTTTTCATCAAATCACACAATCGGAACAGATTCACAAAGATTATGAAGGCCAAGATCTGTCGTAAGGGGCAACTGCAAATAAACTATAAAAGGCCGTATAATGAGGTGATTAAAAAGAAAGACTCTGAAGTCAAAGGTCAAGTTAAACTTCAAATTCAATTCTTTCGGTAGGCTCCACCACCTACTACTTAGCCTCCCTGTGACTCGGTTTAGTTTAAATCCTGGCTCCACTACCTACTACTTAATCTCTAGGTTCCTGAGGTTTAAAAAAAGGAGAAGAAACTAGCTTTATTTGGGAAGGGGGTGGGGGGGGCGGTTGAGATTCATAGTGAGGAATAAATATAACATATGTCAAGTGCTCTTAAAGTAGCACATAGTTAGGACTCAAACATATTAGCTATTATTACTAGTATGACCAACCACTCCTAAGACACCTTTGGGAACTTTAACAATCTCTGTCTGAATCTATGTTTAACAATCTTAAATCAAAAAGTGTCTCCTCTTTTTCTGAAAAGAGTCTTCAAACTCTAAAACCATTTTTTTTTTGTCTTTTGTGAATATGAAAATATAGTAGGTAACTGGCTTCTTTATCATTTGAAGACTCAACACTCTTTTTAGTCTTTTTATAATAAAATTCCCTTCCAAATATTATACAAAGGACAGACTGCTCCATGGATTATAAACACTACAAAGACTTCACAAAATATAATGAAATTTTGAGATTCATAAAAGAACAAGCAGCTACTGGAACAAAAAGCTTAGACAAGAAATGATACAGAAGTCTATTAGCCTGCTCAAAAAACATTGAATTCTAAAATAAAGCACAGCAGGTAGAGAGATCCTTCATGGTTTAGAATCACTTAGATCACTATAAGCAGAGAATATTTTTGGTCACTTTTTTCCTTACCAGGAAAATTTCATTTCTTCACAACAATGAATAGATAGCATGGTAAGTAAGGGCAATTTCTTCAAACACAAATTCTGTACAAAAGAAATGCCTAAAGGCTGATTTGCAGCCACAGATATTCACTTAAAGCTTTAAAAATCTGGGGCATCCACCATTCTTTGAGGTAACGTTAGAAAGTAACACAAGCCCCATTTCTATCAAAAAAAAAAAAATTCTATGTTTGATTGAAAGAAAACTAAGCATCAAAAACTTTGATACTGATAAATTTAAATATAACACCATGGATCAACTCAAAGGTCAAATAGATATTAAAGTTCGTGATATACCAAAATATTTTTTAGAGGTCTAAAGACAAAAAAATGTTTTAAATAATTTAATGTTTGTTCATTTCTTCTATGTGTGATATAG
Source organism: Pteropus alecto (assembly GCF_000325575.1). Lineage (NCBI taxonomy): Eukaryota > Metazoa > Chordata > Mammalia > Chiroptera > Pteropodidae > Pteropus > Pteropus alecto. The sequence continues at coordinate 12,050,037 of NW_006443138.1, forward strand.
TAGGGTAGGCAATTTCATATACATTATGTAACTTCATTCTCTCAACAACCATATGGGATAAAGATTATCTTCCTTTTACAAATGAGAAAACTAAGGCCCAGTGATTTGCCCAAGGACACTTACTTGTATAAGATGCAATCAAAAATCTAATTCAAATTTTCTTAACCCCAGTTCAGTGCTCTTGCTTTTGCTGTACCATTGTCACTTCCAAAACTCAAGTAATTCTAAATCTTAGCTTATATAAGGTGTGCCAGTTTTCTCTGGGAGAGGCAAGTTATGAGAAAAAAAATATATTCATATTACCAAAAAAGACTCACTGGGCTTAAGCTGATTACCTAGTTTGATTTAAATGCTTTGGTTCATGCTGTCTACCTCCTTAGAAAATCTGCTTCTCTTCAGATATACAGCTTTCAGCAAGACCTAACTCAAGAATCACCTCCAAGAAAGTTCTTCAGTGTAAATGACCTGCTCCCTGCCTCTCAAGCCACCATCCTTCCTTTATCACTTTACTGCTTGTATCTAATTTGGACTATGTTATCACACACTCCTCTTTGTTCTCCAGTCACATATCAGGAACTGCATTTTTTTCATTCACTAATTATCAAGCATCTGAAGGGTCAATGGTGAGCAAAATAGGTAAGGTTCTCGCTATCATGGAGAGATTATATTGTTTGCAACTTTAACAAAGGTAAAAATAATATACACTATATAAAAGTATGATATTTCAGGACAAGGACTCCTTTCCTACAAGATGTCTGAAGAAAGCCTGCAAACTTGATAACATTTTTCAGGAGGAAAAAGCCCTTCTCTCATGTCTTCCAGATGAGAACTTCAACTTCATGCCCTTCTGAAGATACATGAGGAGGTGGGGATCAAAGTAGGAGGAAGGACAGATAAAAAATCTCTCAGGGGTTTCCTACACACTGACATTAAACCTTCACACATTAGTCCAGACATCTCTTCCTGTGTCCCATCCACAAGGAAACTACACTCAGCTGTAAATACTTTAATCAAGCACCTCCATCTATCTCCTTGCACTCAGCAACCTTCATTAATGAAGTACTCAGAGGCTTTTTAATTTAACTTGCATTATCTGTAGGTCTCATTCATTAGAATAAGCTAGGGCCTATGTCTTCTACTTTTGAATCCCCAATGCTCCAAGATCATTGCTATAAATGTGTTCAGCTTTGGATATGATAATATAAATATTAAAATATAATACTTCTTGTATTGCTATCAGGATAAGAATTTTCCAAAATAATACTATAAAACTACATCTAAGTAACAGTTCTTTACTTTGTCATTCATGCTTTAATACAAGTAACCTGCTCTTGAAGGATTATTTATAAACCAAACCAAGTTTAAAATGTACTAAGACCACTCACTAGTTAAAAAAAATTCTGCAATCTGCCCTTTAAAAAAAAGCCTTTTGTAATGCATATTTTGTAAATTCATAATTTTATCTTTTTTCTTAAATCAAAACAAACTAAAACATAACTGCATTACACAGAAGTGTATATTTTTCTCCAAAGTATATTTTAAGGTTTTTAAATTCAAAATGAACAAAGAAACTAGACATTGTCGAATTTATAAATGTTATAAGAAACATTTGATTGCCTTCAAAATGTAATAACATTCTAACTGAAAGAAATATAGCAGCATCTTTTCAGATTACAGATACGATAAATATTACAATACAATGAAGAAGAAATAAATCATGACCCTTTTTAATTAAACAGGCATTTCTAAGCACCTGTGTACAATGTACTGCGGCTCAAACAGTTCACATGGAATTTGACCAGAAGGACTTAATCTCCATAATTAAAGACCTAAAAGGTAGTTCTTATGTTGCATCTATTCCCTTTCCTAGTACTTTGAAAACAGGCATATTGTAGTCATTCCATATATAGTTGCTATCAAAAAAGAGGTAACAAATATTTGAAATTAGTTGTACTTTCAATAGAGGACAAATTTCACACCCTTACTTTTCTTTCTCCAACCTGTTTTACAGCACTAGCATGGTCTTAACAATTTTATTGCAAAATGAGTTCCAGCAAGCATAGAAAATGACCACAGTCTCTCAGCATGATCAGTGTATATGACCTCTGATGGGAAGGAAAAATCCTAACAAGAAATTCACCCATGTTCTTGCACAATCCTTGCTCTTCTTGTAATTCTAAGGAGTCAAAAACGGTTTTAAGTGATTATTTAAAAGACCAAAAGAGGAACTAATTTGAGGCTAAGTTTCAGGGAAAGTTAATAAAAACTAATAACCCTACCATACACAGGGCATTCTAATATTACTCAGGTGTCATTTAAAGTCTCCCACTAGAAAGGCAGAAACTTCATTAAATTATGTATTTAAAGCATATGTGCTTATATCATCAATTAGATAAGTTTTCCCATCTGTTTAAGTAGGAGCCCAAGTTAACCTATTATTTCAAACAGCATTTAGATAAAATGAAATTGAGCATGTTCTCCAGAGCAGATGTCTTTCATAAAGAAGAGTGTTAAATGACTTTTGTGAATGGAAAATCTGCATATACAGTTGCTTCGTGGATCCTGAGTGGGTGGCTCAATGAACCAAAAGCACGTTCCATGTGAAGCTCCTTGGAACCTGATTCCACTATTGAGAAAGGGCTTTGAAAGAAACACTAAATTTAAAAGTACACCAAAGGCTTAGCTTTCCTCCTACGCTATAATGCCACAGGAACTGAGGTTTAGAGGAAGGAACAGCACCGTGTCATTCGGCTCTGCAAGGGCGGGTGTGGTCTGCGGTGCGCTGCACAATCTCCTCCGGTGCTGTCACAGGAAAACGGGAGCCTCGTCTTAACCGCACCAAGTGACAGCGCCAGCTCTCCCGGGCGCCGGAGCTTCCGGCGAGACCCCGCCGTCCGCCCAAACTTCGGGAGGAGGCAGACATTCGGGGCCGCCAAAATGCTGTGCCTCCCCCCGCCCCTGCCGTGGCTTTGTAAGGGGACAGACGTACCTACTGTGGGCCCTAAAACACTCCGCCCCTGCCAGCCTCTGGAATCCCTCACTCCAAAAGGGGACAAAGAGAAAGTCCCCAGCGGCCCAAGCTCAGAACGTAGAGATTTGGAGGTGCAGACGCCCGCAGGAGTGCGAACCCATCGCCCCCCCAACCCGCGCGACACTCACCGGTGCGGAGCCCCCGGAGAGGCGGGGCGCAGGGGGCCGGTTCCTCTGGAGCTCTGCACGCGTCCGGTCCGACCCTAACTTCTCTCGGCCGCTGTCGCCAGCGACAGCTGGGGAACGAGCCCAGACCAAGGGCGCTGTCTCGCCGCCGCGGAGGCGCTGTCGGCTCTGCCCACGAGAGGGGCGGGAACGCCGGCCTCGTTACTATTCTTATAACTCTATAGCCGGGGCGGGTCCCCGCCTTCGCTCCGTCTGCGGGGCACCGGTGGCGGCCAACACCGCGGCGAAAGCCAACGCTGCAACCGCCGGGACTGCCGCTACCACTACCGCCCGTCCCGGAGCGCGTCGCGGCCTAATGTTGTCATTCGCCGCGTCGCCGCCTCTCTGGGTACCTAGAGCCGCCAAGATCCTTCACATTCGTGCGCCCTCCCCCTCCAGCCCCGCCCCCCGGCTCGCGCGCTCGGGCCACACCCTCTCCCCGTCACGTGACCGCGAGCGGAGGTGGCAGCGGCGAGGCCTCCCCTGCCCGGCGGGTGCCAACCCTGCAGGAGCAACTGGCAACGCCTTCTTCTGCCAGTCTTATCGTTGCCGCACCGCCTCCGCACACTCGAGGGCAGTTTCAGGATGCAAGCCCACCGCCGCCTGGCTCACGCTTATGAGCTGCCCAGGCGAGGCCTTTGGACCCGTGGTACTGGGCTCTGCCCAATCTTAGGAAACTGCACAATACTTACTGCTCCCTGCTCAGGGCTCAGGACCCCACGCCCAGTCTGAAGCCAGAGCGTGAGATCTGCCTCCCCAGGTTTGGGCTTGACTAAGGTTTTAGCCAAACAAAGGAAAAAAGGCATCGTGTTGCCTGACTTGAAAAGCAGTAACTACTTGTTCCTATTTCTAGAAGCACGTTAATTGTGGCATTTAATTTACTGTTTTCTTCATTAGAGGTTTTTAGTTTTAAGGAGAGGATGGTGCATTTCAGTCACACTGGGATCAAAATAGCCTAGCAAACTTATTTTTGTTCAGTCATGTTCAGGATGCTTCGTGCCAGTTTTACAGTCATTAAGTTTTACAATGTGTTAGGTTGGTGGCAGTCTAAACAGCAGAAATTTGCCAATTCCTTCCATTTTAAAAATAAAGCCTAATTCTTTATTTTTTAAGTACCTTAACTTTTGGAGACAACTTTTTGCCTCCTTTTTAACCATGGTTGGAGGAGCTTTCCCCCAGCCCTGTTGATTAGAAGAAAAGAGTAAAATGCTAGTCACCAAAAGAACACAGAAATAAGGGAGGTGGAAAAGCAAAAAGATTGTAATCAAACCCTGCTAACAATAAAGACACGTAAGAAAGCTTTCTGTAATAGCTCATCTCAGTTTGTAACTCATTTTTTCTTCCAGCCCAGGGCTAAAGTTCTTTTCTTAAGCATTTCTCATCGCCCCACATTTTTTTAAGAAGACATCAAAAAGCTTTCTGATCAGCTTGATATTTTGAAATTAATAAGCAATAGAGTTTGGCCTATATAATTATTATATTACACTTATTATTAATATTTGTCATTGAAACTCTAAGAAATGATGGGTCTTAAGACTCACCATTAGGTCATATCATCCGAGAAAGAAAAGAAACACTGCCAATTAAACTGCCATGCCACTGACTTTTTAAGATACATCTTGAATTCAGACATGTTAAACTGTGAAAAACGATGAGTCTTAGAATCTATAAGATATTGTAATAAACTGGTGTTCTGATGAGGAAAAGATTTTACAGATTCTGTTCTGAATTCTGAGAGATGACACTTGTAGTTCAAATAAATGTGAGGGAAGTTTATTCTGTAAATGATATTATTTCGGCAAAGCTAGTAACTTTGGAGTTTGTCAACAAATTGAAAACTGTCTCTTATTTTCTAAAGCAGTTTTTTTCCAAACTGACTCAAAAATCAATTGTATTTTTTCATGAAATAGTCTAGAATGGAATTGAATATAAAAGATCAGAGTGCATGTCTAGTAAGGGTAATAATTGTTTTATTAGACTTTCAGTTATGAGACAAGGTGAGTGTGTCTATGTTGTAATTTAAACTATATTTCTTATTGTGCGTTACAATCAAGTACATTTGATAAAGAGTGTTCCTACAGCATAGATAACATGTGAAATATACCATATGGACTCTTTTTCTCTGGTGCTTTTCCTTTACTTTGGAACTGAGACTTAAGATTAGAAAAAGGAGGCAAATTGCCTTGCCTAATCCTCTTAGCCCCACTTTCTTATACTAGCTATTGAAAATAAATATTCATTTATTGGAATAGGAAGTACAGTACTGGAAGCAAGGAGCCTAGGTTACATAGACTTAGCTAATTAGATGTGTGACTAGATAAATTACTCTCTGCATTTCAAGTTCTGATAAAAATAGGGAGTTGGCTACATGCTCTTTAAGGAATGATACGCAACCTTTTTCTCAAATAGATACAGTCACATTTAAAATAAATAATCATGGTATACTTAAGATTATCCAAATTCTTGTCAAAATAGCTGCAACTGCTTTTAGCCACACTCAATAAAATATTCACATTTAAAATAAATAATCATGGTATACCTAAGATTATCCAAATTCTTGTCAAAATAGCTGTAACTGCTTTTAGCCACGCTCAATTAAAAAAAAAAAAAAACAGAATGCAGGTAAGTGAAAGTGTAGATATTACAGGAAAACAAAACAAAGCATATCTTTCACTAAGCAATCTGTATTTTAACTTGCTAGTAACAGTACCTTGTCATGAATAGCTAATGATTTTGACATACCTCACAACTGATTGCAACAAAATGATGAATCAATACACTTGAGTTAAAAAATATGTTTTTGAGATTCCTTTCAAATCTACTACTCTATGATTCCAGATCATCCAATCTAGCATTTTCAATGTAATCACAACATAAATAGAAACTAATATGTGGTTCTGCACTACAACTGAAAAATATCTGATAACTTTCATTTGCTTTGTTAAGAGAGAGAGATACCTTGGAAGTTTGCTACTCTTAAAATGATTTTAAAACTAATATTTTAAAATAAAACTTTATTATAACTATCCACTTTTAACTCCAATGAAAATTCATGTCTTTTGCCTAATGTTTAATTAATTATTCATTTCTAAAAATGAGAAGGGATTTTTTTTCCAAATCAGTTTAAGCACTAATAGGCATGATAATCTTACCCACAGAATGTATTTCAACCCTGACCTAAAATGAGAGAGATTTGGCTTGAGGGTTTTTTTCCTTTAGCCTATCCATTTAGACGCGTATGTTGCCAAAGTTTGCTAATGAGGATTTTTCTCTAAGAAGATTGAGAACATAAGTAAGATATTTAACATAAGTAAGTAAGACATAAGTAAAATATTTAACATAACTTTGAAAACTGTGGTAGAGTGTATTATTATTACTCTTGGTCATGTCACTGGTCTCTAGCCAATGGTTTGTGAGCATATGTGACCCATGCTAACTGCTTTAAATCTGAGTGCAACATTCAGGTCAATCTTAGTCTTTTGCTGACTGCCGCAAGAAAAGCATGCTCCAAATAGCATCTCTGAATAAGAAAATATGTGGAGCAGACCTAAAACTCACATTTACCCTGGAGCAGTTCTGCAGCAGCTGATCTGCAACTACTAACAAGAGTAGAACATAAATATTTATTGTTCTAAGTCACAGAGATTTTTTTAAATTGTTATATATCATAGTTTCGCAAATCACCTAATGTGAATTTGAGCCAACAGGTGAGTGGTTCAAAGGCTAAATGCACTATAGAATCATAATATTTAAACTTCTATATAGTAAAATAAAATAATAGACATCTAAAAAATATGTAGTAAATAACTAATATTTACATTAAATGTAGTCTATAAAATTACATATTTGCTTGCAAAATATTTGCTTATTGATTTTAAGTATTTCTATTTAGTATTACTTGTTTTAAAGAAATATCCCTCAAGGAAAGTTTGGATAATAAAAAAAATGTAAAGAAGAATATAGACTTCTGTTTGTGGCATATCGTGGACCAGATACCCAACTCAGTGATCACACTGAAAACAAAATTTCTGAGAAAAAAGTTTTAAAATCATATTAATTATATAGCTGAACTGGGAATAAAGTAAAGAATTATTGGGTCAAAAATGAAATGAAGGCAAAAACCTAGAGAGTTGAGCAGAGCCTAAAAGCCAGCCTTTACCCCAAAGGCATTTGCCAAACCAATTAACATAAGCTTTGGTTTTCATTGCCTTATAAGAGACAAAACTCACGACCTGCCCTACATACACGGAAAACAGTGATTCTAAGTATTATTTGTTCAGTTTAAATATGTACTAGAAACAAATTTGTCCCTTACTAGCTAGCATACACACCCCTCCTTACAAAGAAAATAAACTGTCTTAAACCTTGGCACCTAGTAAACAGGGAAATAAACGAAATTATATCTGAGAACTTGGAGTCACAATCCAGCTTTCACGCAAAAATATAACTTGAATTCATACCATCTATGTGATTCCAGATGTGTGATTAAACTGATAATTAAGAATTATTTTTGACTGTTAGTGCTCTCAGATACCTGGCAAAAGCAAATGCCAACCCTCTCTGGAGGAACTCATCTTCATTTTAAGCCTTACAGAAGGATTATAAAAAATTCTGAGGAAAATTAGCAGCTCACATTTTTTAAAAAATAACAAGCACAGAAGAAAATAAGACATTAGAAATAATGTAAACATAAGACTGCGGAAAGAGAGTGAAAAGGACTGCAGATACAGAAATTACCAGGCACAGACTATAAAGTAATTATCTAAAATATGAATAAAGGAATAAAAGACAAGCTTGAAAATATGTACAGAGAACAAGAAACTATAAAGAATGACTGAAGATATTTGAAAAAGCAACTTAAAGAATTGAAAAACATAGATTATTAAAATGTAAAACTCAGTGGGCAAGTTTATAGTCTGTTTGACATAGCAGAAGTACAATCTAGTGAACCAGGAGTTAGAAATGAAGAGATTATCCCAAATGCAACAGAAAAATAAAAATAAGAGAAAAATATAAAAGAGACTTTGACATAGAAGACATTGTGAAATCTAAAATAAGTCTAATCATAGCTACAGAAGAATAGGAAAGAGATAATTGGGCAGAGGCGATATTTGACAAGATAATGACTGAGAACTTTTCCGGAACTGATGAAAGACTCCAACCCACAGACTTGAGAAGTCCACCAGATCCCAAGCAAGCTAAAGAATAATAAGCCCATACTTAGATACATCATAGTAAAACTATAGAGCACCAATAACAAACAAACAAAAAAAGCAGCAGAGAAAAAAATACAGATTATCCTCAAAGCTTCTGGTAACTGATTTTCATCAATAGCAACAGAAACCAGAGACAGAATAATATCTTCAACAAGCTAAAAGAAAATGACTGTAAGCTTAGAATTTAATACCCAGTAAAAAGATCTTTCAAGAATAAGGCCAAAATAATGGCATGTTCAGGCAAGAAAAGCAAAGTTTGCTGCTAACATTCTCACCAATAGCAAGTCTAAAGAAATTTCTTTAGACAAAAATAGAGTGATCTCAAATGAAAGGGCTAAGAGTTGAGACTAGAGGGAGAGCATTGAAAATGGTAAATGTTTACATAAATCCCCAAATCATTAATTATTCAAAATGTAATTGTTAAAATTATTTTAATATTTTTAAAAAACGACAATCACTCATACGACTAACATCAGAATAAGTTCATTAAAATTCTCACTTTATACCCACTATTACACCAACCTCATCAGAGCAAGTATTACACTAATTTGTATTGTTATCTCTATGTGGTATATGCCTTTAAAAGCAAAAACACTAAACTTTTTAAAATTTTTTGTCTTCTTTCTCATCCATACAGACAGAATTGTATTAATATTTTATTGGTACTTTTTAAAGAACTGTACTGGTAGAACATTTTCGGTATTTTCTTCATGATGACATCCTTATTTCAAATTTGCATAATGTGCCAATGAAGACAATTTATGAATAATCAGAGAAATTAATGTATATTTAGGAGACCATGATATAAAGTAATAAAAAGCAGAATTATATGCTATTTTTCACATAACTATGAAGCATTAATGATTCCCACCATAGAAGTTTAAAAATGAAAGTATGTCATAACGAATTATATAATTATGTATTCACGGGTTAAGGACAATTAAGTCTTATTTAAAAGTTCTGCCTACTCTTTCCGCCCACATCACCTATTCAAAATTAGGTGCACGCTGTAACTTTTAACATCATCTCTGGAAATAGTTAGAAATTTATGCTCAGGCTATAAGAATTGACTCAAGTTTTAATTCAGCTCAAGAGGGCATCCTAAACTCCAAATAAATTTTAAAAAGAGGAACCCATTTCTTTCTGATGGTTACACAACTACCCATTCCCAGTTGTAGATATGTGTTTCATTTCAATTTCATGACAGTGTATAAAAAGCTGTTTATCACAATTATGTAAACATGGAAAACATAGAACACATAATCCCTTAAATTTTATACCTTACTTTTTCTTCCCAAGCATTACTCTTTCTTTCCCTCAACCATATGAGATTATTCACAACATACTTTTCTAGTACTTTCTTGATAAAACCAAATCTATAATTTCACTGCAGAATGCCCAATGACTTTCATGTCTTTATATCTTTTAAGATATAAATGATTATATTTTACTGGTATAGGTCATTCCTGTTAGCTTTGTCCAACCTGAATTTATCTATTTATAAACTTACCGAGAGGTCAGAATTAATTCAATTTATATAAACCAGATTGTACATTAATTCTTTCAATTTAATAAGTTATCAGTTTTTACAGGTTCTGAGGCACAGCCTGTGGACAAAATAAGTTATCAAGTATCTATAGGTTACTCCATCTCTTTCCTGAAATGAATGCAAAAACCAGCAAGAGGCCTCGCCCTATAAACTAGCAATGTTTCAAAACTGTCATTCCCGTTGCTCTCTACTGGGAGTGAAGGTGCCATACACAAAGCATTATCAGGTAGTAGCCATCTATCACACCTCCCAATAATGACAGGTTCTACCTAGATGCCTTCTGACAGATCTCTTAGGTATTTTGTGTCTCTCTTATCACTCCAGAAGACTGGTGCCCAGAGATGACAACTTGGAAAGAGAAGATATCCACTGTATATTCCAAAAGCTGTGTTTCTATTAGGTTCATTCCTCTGTTCTGGGCCCTGTCGATACTTTCCCCTGGTTGTTTTCAGTCAATTCCTGTGGGAGCCTTAGTTTTGCCCTGTATTCTTATATGCACAGCTGAGACTAGACTCCCAATCCCATTCCCCGCATCGTTTCCTTTAACCCTTAATCCCTATAACACCCTCCTGGAAATGGACTGGAGTTGGCACACCCCTATTTAAGACTTCATCTTCGAATGTCAGCTCCTTTCCAGAGATGGCTAAAGACTTCACCCCTGGTGGTACCACTTTGCTAATTACTTCCCACTACTTTTCTCTGTCAACCCAAAGCCTTGGACCTGATGTCATTTACATCTAACAATCCTTCCTTAAATTATTACAAAAGTTTTACACCATGTGACTACTATGTGAATACTATAATCTAAACAAACAACAGGGAAAACTCTAGAAGAAAATGATGGTTATTAAACAAATAAGGACAAGGAAAGATTTAAATAGACTCATTGGACATATCAATCAAATGTAATACATGAAACATTTTTAGGTTCTGATTCAAACAAGCCACTTTTATACAAATATATCAGTGAGATAATCAAGAAAATTTTAATACTGGCTGGACATTACATAATATTAAGGAATTATAATTGTCTTAGTTATGAAAATACATGCTTTTTAAAAATATCTGATTTTTTAGAGACACATACTCAACTATAACTGGGCTTCTGCTTTAGAAAAAAACTTCAAAATATATTACTTTATTTTCACCACCTGTAGGTCAGGTCCAGGGGAATGTACTCTGCAACTACTACTTATTATTTTCTACCCTTACCCAAATATAGCGATTATTTCCTCCTATCATGTCTGTGACTTTTTTTTTTTTCAGTAAAAGTGTTCAATTCAAAAGCAACTCATGCCACCTGTTATTTGCTTCGAACTTCTATTAAGGCCCTGTGAAAAGCTAATATCACATGACCTGTGGTAAATAAATCAGATTGAGCACATTGACATGCTCAAATTTATATAAAGCTTTCTGCAAATACAGATTACTCTAGAGATGCTAAGAAGCAGATGTACTGATCTCTTTGGCATTCACATGATTCTGTTACAAATAGAATTTGAACAGATTCTGAATGCACAACTGTCAAATTCATATAAAGTAGCAAAAAAATGTCAAGTAAAAGTTTAGGCTTTGCCTTAACAGCACTGACTGTTATCTGAAAAAGAATCGAAAGTCTTCTTGTTAATGTTTTATTTCTTCAGTGCTAATATTTGACAAGAACTGAGTACTTTCATTTCATGCATAGATATTCCTGTTAAGGTTAGCAGTGATAATTCAGAAACTGTTATGAGTTAGTATTACTATTAAATCCAAAGAAAATCTCAGAATTACTTCAATCACTATTACTAGGTTCATTAATATTTGACTCACTAAAGTAGTATAATGTAGAGAGGTTGAACTTCAGTTGTAAAGTCAGATCGATCTCAGTTCTAATCCTAGCCCTATCATTTACTAGCTATGTAATCTCACCAAGGTTCTTTTTTTCATCTGTGAAGTGGAGTATTTTTAAAAATCTATTTTTAAATGTTATTATAAGAATTAAAGAACTCAAAAAATATAAACAATTATGATTACCATTTTGGAGAATATTACATTCTGCACAATATTACTATTTTCACCCCACTTAGTTGTAAGAAAATTTCACACAAAACATACACTCTACCAACCTTCCGTTGATACCAAGGCTTTTGCAGTAACTCCCCCAATTCTGAGAATTATAGAAGACACAGGAATAATCTCAGATCATGAAAGAAGATTTATTTAAGAATTATACAATCCCCAATTCAAATATCAGGATCTCACATGTAATGTAAAAACGAATACCACTTCAGCAAACCGGAGCTAGACTCAATTTCAGAGTTGTGTTTTCTTTTTAAGTAAGACTTCCAAGCAGACCTTCTCTTGCAATACATAGAGTCAATACTCTAAGTCAATCCAGTCTCACCAAACTTATCAAGTACAATAAATCAAAGCAAAACAAATACATTTCCATATTCTTCTGCCTACACAGTGTTGCTTAGCAACCCAGAACACCTTATCTATGACTTTTTATAAATGTGAAAATGGCTTTTTCAAAGCTAATATCTTTGAAAGATATTAGATGTAAAGACTTAATGGATTCAAGTTAAATATTGGGCTAGTATACTTACAAGTGGTGCAGTATATTTTTATATAGCATCTTTTATGCTATTTGATTGATGCACAATTTTTGATGTTTAGACTGACAATCAAATTAATGATATGGCAGTCTTATCCCTTTATAAATTTGTGACTGGGAAGTAATTTGTATGGTATTACTTTGATACTATACAGATATCCAGCTCCCCTTCAAACATAAACTTCATGTTTTAACACCTATTGAAAACCCTTACATGAGTTAATAATTTCAATGAGAATTGCAGAATAACTAATTCCATCATTTCTTCTATATTTTTTCTTTGATAAACTAGAGCTCACCTTTATTACCTGGAACTACTTGATTACTCTGAAATATAGATTCAAGAGGAAAAAAATAAATAATAATTTTTTATTTTTAGTTACTAATTTTCACGGTAAAGATATTTTGGAAACTAATGGGAAAAACGGAATTTGCGTTTTATATAAGATGAACATTTTTGACTTAGAAAGGTAAAGATTGTTAATTTAAAAAAAGTGAAGAGGTTATAAAACTGCCTATTGAATATTATACTACTTTGGTTTAAAAATAAGTATATATTTATGTGCATATGTAGGAAAAAATAAAGATATGGAAAGATATACAATAAACTGTTAACAGTGGTAATCTGGATAAAGAATACTAGAAAAAAATATTCTATTTTGCTTATATATAGTTCCTGATTTTCTGCCATGCATTTACTGCTTTTATAATAACAAAAGATTGTTATTTTTTTAATCGCTATTTCTTACTGAGTCCACAACATATAGCTTCTGAATCATCATTGACAGGAGCCCAGCTGGGAGGCTACCAGGGCACAAGCCTTGTTGGCTACTTCGGCAAAGCCTCTTTGCCTGCTGATTTCTTTAACCTCTGCATAACTTACCCATGGCTCATAAGGCCTCCCTGAGCACTAAACCCACATAGACTTTTCATTTTAGCAGTCATCACCAACTGGCAACTTCTTTGTATGTTTCTTGTTTGCCTATGGGCAGAAATTCTCTTTTTCTTTTGTTTTATTGCTATCAGATTCTCTTTCTAACTCCTCGGTCTCCTTTGCAAGTTTATCTTTTTCTGCTATTTCTTTAATCACCCCCAAATTCCATACTCGGCCTTCTCTTTTCACTCTACCTCTTCTTCCTAGAAAAAAGAGGAAAAAATGGGTCTTATGTTCTTATTCTTTTTAATCTATCAACTATATCTCTAGCCTAGTCCTCTCTCCTGAGCAACATAATTATACATAGAATAACTAATCATTGTAATCCCCAGTTAGACATTTCACAACAAATATATCTAAAACTTAAGTCATCTCTATTTATGCATTAATTTTCAATAGTTACTGAGTACCTCCTTAGAGTCAAACTATGCTAGTAAATGAATATATACTGTGGTAAGTAAAACGGGGAAGGCTAGAAATTAAATTGAGGAAGTAAATAGAGGCCAGATCCTGTAGCAGGCTACATGGAACGGTTAGTTTTAGACTTTATTCAGAGTGCAATGGGGAACCACTGGATTGTTTTTAGCAGGTAAGTAACCTGACCAAATTTGCTTTTTAAAAAGATCACTGCAGCTTCTCTGTAGAGGGCTGGAAGAGGAAAAATTGGGAAGCAGAGAGACAGGATATTAGAGCTAAAGTCCAGGCAAGAGCTAAATGTGGCCTAAACTAGGATGGAGCTATTTTTTAGAGAAAAAATAAGTTTTGATGTTAACTTGATTTGTGGATTGAAGAAAAAGGGAAAACAGAGATAGATGTATAGATATGGATATCTCTCATATATTCGTTAATTCATTTTCTTTGGAAAACCATGACTAATACAACGACCTCAAAATTAGTCTCTATAAAAGAAGATTAGGAAATGTTATTTTATTAAATTTTAGGTTAAGAACAAGATCCTGTGCAAACCCTATTTACTTTGATCTTAGAATGTCAAGTAAAATAGCAGAATTCTAGAATAACCTACAGAAATAAGTAAATGTTTATTATATTTCCTATAGTACAAGAAGTTTTTAAAAACTCATTGTTTATAAAATATATAGACTTTTGCAAAACACCTTATGGACTGAAAAAAAACAACCAAACCAATCTCCTACAAATAGTCCTTAGACTGTGGTTTTATAATCTGTCTACTTAGGGGAGTGTTCTAATTATCTTCACAAATTCAGTGTTGTGAGAATGTATTTCTAGGCATTAATTATCATTTCAGAAGGAATTCAGTTCTCCTACACAATAAAATGCTAAGTCTCCAATTTTAATTTGTTCTGTACATGATGCTGTCTCTGAAGTATTTAGTTGCCCCCTGCTGGTCACACAATTATAGAATTCCTAAGAATATGTAGTTCTCAGTAGATTGCATATGATGAGACTTCTAAAAAGATGCATTGGTCTTTTTCATCAAATGAATTTATGGTGGGCTTCTAGTGCTCAACTGACTTATGTAAGTTAACTCAGAATTCTTCATAAACACAATCCTGTGTCATATTTTATCTCTTCAAATCCTTTTGAAATCATATGGGAATAACATCAAATTGAGAAGGGAAAAAAAAGACTTGTTCGAAAATCTTAAAAATTGCATTTTTATCCTGTCCCAGCTACGACCTACCTCTCTGGCTAATCTCAGACAAGACACTGGTTGATACCTACTTCCTCATCTATAATATTGAGTATAATTAACAGTTGATAAACCTCATATTTAAATGATAATTTGATAAGTTTGGCATATGTAAACAACTGTAAAACAATCACTACAATCAAGATAGTGAAAATCTTTATCAGTCTCTAAAGTTTCTGCATGCAACTTTGTAATTCCTTACTCCCACCTCCTGCCCCTCCCCCTCCTCTCCTACCCTCGAGTAACAATTGATGTGCTGTTACCGTAAATTAGTTTGCATTTTCCAGAGAACATAAATTTTAAGCTCACTAGTTTTAGAGACTAAAATGAGATATGAAAAAACAAATTATTTTCAAATAGTAAAAACATTTCTTTTTTTTTTTTTAGATTTCCTATCTTGAAGCCTGCAGCAGCAATGTGATACAGTGGTTACAGGCCTTGACTCTAGAGTCAGCAGACATGAGCTTGGGTTTTGGCTCTGTCATTTACTAGCTGTGTGACCTTGGGCAAGTTACTCAACATTCTAACTAAGGTTAACAGTTTCCTCATACTTGAGGGAAAGGATAATAATAGCATCTATCCTCATAAAGATGTTGTGAAATTGCATGCAAAGCAATTAGTTCAGTGTTGGGTCTGTACATACAATACACTCAACCAAAATGGTAGCCACCTGTCTTTAGAGATTTCAAAGAGCACCCATCCAGTGTTAAGAAAAGGAAATGAGAACTCTGGTCATGGAGCTGGTTTAATCTTAAAGCAATAATTATAGAAGTTTTATGTAAAGATAAGAATAATTCACTGTGCTAGATGACTCTGACTTAAGTCTTTTTCTTAAGCACCCTATTAGTTTTCCTTCTTAGCCAGATATGGTTTTCCTTATACTTCTTTTTCCAACTGTCATGGTTTTCCTGTCTTTGTGATTTCACACCTGCCTCCATACCCAAACATATGACCTGACAGTCATCTCATTTCATCTTTATGATTTGACAAATACTTTGGCTAAAGTAGGGAATGATAGTCACCACTTGAAGTGACAGACACCATGAAAATAGAGATAATGAAGAAACTGCTACTTTTGTGATAAATGTTCTTTAACGGTTTTCTCCTTCGTATTCAAATACTTCTGGGGCTCTTTTGTCAAGCTCTGCCGAGTTCACAATTGATAAAGGTCTCTCTCTACAACAGAAACTAATTGAGCTCTATTTGCCAGCCTTGCCCAATCTAGTATCCAGGGCAAATTTTGACTTTATAAAGGAGTTAAGATACTGTATCTTGGAATCCTATAGTGTGCCTCCCCTCCCCCAAACCCCCGCTCCTGAAGCTTTAGCATTGTCTCATTAAAGATAGCTTAGATAAATTATATGGAGAAGAGAAGTGGGGGCATAATTCTTCTGTGAGGAGGGGACCCTTCTGCTTAACATTCTTCTTATTTTGTAATGTGCCATTTATTCACTCCTTATACATTAACCACCCAGAAATTAGAGTCTGAGACAATAACTTCTGTGCAGGTAGTTGATTTTGGGAAGGGATCTCAGTGAATAAAAGTGGAGAATTTGGAAACTAAAGCATGGAAGGAAGGAAAGTCAATTCAAGAGTACATTATCGATCTAGACATTACAGTAGGCAACTAGGCCTTGTTTTTTTTTCTAGATCTTTGATTATTTGTTTAGAATTCATCTAGAATTGTCTGCCTGAGTGAAAAAGAGGGTAGCGTTTATCTTCTAGTTTCCATCCCCCATTGTTCAATGTGGCAGATACATCCTAAGATAACTTGCAGTGATCCCTGCCTTCTGGTATTAATGCTGTTCTTTAAATTCCTGAATGTAGATAGAGCCTGTGAATTACTTTCAACTAATAGAATATGGCAAAGATAATGGGATGTTAATCCCATAATTATATTACATTATATGGCATATGGGATGGAATACATCTCTTCCATCATTATATTATCTAAGAATTCATCCCGCTAGTGGAATTGCTCTTTCTCATTTTCCTGCTAGCTTTGAAGAAGTAAGCTGCCATTTTATAAACTGCCTATGGAGAGAACCATGTGGCAAGGAATTCAGGTGGCCTCTAGAAGCTGAGGACAGCCCCTGGCTGACGGCCAGCAAAACCTTCCAAAGCGCTCAGTCCTACCACTGCAAGAAAATTAATTCTGCCAACAACCTGAGAGGGTTTGGAAGCACATTGTTCTTCAGTCAAGTCTTCAGGTGGGAACACAGTCCAGCCAAAACATTTAATGCTCCTTGGGGAGAACCAAAAGTGGAAACCCCAACTAAGCTGTTCTAGACTCTTGATCCACATAAACAGATAGTCAGTGTGTATCGTTTTTAGCTACTAAGATTATGGGATTTGTTATACAGAAATAGAAAACTAATGCAGATTTTGGTACCTAGAAAGAGGGTGCTGTTGTAACAGATTCCTAAAAATGTGTGTGTGCTTTTGGAACTGAGCAGTCAGTGGAGGCTGGAAGAACAGTAAAGAGCATGATAGAGAAAGCCTCAATTACCTTGACCAGATTATCAGTAAAAATATGGATACTGAGGACACTGTTACTGAGAGCACAGAAAGAAGTGAGGAACGTGTTAATGGAAACTAGAGGAATGAGAATCTTTGTAATGTAGTGGCAGAAAACTTAGTAAAACTGTCTCCTGCAATTATACTGAAAGCAGAACTTGTAAGTGATGAACCTGGTTGTATAGTTAAGGAGATTTCCAAGTGAAGTGTTTAAGGTGATGACTGGTTTATTCTTGCTACTTATAGTAAAATGAAAGAAACGAGAGACACTTTAAGGGAAGAACTATTAAACAAAAAGGGATCAAGACTTGATGATTTTGAAAACCTTCATCTTCCTCAGGTAGTAAAATACACTAACACTAGGAGATGGCTTCTGAACACTGTCAGGAAATGCTACTCTAGAGAAAATGCCCAGGGAATAACTCTATAAACTTTTGTTAAAACCTCAAAGAGTTCAAAATGTCAGGGTGTTTACTCATACAAAGGACCATCTCAAGAGATTAAGAGTATGTCTCAGATACTCTCTATCAAACCACTGGGCCTCTATGAAGGTACTGTTCCTCAGCTTTAGGCTCTTAGCAGGAGCCAAAGATAGACATGGGATTATTTGGAAACAATTTGTGTATTGTGTAGTTTTTGTCTAATGAAGTACACACCATTGAAGTACACGAAGACTCAAAAAGTTCCTGAGAAATTTATTTCAGCAGAAACAATGCCAGCTTGAAATGAGGACGAAGAGAGTACAAAACAAAAGTAGTTTGTCAGACCCCCAAATTTTACTGGCAGGAAGTAGGCTGATAAACCTATTCATCTGTGAACATGTGCTACTTTCCATGAAAAAAGGAAGGATGAGTCAGAGGGCTGAACCAAGAACAATGGAGGATTATTCTCAATCCAAAGAACATAATCAAATAACTCTCAATATTCACCCAGCTATATTTCAAAACTGCTATGGACCAAAGACTCCTTTTTACCTTCCATTTCCCCTCTTTCTGAACTAGAATATCTGCAGCTATTATAGTACATCTGTCTCACCATTGAATGTTGAATATGCTGGAGGAAGAAAACTTCTTTCTTCAGTTGCACAGGTTCCATAGATGAAGAGTAATTGTACTGAAGGACTATCTCTTTTTCTGAGGAGTGGACTTCCATATTGAAAATGAATACTGATCATTTTTTTAAAGTTTATTGATTCTTTAAAAATTTTTAATAATAAATCCATTATATTTTAACATAAATAACACATATTTCATGAGAATTAACTGTATTTTCCAAAATAATTTAGTGAGAAGAGTGGTATTGGTTTTATATTTTTGCTAATCTCTTTAATATCTGGCTTAATAGAGGACACGATCCTTATATCTACTTCTGTATTCAATCTATTCTGTTATATTCTTTTGTTTGAAATAAATGTAGAAAATCCAGCTTATATATGTAATTGGAAAAGGAAGGAACATTTTAATCGTTTTTTTTTAAGATAATTGTGAAAACTTATATTTAATATCATGCCAACAAAACTCTACAACCGACAGTTTCTTAAAGGTGAGTAGCAATGTAGAATCTGAAACCGTATGAAGGGACACATTTGCATACTAAAGTGTTAAAATTCATTGGTATATTGTGGTATATATTGAATTTTTACCCATGCATTATTTCATAATGCCATACGTTGGTCACTTGGAAAATAATGGTTCACCGAGCTATGGATATCTTCCAAATGCTGACACATTTCATTGACACATTGACACATATCAAAAACTCATATTCATTAATATTGCCACTGATCTCATCAGAGAAGCCATTAAAAATTAGAAAATTGTCACATTCACAGGAGTGGATGCAAGTTTTCCAAAATTCTGAATTTTTCTCAGAAGCTCAAATTTTATCCTTAGCAACAAATACTGTAAATTGTTTTCATTGAAGTAACAGACTTACCTCACTAAGTTTTTAGACAGTGTTTGCCAAATACCCAGGTGTGAATAACTATTGTTTGTCATTTTTTCAAGTAAAAGTAGTGCTCCATGTAAAAAGTGGCTTGTTCGACACACAACTAAATCACATAAACCATTTTCCTCAAGACAACCATTGTATTTTGATATGTAGC
>NW_006443138.1:12069861-12084702 GCF_000325575.1 Pteropus alecto
TCAGAGAATTTAAAAGTTAATAAAATTGAAGTTCAGATTTAATAAAATTAATAATTATTACTATTTTATCAAGCATATGTCTTAAATGAAACTCTCTCTTTTTTTTTTCCTGTGAGTATGTAGCAGTGAAGAATACAATGACTACTGATATGGTTTGGTATCACTGCCTTGATTTATGTTAAGGCAACAGCAGTTTTATCTACCATTGCTTTTGTATCATAGTACAAATGTCAACAACACAGTGAGAAAGGCAAAGTGTCGTAATATTATTGTGAAAATAGTTTCGACTTTGCAGATACTTGAAAGGTTCTCAGTGACTCCATAGAGTCTGCAGACCAATTTTGAGAATCGCTGGTCAAGAGCAGACTCAGTCCTAAGTGGTAGAAATGCATTTTTTGTACAATTTGCCCCTCTGAGAAGAGTTTGTGCTGTTAAACCAATGCTGGCCCATTGCTCTCTCACTGACCTTTTCTCCTGATGATAATCATGACCCATCATATTCTGTTTTTAGTTCTAGCTCAGTTTTCCATTTCTAATCTTCCATTCTTCTTGCCAAAGCAAAGATTCCTTGCTTCTATTTTTATCTATCTAATCAAACTCAACACTAATCTTCTAATGATTCTGTTTTAATTCTTGATTGTGTTGCCAGCAATCAACTTAAAAGCGGGGCAGAATTTTATTTTGTTCATTTATTATTTCATTCATACATTGATGGATTTAATCAATGAAATAAATAAATTCATTGATTTTAAAATGAATTTTCTGCAAATCTACTATTTCATTTGCTAGAGAGATGACATTTGCTTTTGACCTTAAAGAGTGACATGATTTGGACAAGTGAAATGAGAGTGTAGTTTTTTCAAAGTATGAGAAATAATAATAGATTTATGGATTAAAAAAAAAAAAAGAAGAAGGGGAACTTCTTGGGGAAAGGCAAGGAGGATGCAGAGTAGAGTAATTAAAGACAAGATGAAAAAGGCAGTGTAGGGTCATCTCGTGAAAGCTATTGAATGCATAGAGTTCATTTGGTGATCAATGGGGAGCTACCAGAGACATTTGAGCAGAGTCAGCGACAGTGAAGTGAAACAGGCTCAATAACCAAAGCATAATTTACTTAAGATTTATTTGGCAACTACGGATGAGAAGAATTTAGTGGAGAAAAAAGACTTGAGGCAAGGAAACCAGGTTGGAGGCCTGAATTAGGGTGGTGGCCTGGAAATGCAGATGGATGGGGATAGATTTTGAGAACAATGAGGAAGTAAGATCAGTAAGTGGTAGTGAGGGAGAAGTGGTTGTCAAATATGATTAGAGTTTCAGGCATGAGTTACTGAAAGAATGGTGATGCTATTCAAAGAAATCAGGAAGTCAGAAAAAGGAAAGGTTTGTATGAGGCAAGATAAGTTCAGTTCTCTACTTGTTAGGCATGCAAGTGCCTATACTCAAGGGGAACTAATTTTATAGCACTTACAAAAACTGGAACCCGACAGATATTTGAAGATTGTCGTTATAGCTGGACTGGCTTTATACTGTCTCCTAGAAATAAAATGTGAAGGGGAAAATGAAAAATGCAGTCAGTATTTTAATCATCTGCAGAGTTTTTCTCCAGACAAATCTAGCAGGGATCTGTAGCTTTTCTGTGGTCTGTATACAACAAAGGCAGTTCTTATAAATTCATATGTATTTACTGAATGATTTGGTTTTATTTTTTTATTTTATTTTATTTTTTATTTTTTTAAGCCTACAGCACTTGGTATTCCTAGGTGGTCTCCCATCCAAGTACTAACTCCTAATTATGTACTAACCAGGCCCGACCCTGCTTAGCTTCCAATATCAGATGAGATCGGGCGTGTTCAGGGTAGCACGGCCATAGACTGACTTGTTTATGTCAATTAAACCCTCACAACAGCACTTAGATATTATTATCTGAATTTTCACAAGAGAAATCAAGGTGCAAAGAGGTTAAATAACTTTCCCTGAGGTCAAACAGGATGCAGTGGAATGACATTTGAAATCAGGTTCTGTGTAGTTTCAAAGTCCTCGTTTCTTCTACTCTATATGGCTAAAGTATTTATTTGCCTTCCTCCCTTTTCCTTTTCACAGAATGAAAAGGCAACAGGGCCTTTTGGTCTTTACCGTATGATCATAACCAGAGACTAATTTAATGCCTGCTTAGGAGATCTATCTTAGGAAGAGTTGGTGCTCAGGGGCTCTGTTTTTCCTTCCAGTTTTATTGAGATATAATGCAATATATCCTTATAAGTTTAAAGTGTACAGAATAATGATTTGATTTGCATATATATGAAGCAATTACTACAATAAGTTTAGTTAGTATTCACCATTTCATGTGGATAAAACGTGAAAGCAAAAAAAGAAAAAATTGTTTTCCTTGTGATTAGATCTTTTCGGATTTCCTCTCTTAACTTATAGCAATGTTCACTACTATCATCATGCTGTACATTATGTCCTTAGTGCTTATTTATCTTGTCACCTCTGGTAACCATAAATTTGATCTCTTTTTCTATAAGGTTTTTCTTTCTTTTTTTTTTTTTTAACGATTTCACATGGAAGTGAGATCATATAGTATTTGTCTTTCTCTGTCTTATTTCGCTTTGCATAATGCCCTCAAGTTTCATACATGTTGTCGCAAAATGACAGGATTCCTTTGTTTCTTTATAGCTGAATACTATTCTATTACATGTCACAACTTCTTTATCCATTCATCTGTCAATGGGCACTTAGGTTTCCATATCTTGGAAATAATGTTGCTATAAACACTGGGAGGCAGATATCTTTTCAATTAGTGTTTTTGTTTCTTTTGGATGTATTCCCAGAAGTAGAATTGCTGGATCATCTAGTAATTCTATTTTTAATTTTGGGGAGATCCTCCTTACTGTTTTCCATAGTGGCTGCATCAGTTTACAATCTCACCAACAGTGTATACGGGTTCCCTTTTCTCTGTATCCTTGCCAGCATTTTTCCCTTTTTTTTTTTTTTGATGATGTCCATTCCAATAGGCATGAGGTGATTTTGATTTGTATTTTCCTAGTGACTAACAACATTGAACATCTTTTTATGTACCTGTTGGCCTTTTATATATCTTCTTTAGAAAAATGTCTATTCAGGTCTTTTGTCCATTTTTAATTGAATTATTTGCATGCTCTTTTTTTTTTTTTTTTTGCTATTGAGTTGTGTGTGTTTTAATATATGTTGAATATTAACCTCTTATCAGATATATATGGTTTGCAAATATTTTTTCCCATCCCATGGTTGTCTTTTCATTCTGTTGATTGTTTCTTTTACTGTCCAGAAAATTTTTAGTTTGATGTAGTTCCACTTATTTATTTTTTTACTCTATTGCTTGTGCTTTATTTGTCATACTCAAAGAATTATTGCCAAAATCCATGTCAAAGAGCTTTTTCCCTATGTTTTCTTCTAGGAATTTTGTGGTTTCAGGTCTTATGTTTAAGTTTTTAATACATTTTGAGTTAATTTTTGTGAGTGTTGTAGAGTAGGGGTCTAGTTTTATTCTTTTACATGTGACTATCCAATTTTTTCAGTGTCTCTTATTGAAGAGATTGTCTTTTCTTCATCAAAAGAGCTCTCCTTGGGGCAAATACTATCCCAATTGGAATGACAATTCATATCCCCATTTGAAAGAGAGAGAGAAAGAGAGAGATTAAGTAATAAAATTAATTTAATTGAAATGTGTAATTTAGGAAGAATTGATATAACGGTTTTGAAATGTAGCTGTTGTTGTCGTTAAAAAATAATAAAGAGCTGGGTAAGTTCATATGAAACTACTTTAAATTCAAGAAAACAGCAGAGAACGCTTTTAGTAACAAGCCTGAGCATTTAGCTGTGAAGGTCTTCCTCTAAATACAGGAAGACAGAGGATGATGAGTCTCAGAAATTAACATGAGCAGAGATCCAATAAAGACATGCCTGTGCTACATCCTCTACATGTGCCACCTGGCACTTGGTGAGTGCTCAATGAATGTTAAGTCAAAGGAATGTTAAGTCCTTTTCCCTTTTGCATTTTACAAAATGTTTCCACATATCTCATTTTGTTTACTCTGCAGATTAAAAAGAAAATCGCAAAGAATAAATTGTTATCATTCTCATTGCTACGTAAGAATTTTTATTGAAGCTGAGAATGACTGGATGATTCTGCAGTTCAGTCACTCTAACCTGAGTCTTCTGCGTTTCCATTCTCCCTATAGGAATTGATCACATTTTCCTCTGGCCACTGAGCTGTGACAATGAGAGAAAATCTTTCTGATAGGAAAGGTCTTCCCACTTGGAGTACAAACTGAACATGGATCCCATATAGTAAAGACCCATGACACTTTTTGTATAACACCACTGAACTTTCTTTGTGCAGTAGCAGAGGACACTACTATTAATCCCTTTATCCCATGGCTGAATGGGTCACAGTTTGTATTGTAAAAATATACACATTATTTAATTTGACAAAGTTTTCAAAGAAAGTCTCAAGGAAAGCTGAGACATAAGGTGGGGTTTCTATAATTGACAGCATTTGCATAAGTGAGAAAGATCTTTAAAGGTTTATCAGACATAAAGAAAGGCAAAAGCATGGTGTGATCATGTCATACAAAGATCAGTCTGCCAACAGCAAGAAGGGAACTGGAAGGAGATAAGGTTAACTAGATCCTCAAAGTTCAGATCATAGGGGATATTGATTGACCAGGAAGATTATAAATTTTGACCATAATGTATTTAAGAAATATTTGGTTATTAAGAAGATAAGAAATTGTTTATAAGTAAAGCCACATAACCTTGCCTAAGACATGTTCTTGTGTCTTTATGTCCCGACCCGCAGGACCTAGTTATTGCGCGGAACCCGAGGAGGACCTTACCTGAAAGAAAACATGGGCGGGAGAAAAGAATGGAGGCAAGACAGTATTCTGATCAAGCCTCAAAATTTTATTGAGCAGCAAGAGTATTTATACAGGGCTAGCAAAGGGGGGCAGGGCTAGCTGGGCGGGAGAGTATCTGTCACAGGCGCATTGGTTCTTAGCTGGTGGGGTGAGGAGTGGTAAGGGTTAGAGGGAGTGGGAGTGAAGGAGGGAACTGTAACTCTGGGCTGGGCTGACTGCTAGGGGGCTAACAAGATGCAGGATGCAGATAAGGCCTCGCCTAGTCACAAGATTCTTTGTTCTTAGTTTTGGCTCCCAACAGTCTTTATTTTAGGCTCCTTTATTCTGTGTAAAGGAAAGGAGAGGAAATCGTAATGACAGTGCCTCAGGAGAACCACAGTCCTCATGTTCTCTACAGGAGAGTAGGAAGAGTGACCTCCAAAACCGTATGGGTGAATTGTTCTTCCCTCAATTAGTGTCTGACAAGAATCCTAGAACCAGGAAAGTTTCCTTATTATATTAAATCCAGACTCTTATAAAATTAGAATCCTGTTTATCATAATGGTTGAATAAGACCTCCTAATCACCTTTATATAATCAACTATAAAAAACAGAATGGCATTCTGGGTAAGCCAGAATATCTGCCAAACAAATTTAAAAGGACCTGTATTGGACTTGATATCTATATCTTATGCCTAATATCTATATTCTATTTGTTCATTCAATAAATATTTATGAATTCCCTACTATTTACCAGGCACTGGGAATATAGGATTTATAAGACAGATATAAACCTTGACCTTATGGAAGTCTTCTGAAGAAAACAGGCATTAGATAAATAATTACCTTCAGTTTTACCTATATAACTTTGTAAAAAATAAATATCTTCTGAGGTATTATGCTAGGTATAGGGGATACAAAAACAACCGTCTTCAACCAAGCGAAAGTTGCATCTACCTAGCTGTGACTATATTACATTAGTAAAACATTTCCAACTATCACCTTAATACCCAATATTGCCATCTCCTTTGCCTCCTAACATGATTCAACTCATGCCTTTTCTGTTCGAATCCTCATCTCAATCCACTTTCACCCACGATAAGAGTACTATCGCTTTTTACCTCCGAAGGCTAATCGAAGAAGCCTGTGAATTCTTCCACTAAATGAGGTTCTGCCATATTGAACCTCGGCTGACATGAAACAGGCCTCTTCATTCCTGTTTCAGAAAGCGGAAAGCTGCATTTTCTTTGATCTGAGGGTGTATGGAAGCCATAAAATCTGAAAACCCTGCTTTAGACTATGGCACAGTAGAGAACTGAATATAAAGCCCCTGATCCAATAGCATTATGTCTAGGGCTTGTTCTTAAGTGTTAGCAAGAGATTTGGATTTTAAAAACTAAATTCCCTCACATTATAGTTTAGGCCTCTTTAAGGTAATGTAACTAGAAGCAAAGATAAGCTGATCACACTGCCTTCAAAAGACATCAGAGGGACTATGTCTGAGTCATCAGACAAATGCAATAAGAACTTACATTTCTCGAGTCCACCCCTCTAAAAATAAACTAGGAGAGTCTCACAGCACATATTCCTCCACTGATGTGTATATAAAGCTTTTAGATTTCTGAGTCCTAATTTTGGAGCTATACAGTCATTTATCGCACCTATTAGCTGACAATTATAAGAAATCCAAATGCCAGGGCTGGTAATGGTTCTACTAAGATTGCAACATTTTGAGATATATTACTTTTATGTAATTATTTTAAAATGGCTAACCTTCTAAAAATTCACTTGGACTCCTCCAACTAAAAGAAAAGAAAAATATAAATAGTATTTCCTCAAAGATTCCATGGTCTCCAAAATTTAGAAATGTATATTTAAGTAAAATAATTTTCTGAAACAAACGTTTCATGGAATGCTTTTTTTTTTTAATTGATGGAATTGAGAGAAAAGAGATATACGCATGGTGTGCTGATAAACTGGTTTTCTGAAAAGCAAAATAAAACGAGTCTATGATTTGAAATCTTTGTTGATTTCTTTAGTATAAATACTTCTACCATGGCCAGTTTCAAGCTACCAACCTGAAATCACTAAACATAGAGTTGGTAAGAGTTGTGCACAATTGGCTCTCATAAGCCTGTGTAAGTCAATACCAGCACAGACTGGCTTTTATCCGAGGGGGAAATAAATATTAACTTATTTTCTGGTAAAGGGCCCAATGACTACATCTTCTCTGACACAGTTCCCAGAAAATTCAGTTTTTGAAATTATACTTATGTTTGGTTTTAATACTTTATAAAACCACAGATTCCTTTTCATAAACCTTTCTAATGCTGCACACTTTAATGTGATTTAGTTTTAAACATGGCAATCAATTTTCTTAATGAGAAATATAGATAAAGATGCAACTGTTAGTAAGACAATGATATTAAAAAGATTTGTTATTCATCTTGGCAGTTTCTATTCCATTGGATGAGGTAATTTATAGTACTCTCTCCATGACTGTGCGTCCACCAGATGGCAGACATTTCACAGCAATCTGACAAGTAAGGCACATCATTTCTGCAAGGCTGAACAATTTTTGAAGATGCTAAAGGAAATAAAAGCACATTTGATTAAACAACAACAAATGTGGAGTACATTTACAGCTTGAATCGTACCCTTATTTTTCCCCCTGCAGCACACAACTCTCTTTGACGTTCTAGAGAGTATTATCCAATTGCTCTTTCCTGATTCTTTCATTCATGGAAACATGCATTTGAACATGACTAAAACTGAGTTTGTAATCTTTCCCTCCCCTCCAATTCAATTTTATTTTCAGCTTTTCTTTCCAGCTGCTCATCCCAGTAATCTGGAAATCTTCCTTGGTAATTTCACTTTTCTTGCCTTCCGTATCTAATCCATCATCAAATCCTATTGATTCTTGTCCATCATCTTTCCTGGGGATTACTGCCATAGCCTCCTAATTCATCTTCCTTCTTCTATTTTCCATACAACGGAAACAACATTATTGAAAAAATATAAACTAAAACATGTTATTCTTTTGTTTAAATCCTTCAATAGCTTCCATCAATTTAAAGAAAATTTTTTCTTTCACAGTCAACTTTTCTTCCTTTGAAGTAATTAAGTTTTCACTTCTTGTAGCAAAGTCTCAGAGAAAAAACTGGTAAATGTGAGTAGATAAAAGGAAAAGCGATAGACTACAATACCCGACCTGATACAGCCACTTGGTTCTGTAGCGTAGTGAAGGCGTTCTCAACAGAAAATAAGTTGTTTTTTTAGTGTCCTCAAGGCCATAACCTACAGGCCATCTACCACAGGAGATTAACTGCTCCTCTACCTCAGGGAGGTTAAAGGCAGATCTTAGTATCTTATCTCAAAGGATGCAAGTCTTTTGAGAGAAATTGTGAAGGGAACTTTGGGATGATGGTTAGATCTGAAGACAATAATATGGAGTGCTTCTGTCTAGGAAATGTTGAAATAAATCTTCCTCAGTCTCTTGGAAGGATTCTTCAGTGTCTCGTTATCTACAGCTGTGTAACAAACCACCTCAACTCAGTAACACAGAACAAGTCTGTTTTTTATTATTATCTCTCATTGTTCTGAGGGCTGATAGGGCTCCACTAAGCCCAGTCTCTTGTGGTTTCAGTAAGACTGTGGCTGGGGCTGGAGTCATCTTGAGGCTTCCTCATTCACAAGTGTACAGGAGGATGTGGGCTATTGGCTGGGACCTTGGCAGAGCTTCTTGGCTGGAACATGTTCATGTGGCCTTTCTGTAGGGCCTGGGATTTCTCAAAATAACTGATCAATGTGGGAGCATAAAGGTCTAGCCATCTTGGCCCAACCTGGGACGGCTCTGAAAGGCCATTACATTGCTAAAGCTCTCTGTGGCGTCATTCAGGGCTGTTGCTGGGATTGTATCACAGCTTGACTTCTCTCTCTGTCCACTTCTGCTTCCTTTCCTTTATTTCCCTTTCCTTCCCTACTCTTCTCTTCCCTTTCCTTTCCTTCCCTTCCTTTCTCTTCCCTTCCCTTCCCTCTTTTCCCCTTCTCTTCCACAGCTGCTAATCCAAAGCACTCCTTAATAAACTTCATACGCACTCAGCCTTAGAATCGATTCCTGGGGAACCCAGCTTGTAACAACATGGGCACTGTAAATTCAGCAGGGAAGGCTTGCTTGTGAGAGCTAAATGAGCTGTACACAGAAGGCCAGTCAATATTGGTGCCGGAATGTCTATTTGGGCACATTGGGAGCAGGATTTTCTTGTGTGAGTGCATGTTTGAGAATATTGGTGAGAGAAGAAAATTCACTTTGGGGACTTATTTCGAAGTCACTTGTGCACAAGTACACTATGGCTTGGATTGTATATTTACTTGTGGGGCCTATAAGGGCACCTGATGGAGATATGGAAATGAAAATAAAAGTCCCTGCACTGATATACACCCCCAGGCACTTTTAGGTTGGCCATCTAAGGTTGGCTGAAAGAGTATGGCATTCTCCAGAAAGTCTTGTAAAGAACTGAGGCACTTAGCATTGTGGTTGGTGTTTTGTGGCTGAAGATGAGCAAGAGAATAATCATGAGGGAAGACCCAGAGCCTGTAGTGGCATTGCCAATGGAGGGCACAGGAACCAATGCACTTGCTGCCTAAACTAAGGATATGCTGTAGGAAGATTCACTTAATGACTTTAAAAAGTTTGTTGGAGACTGTTTGGCAATCAATCAAAACTCAGAGCTTCAAAACCCATTATTTCCCCAATATTAGCATGGCTTACTCTGTTCATTTCCTTCAGATTTTTGTCAAATATAGCCTTTTCAAAAATATGTTCTTGACTATTCACTCTCCTTAAACTAGCACCTCTTTCATTCTCTCCCCTTACACAGTTTTTATTTTGTTTATATTGCTTGCATCCACCTGCAATAATTTTATGTATTTACTTGTTTACTGACTGTTTCTTCCACTAGCACATAATCTCCAGGAGAAGGGATTACCTCGTGTTGATCACAGTATGCCAAGCACAGACAATACCAAAAACTTAATAGATATTTGATGATTGAATAAATGAATAGGCATTCTCTTGAGTAATCAAAATTTCTCCAAGATCCTTCAGAAACATGGTGGAGTGAGAGACGTCCTCAGATCTCTCTCCTTAAAATAACAATAAGCTGAATATCTAAAACTCAACAAATAACACCCAAACTGCACACCAGCATGTCTGAGCGTGAGATCTGAGCATAAGTGCTACCACAGGTCAGAACCCTGGGTGTCGGGTGGCAGACTGGGAGCTCCCTACAGGAGGGGTGAGGTGTTGAAGTGTGGCAACTTCCCTGATCAGCCTGCTTGGAAATGCTGAAACTTCTAGCAGCCTGTAGCAGGGAGCAGTTATTAGGGCAGAAAGCAGAAAAGCAGGACAGGACCGCAGAGAAATAACAGTTGATTTTGCAAGCCCTGGTTGCAAAACAGAGGCTGAGCCACAGCCCCCAACTCCTAATTCAGAGGGCCCCTCCCCCATGCCCCCAAGACCAATCACCGTGGACCCCCAGGGGATTCTTAGCAAAAGCTGCTGAGACTGAAGCTACCTCTTGCAGCCTCTGGAGTTCCCTGCAGAAGGAGGGGGAGGGGTGAAGGTGCAGCGACTTTCTTGATCAGCCTGCTTGGAAGTGCTGGAACTTCTAGCAGCCAACAGCAGGGCCCAGTCATCAGGGCAGAAAGCAGAGAAGCAGGATGGAACTGCAGACAAACAACAGTTGATCTTTACTGGCCCCGGTTGCAAAACTGAGGCTGAGCAGCAGCCCCCAACTCCCAACCCAAAGGGCCCCTCCCCCCATATCCTCCCAGACCAAACGCCACAGAGCCCCAGGGGAATCTGGGCAAACACTACTGAAACTGTTGCTAACACTGACAAGGACTAAAACTGAGAGTAGCAAGTGTAATTAAATATCTACAAGAACATAAAAAAGACATTTAGGCTTTATATAAAGCAGGAAACCAAGAGGCTTAGATGCCACCTACTGGAAACCAAAAGAAAAGTGCCTTCTTTGCAGCAAGCTAAAGAGAGACCTTTATATAATAACTCATCTTTCTGGAAAAACAACAGAATACATTTCCATTAATACCCAGGCAGAGAAACAGTCCATTAAAAACCATGAACAACCAAGGTGACAAGGCGTCTCAGAAAGAAAGAAAAAATCTCCAGAAAATAAGCTTACAGACATAGAAATACGTGACTTAAATGACAGAGAATTCAGGAGGGTACTTCTGAAAAAACTCAGTGAGATACGAAACGAATCATATCAACAATTTCAGGAATTGGAAAAAAAACAACTAGATGAGCAGAATGAGTTCTTTAGCAAGAAGATTGAAACCCTCAAAAAGAAGCAAATAGACCTTCTGGAGATAAAGAACACACTGCAAGAGTTGAAAAATGAAATAACGAGCTTGGGAAATAGAGTCGACCAAATGGAGGAAAGCATCAGTGATATCGAAGACAGAAATCTAGAAATAAATCAGAAAGAAGAGAAAAACCAGAGAATGAAAAATAATGCAAGAGAAATACAAGAACCAGCTGAGACCATCAGGAGAGGAAACCTAAGAATAATGGACATCACCGAAGGCGAGGAAAAGGAGCAAGGACTAGAAAGCATTTTCAGACAAATAGTGGACGAGAATGTCCCAAATCTAAGGAATGAGCTGGAGCTTGGAATTCAAGAAGTCAATAGAACACCCAATTACCTCAACTCAAAAAGGCCTTCACCAAGGCACATTGTATTAAAGTTATCAAAAATTAACAATAAACACAGAATTCTCAGGGCAGCCAGGGAAAAGACGAGAGTAACCTCTAAAGGAAAACCCATTAGATTATCATCAGACTCCTGAGCGCAAACCTTACAAACCAGAAAGGAGTAGAATCAAATATTCAAACTATTAAATAAAAAGAACTACCAGCCAAGAATAATGTATCCAGCTAAGCTATCCTTTAGATATAAAGGAGAAATTAAGACTTTTCCAGACATACAAAAATTGAGGGAATTCTCTACTACTATGCCTACAATACAGGAAATACTGAAAGGCATTAGCTAAAGTATTATTTTAGGTTAGCTCACCTAAAATAAAATGACAAAAAAAAAATACATAACTAGGAGTAAGGTGATTATCCGGCAAATAGAAGCAAAGGAGTGCAACCCTTACTAAGAACAGGGCTTACAAGCTTAAACATTAAGAAGAGAATTGCTATAACACACACCAAAGTTTCACAACTGAAGTATGTAATGTGAAACAAGAAGAACCAGAGGAAAAACCCACAAAAGCCAACCAAAATAAAGAAAACAGAAACACAAGGACAAGGAAGCAATGGAAACATCGAGCTACCAGAAAGCAAAAGATAAAATAGCTATAAGAAGACCTCGTATTTCAATAATCACCCTAAATGTTAATGGACTGAACTTACCAATAAAAAGGCACTGAGATGTAGAACGAATCTAAAAACAAAACCCAACCATATGCTGCCTCCAGGAGAGACATCTCAGCTCCAAAAACAAATATAGACTCAAAGTGAATGGGTGGAAAATGATATTTCGAGCAAATGGCATTCAGAGAAAAGCGGGAGTAGCGGTACTAATATCGAATGAAATAGACTTCAAAATAAAAAAAAGTAAAGAAAGATACTGAGGGACACTTCATAATGATAAAGGGAATCTTGCACCAAGAAGACATAACACTTATTAATATCTATGCTCCCAATCATGGAGTCCTGAACTATGTAAAGCAATTACTAACAGAACTAAAGGGAGAAACAGACGAAAACACTATTAATAATAGGAGACTTAAATACCCCACTGTTGGATATGAACAGATGATCCAAACAGAAAATCAATAAGAAAATAACATCTTTAAATGACAAATTCGACCAACCAGACATAATTGACATATACAGAGCCTTCCATCCCCAAACAGCTGCTTATACATTCTTCTCTAGTGCACATGGAATATTCTCAAGAATTTACCACACACTGAGACACAGAGATAGCCTCAACAAATACAAGAGGGTTGAAATCATTCCAACCATATTCTCTGACCACAATGCTTTTAAACTAGAGAGCAACTGCAAAAAGAAACCAAGAAGAACCACAAATATACGGAGATTAAACAACATGCTACTGAAGAATAACTGAGTCAGGGAAGAAATAAAAAGAAAGATCAAGAGATACATAGAAACAAACGATAATGGTAGTACAACATATCAAAACTTCTGGGACACAGCAAAAGCAGTCATAAGAGGAAAGCTCATATCATTACAGGCCTATCTCCAAAAACAAAACGAGCCCAAATAAACAACCTAACGTTTCATTTTAAAAAACTAGAAAAGGAAGAACAAATGAGGCTAAAGTTAGCAGAAGGAAAGAAATCATCAAAGTTAGAGCAGAAATAAATGAAATTGAAAACAAACAAAAACAATAAAAAAAAATAAATATAACAAGGAGCTGGTTCTTTGAGAATAAAATTGACAAACCCCTGGTTAGACTCACTAAAGAAAAAAGAGAAAGGACATAAATAAACAAAATCAGGGATGAAAGAGGGGAAATTATGACTGACACCACAGAAATACAAAGTATCATACAAGAATACTATGAAAAAGTATATAACACCAAATTTAATTTAAGAAATGGACCAGTACTTAGAAAAATACAACCTTCCTAGACTGAATTAAGATCTAGACCATCTAAATAGACCTATCAACAGTATGGAAATTGAAACAATCATCAAAAATCTACCAAAAAGTAAAAGTCCAGGAGCAGATGGCTTCACAAGTGAATTCTACTAAACATTCAAAGAAGAGTTAATACCCATGCTCCTTAAACTTTTCCAAAAAATTGAAGAGGAGACAATACTTCTGAATTCATTTTATGAGGCCGATATTACTCTAATACCAAAACCTGGTAAAGATAACACAAAAAAAGAAAACTACAGACCAATATCTCTCATGAACACAGCTGCAAAAATCCTAAATAAGATACTAGCAAACCAAATACAGTAACATATTAAAAAGATTATACACCACGATCAAGAGGGCTTCATCTCAGGGGCACAAGGATGGTTCAACATACGCAAATTGATCAATGTGATACACCATATAAACAAATTAAAAAATAAGAATCACATATTACCTAAAGCAATATACAGATTTAATAGATGCAGAAAAAGCCTTCAACAAGATACAGCACCCTTTTATAAACAAAACACTAAACAGAATCGGTATAGACGGAAAATGCTTTAATATAATAAAAGCCCTACATGACAAGCCCTCAGCCAACATTATACTTAATGGTGAAAAACTGAAAACCTTTACTCTAAGATCAGGAACAAGGCAAGGCTGTCCACTATCGCCACTGTTATTTAATATAACATTGGAGGTTCTAGCAAGTGCAATTAGAAAGAGAAAGATGTAAAAGGCATCCAAATAGGAAATGAAGAAGTCAAACTGTCACTATTTGTGGATGAAATGATTCTCTATATAGAAAACCCCAAAGACTCCACAAGAACACTAATAGAAACAATAAGCAAATACAGTAAAGTCTCTGGATACAAAAATCAACGTTCAAAAATCCATAGCGTTCCTATACTCTAATAATGAAATGTCAGAAAAAGAAGTGGAAAAAATAATTCCTTTTGCAATTGCAACAAAAAGAATAAAATACCTAGGAATAAATCTAACAAAACATGTGAAGGGCCTATATAATGAAAACTACAAGACCCTATTAAAAGAAATCGAAGAAGATACAAAGAAATGGAAAGATATTCCATTTTGAATTGGAGAGTTCTTGGATGGGAACAATCAACATAGTTAAAATGACCATATTCCCTAAAGCATTATACAGATTTAATGCAATCCCCATCAAAATCCCATCGACATTTTTTAAAGAAATAGAACAAAAAAATCATCAGATTTGTATGGAAGCACAAAAGACTC
>NW_006443138.1:12084729-12096592 GCF_000325575.1 Pteropus alecto
AAAAAAAAATACACACAGACCAGTGGAACAGAATCGAGAG
Organism: Pteropus alecto; assembly: GCF_000325575.1. NCBI lineage: Eukaryota > Metazoa > Chordata > Mammalia > Chiroptera > Pteropodidae > Pteropus > Pteropus alecto. The sequence continues at coordinate 12,084,770 of NW_006443138.1, forward strand.
TCCAGAAGTAAACCCATATTTATATGGGCAAATAATTTTCAACAAAAGAGCCAAAAACATATAGTGGAGAAAGGAAAGCCTCTTCAATAAATGATGCTGGGTAAACTGGAAAGCCACCTGCAAAAGAATGAAACTAGACTGTTGTCTATCACCACACACCAAAATTAACTCAAAATGGATTAAGGACCTGAATATAAGACCTGAAACAATAAAATACTTGGAAGAAAACATAGGAACTAAACTCAAGGACCTTGGACTTAAAGAGGATTTTTATGAAATTGACCTCAAAGGCAAGGAAAGTAAAAGCAAAAATAAATGAGTGGGACTACGTCAAACTGAAAAGCCTCTGCCAGCAAAAGAAATTGTTAACAAGGTAAAGAGACAACCATCTCAATGGAAAACATATTTGCAAGCAAAGCCTCTGATAAGGGACTAATATCCAAAATATACAAAGAACTCATATGATTCAATAACAACAACAAAAAAAACAAACGATCCAATCAAAAAATGGGCAGAGGATCTGAACAGACTCTTCTCCCTAAAGGACATACAAATGGCCAAGAAATATATGAAAAAGATGCTCAACATCGCTAGCTATTAGGGAAATGCAAATCAAAACCACAATGAGATACCACCTCACACCTGTTAGAATGGCTATAATCCACAGGACAAGTAATAACAAATGTTGGAGAGGATATGGAAAAATAGGAACCTTCATACACTGGGACTGCAGATTGGTACAGCCACTATGGAAAGTTGTATGGAGGTTCCTCAAAAAACTAAGAATTGATCTACCATATGATCCAGCAATCCCTCTACTGGGTATTTATCCCAAAGACTTGAAAACCCATATCTGAAAACCCATATCTTGCGCACTGATGTTCATAGCAGCACTATTCACAGTGGCCAGGACATGGAAGCAACCAAAGTGTCCTAGGATAGATGATTGGCTAACAAAGCTGTGGTACATATATACAATGGAATATTACTCAGCCATAAGAAGAGATGAAATACTGCCATTTGCGACAACATGGATGGACCTCGAGATAATCATGCTAAGTGAAATAAGCCAGAGAGAAAAATTTGAAAATCACATGATATCACTTATATGTGGGATGTAAACCTAAAAGCAACAAATGAACAGGACAAACAAACAGAGACTCATGGACATGGACTATAGACTAGTGGTTAACAGAGGGTAGGGGATGGGGGAGAAGTGGGGAGGTAGACAGGGTAAAGAGGATCAAATATAAGGAGATAGGGGAAAGGTGAAGTGGGTAAAGGGGATCAAATATATGGTAGCTGAATGAAACTGGACTTTGGGTAGTGAACACACAATAGAATATACAGATGTCAAATTATAATGTACACGTGAAAATTATATAATTATATTAACCAATGTTACACCAATAAACTTAATAAAAAAATAAAAAAATAAATTTCTCCAATTCTCTATATTCTGGTAGAATTTCAAACTCTCCCAGAGATGGAAACATGGGCAACAGCTACTTTTCACTGAATGTTTCCTAAACGGTTTTTATTTCATATGTGTGACATTAAGAAAACAAGTTACTACGGTAAAATAGGTAGAAAAAAATAAATCACTCTGTAAAAATCAAACATCAGTTCTCAGACTTTGATAAATTGAAAAATGTCTCTTCTCCTCCCAGTTCTCGCCCTTGGTTCTCATTAAACAAGATAAGGTCAATGCTTCTCAGTGCTCTTATTAGCTTGAAAACACACTTTTAATTTTTTAGTGGATGAGTTCATGTAAGTCAGAATTACACATTGGCATATGAACTTGTTTGTTCCAATAAACTGGTTGAAATGGGAAGACTAATTTATTTGAATGGGGCTGTCAATGCTGCCCTGAAACACCAACCATTACAAATAATCACTGATAAGAAGCCTGCAATGCATTGATACAGAGACATTGTATTTCTAATGTAACTTTACCCATGAAAGATATAAGTACAATCACCTGGGATAGTCATTTTGTCAGAATTTGCCAATGAGCTGAAGAAGCATCCACAGAATATTTGGTGTGCCCAGTCCTCCAGCTTCCTGGCAATTGCCCTCTTTCTCCATACTCTGGGATTTTGGAGCCCTCCTTCCCAATCCATGGAAGATGTCTTCTTCCTAAACTGTGATACTTTTCCCCTCTCTCAGAGATGGACTGTCAATCTGGGGACCAGATTGGGCCAAGACTACCCCTTCCTTGGAGATTTGGAATAGGGACCCGAAGATTTCAACAGTCTAGAACAGAGGAGAGATATGACCTAGGAAGGGATTTGTTAGTGGAAGATATTTTCTGCCCATGGTCTGGAGAACAAAGACAGTGTGCAGGGAGGGAGAAGAATGGTGACTCGAGAGGGAGTGGAGACTGGGGATGGAGAGCCCCTCCTGATTTCTGAACGGTCCTCAGGGCCCTGGTTGCAGCTGACTACCAAAGCCCTGCTACATCTCTGCCTTTGGTCTCTGTGAGATAATCTCATTCTTCATAATAAATTCCATTTTTTCCCCCTTCATGTAGCTCAGTTGGGTCTCTATCAATTGCCACCAAAAGTTCTAACAAACATGCTTTTCTTTAATAAGTTTATTTTCTCTCTGGCTGACCCTAAACATTTTCAGAAAAGCATGAAAGAAGAGGTTTTATTTCTTGTGTTACAGAGAAGCAGATAGTGTTCAGCAGCATAAAGTTATCTCCTATCAAGGGTTGAACTTGGGATGTTCACAAAAGTACCAGTCTTACTTTTCTGTTCAGTTTGGCAACACCTGTAGAAATATATAATCTTGTGCTGTTTTCTGTTATTACAAAATTCTGTTTGAAAGATGTTCGTACAAAGGAGTCTTTTAAAGACAGCCAGGAGTGATTGTTGCTGTGTCCTCCTACCACCTCAAACAGTCTGTAATTCTAATTGGTTATATTAATAATTTGTTTCCCTAGTAATTGTGTTAAGACTGACATCTCTACTTTTTAAAAGGTAATTAAATGTTTGTGAGATTTCTTTGTTAAGCCTGGAGAAGAGTTTCATAATTTCCCTCTAGTGCACAAATGAATAGCACATCCACCACGCTCGGTTTCCTTATTCAAAGAGGCGAGAGCTTTTGTCTCATTTACCTGGACTAGTTAGGATTGCAACTACTTCCTAATCAAACTCATTCTTATTGCTATCACACAATTTATTTTCATTAACTGATCCCTGCAATCCTGGTAAAATTATTTGAATTCCATGAGTCTTTATTCCCTGTTATTTTCCAAACAATATTAAAAGATGAGGGTTTTCATTTCTGTAATATAAACTTATTGCTTATCAGGATCCTCAGAGGCTGAGTATGACTGCTGCTGGAAATAAAAATAGTTTGATTTCTGTGGTCTCTTAAGGAAGCAAAAAAAAAAAACTCTGTAAAACTCTTGCTTTCATTTGGTAAGGAAAGCAAACTCACTTTTTGAGCACATGTCCAAATAAATATTTGCCTTATCTCATGTGCTTGAATGATGTCTCTTGAATTTTAGAGATCTGCTTGGCTCTATGGTTGTTTGATACATAGTTCAGGCCACTTTGGGGCAACACGAAGTGAGGAAGTTGCTGGTAAATTGGGGTCTTGTCTCTTTGATGAAACTGGGCCAAGGAATCCTTTAGACCAGTGGTCCCCAATCTTTTGGGCACCAGGGGCCGGTTCTCCTATGAAAATCTAATGCTTGATGATCTAGGGTGGAGCTGAGGCGGTAAAGCTAGATGATGCAAATACAGATGAAGCTTTACTTGCTTGCCAGCAGCTCACCTCCTGCTGGGCGTTGTAGCCTGGTTCCTAACAGACCACAGACGGGGAGGGGGTTGGGGGGAGAGAAACTCTGCCTCAGACTAAAGCTTCCTTGGGTTTCTCAAGTGCCTTTCCCGGCCCCGCCCCCCCCCCCCCCTGCCAATTTGTCCAAAGAATGGGTTTTGCCTTCTCTCTTCTGCATTACTCTGGGTGCATACTCAGTCATCTACCTATCTCATCTCAGCCAGACAACTAAGGCACAAATGTGGGGAAATCTATTGTGACATGTGAGAAAACCTTGGTGCACACATTATACATACAAAATAGTTTGATTTACAGACTCCAATTTCTTCATTTTCTTCCAGTCCAAGTAAGGAACTCTTACTTATCCTGATTTCTTAAGAAGTGATATTTCTTTCCTTCTCTGTTTTTCTAGGTTAACTTTTGGGTTCAGAATAAAGTTTACTTTATGACAGCTTGTAACCTCCTATATATTCATGTCCTTTTAGTCTCTCACACATTAAAGCTCCTCTTAATCAGTTCATCTTTTTCTTGAGCATGTAGGCCTGAACAATTCTTCTATTTTTTTTTCCTTTTAAAAAAATTGTTAGATTCTCAAGGCCACATAACTAGTAGATGAGGAAGCCAGAATTCAAAACTAGGCAGTCTATTCCTAGAGCCTGGAATCTTAGTCACTATGGTATATTTTTAAAGAATGGACCATGGATGGGGATGAGGCATTAGGACTGCAGAGAGGAGAGAGGTTCCAGCATAGTTGTTCCAAACACTCACTCAAGGCTCCTTTTGAGAGTGGATGGGGTAATATAGTCAGGTTGGATTTAAAAAAATAAAATCATGGGCAAGGTGAATACAGTTTTTGTTTCATCACTGTCTTATAGTAAGTATTATTTGTGGTATACTATGGAACTTAATATCAATCCCAAATCTCTTTCATACTTTCTTCCTCTAGACCTTTGGGTCCTAGTAAAAATAGAATTCCTAGGTAACCTATTTTTCCAAAATTCCCAAAGTAGGACACGCAGCTTGGTACCCTCTTCACCTGGCACACACACCCAAAAGCGTGCACACGCGCGCGTGCACACACACACACGCACACAATCAGAAATCTATTCTCTATATGACACATGCTATAATTAGCTCTGTAAAAACTACCAAAGTGCAAATTTCTCTCATTTTTAGATCTTTCTCTCCCAGGTCTTCCCAATCCTTGCTTTTTTTTTTCTATTAATACTCGTGTACCTGTTCCAGTTACAATTCCTCTGTAACAAACCACCTCCAACTCAGTGGAGTAAAACAACAATCATTTGATTATTTCTCATGGTTTCTATGAATCAGGCTCAGGGACTCTCATGCTAGTGATATCAGACAGTGACTGAAGCTGTAACAGCACATTGAGGCAGGGAGCAAGGAAGACTGAAGCAGTTGGGGCTGGATGGGCATCTCTCCTTCTTCATGTAGTTTCATTGTTTTCTCCATGTGGTCTTTCTGTATGAGTCAGTTTGGGTATTCTCACACATGATGGCCTCAAGATATTTGGATATCTTATATGGCATTTCAAGACTATAAATAGTGTTCTAGCCCAGAAGACAATAGCTGCATCACGTCTGATGACCTATCTACAAAAATCAGATAGTGTCACTTTCGCTATATACTATTAATTACAGGAAAATCAAGAATGGCAGTGGGTGAAAAAATGGGATTGGCTCGCACCAAAGTCTATATTACTCTGAGAGGGAAGAAAAGACAGGAGTCCAACAGCCAATTTCTAATTTTCCAGAAAACTAAGCAACAGATTTGTAAGGAATAAAAAGCATCTAGGCCTAGGGCTTAGGAAATAAAAAGCACAAAACTGTAGGAGGGGTGATGTTTAAATATTTCAGCTGTGCCATTGGATTGACCTAGGTTTAAGTTCTAAGTCTCCTTCCCTAAGGAATATACTAACCTCTTTCACATTCTGCTTCTTTACCTGGAAAATTATGCCTTCCTCATAGGCTTATTATTAAAATTAAATGACATGTTCGTAAAGCATTCCGGGCAGTAGTTGGCACAAAGTATGTGTTCAGTAAATGGTATTATCTCTAGGAAACCTCAGAGTGTTTCAAGATGGGATGTTTTGCCTTCTATTTCCGTAGCACATCATTGGGGAAATATGTCCCGACTTGTAAACTTCAGTACTTGTTATTATTAATTAGCATTCATATAATTTAATGTTCTTGAGTGGCCTAAAAAAAATTTATTTGTAACTTTAATACCACTCCTGATAGAAGGTGGGTGCTACAGCAAAATAGAAATAGTAAAAGCGTGACTGGAAAAGCATATTAATGAGATCAGTAATTTGAGTTACTCAAAGTATGGATCTGAACATTGAACTAAAACTGTGGGCTGATGATGGAGGGGGATATTCTCCTTCTATTACATTCCTTTACCTGTTGTGCATGAACTACCCCTTCAGAAAAGGGCCCAGAATTGCTTTGTTTCCATGTAAGAATTTTACAATATCCAACTAGTGTCCTGAAATCTTTGCATAACATTAGGTGCTGTCTCAAAGATTTATAAGTGCTAATTGTTTCGACTAAATGTTTATGTTCCTCCAAAACTCATATATTGAAGCCCTAACCCCCAATGTGATACTATTTGGAGATGAGGCCTTTGGGAGATAATTAGGTTTAGATGAGGTCATGAGGTGAGGTTATTGCGACGGGATTAGTGCCCTTTTAAGAAGAGACCAGAGAGCTTCCCTCCCCCAATCCCCGTATGAGGATACAGCAAGAAAGCAACCATCTGCAGATCAAAGGGTCTTCTCTAGACACCAAATCTGCTGGCACCTTGAACTTGGACTTCCCAGCCTCTAGAACTGTGAAAAATAAACATCTGTTGTTTAAGCCACCCAGTCTATGGTATTTTGATGACCTAAATTGACTAAAATGATAAGGCAATTGAATATTTAGATTTAGAAATGCATTTTCCATAGAAAACTTGATTTAAATAATAATTCACTTCTGAGGGGAAGCCACTAACTGAATTTGTAATGTAGTGGAAAAAACAAATAATTTAAAGGGAAAAAATAGTTTTCAAATTGTTGCAATATTGATATTCAAACAAAACACGAAAAATAAGACATTTGTCTATGAAGCAGGAGCCTTGGGTTCAGTTTTCTGCTGTGCTGCATAAATCTGCCCAGATCATTTATCTCTCCAGCTTTCAATTTCTTCATTTGTAAAATGAAAGGGTAGAAAGTTTTCGGTAAAGCATGTTTAAAACATTTTTCTTCCCATTCCTATACCCATTAAAAGGAACTGAAAGAAGTTAATTAGTGAAGAAAACTCTATCTTTACTGAAACTGAGAAAGGCCTTAACCTCATATTGCAGACCCCGAAGAACATTAGCTACCAAGAACACCACTTGAAGTAAGCTAGCAGAGAAACCAGGTACAGACAGACACAGGGCTCTCTTGCTCCTGGACATATGCAAACTATGGAGATGAGACTGAGGCACCTCAAATTCTGTTCAGTTTAGAGGAACAAGGGCTTCAAAGAATGGGTGGGCTTCAGGAAAGATAGCAAACCCCCTGCTTTGAGTCGTTTTTCTGCTAAAGGTTTCCAGGAGGCAATGACATGTCCAGAAGTTCTACTTAGGATAGATCAGAGGCTGCAGACTGGTCAGAAGAGAGGCCTTAAAGCTAATTTTGCAAAGCACTTTACATAAGACTAAAGGAATATCAAGGGTCAATATCAAAGAATCGAAGAGGGGACTGATGAAATTATGAGACCAGCAATCCCCAGGTACCCTCTTGCTCTACCATTGCCCAAAATAATGGAACTGGAGGAAGTAGCCCTCAATAAAGGAGAAACTTGTCTATTTCTTTTTAGAAACTATTTGGAAGGCAGTAGTGAAAAAACACCGAAGCCCCAAGGTCAGAGAAGCTGACAGCTGTGATTTCTGTCTCACTTGGTGTCCCTAGCATGACAAAAGGAGTAGGGAATTGGGGCCATGAAAGCCTAGCAGTTAACCTATCTCACAGTTAACTCTCGTCTAATGGCTGGTTGGGAGAGTTTTGCAGGTTTTGGAATGGCTGCACAAAATAATTGTTACCAGTACTGGCAAAGAGTAGAGCTAGATTTCCAGCCCCTAGAGGGTTACCTCTTTGACGACTGGTATGAGCAACAGCGCAGTTGTTATCCTATTTCTGGCTGCAGCTGTGGCAGTGCAGTGAATGGAAATGGACACAAACTTCTTTCTCTGTAGGAGACCCCTGGACACCCAGCTGAAACTTTTTATGCCTGAGGAAACCACAGCTCTGGCTGAACACCGAGATAAAGATCCACTAGAACTGTCCATTGAGTGTGCAACCTGCTCTCGGTGGCCTACAAGAGCATCACTGGGGGCCATAGGCCCACCTGGAGGGTCACCTTGAGCTTTGAGCAGAAAACAACACCTCCGACAAGAAGTTGCAATTGATTAAGAACTATTGGGAGAAAGTAGAGTCTTAACTGAGATCCATCTGCATCACCATTCTGCAATTGTTGGACAAGAACTTAATAGCCGATGTGACTTATCAGGAAAGTAAAGTCTTTTATCTTAAAATAAAGATTACTTCCGGTAACTTGGTTGCATGGGGTGATGATAAAAAACAAACCATAGATAATTCTCAAAGAGCCTCCCCAAAGGCATTTGATATAAACACCGAAGAGCTGTAAACCACATACTCAATCTACCTCAGACTGGCTCTTATCTTTTCTATACTTTACTATGCGATCCTTAAGGACCCAGAATTTGCCTGCACACTGGCTAAAATTGCTTTTACTGAAGCCATCACAGAAGTTGGTGCACTAAATGAAGACTCATACAAAGGCAGCATCCTTATCATGCAGTAGCTTAGAGACAACCTAACTTACATACGTAAAACAATATGAGAGATGAATGTGGGGTGCAGAAGGGACAGAAAACTAAGTGTATACAGAGTGTCAGCCTTTTTCCCTTCAAGAACCATTTTTATGCATCTCCATTCCTCTTTCCACTTGGATTCTCTATAGCAAAGAAACCCATTCATGTGTATGAATCAATTGTTAGAAATTTCACAAGGAATAGACTACATTTCTTAGAATAAGTGTTTTACCATAGATCAACCTCTTCTTATATGCAAATGATATGTGTTAAGGGTTGTAGAGAATAAAGTGGACATTTTTAAACTAGTTTTAAAAAGAAGAATGTAGGACAGAGTTCCACTACCAGAAATAAGATCATAGGGAAGGTACCTAGTCAATTCCCCATGCTGGTCAACAGGTGGCGTTAAAGTAGTTTGGATAACAACTGGAACAAAGAGTGGAAATAAATTTTCAGGATTAAGGCAGTCTTTGGGTGAATGTGTGGTGAAGCAATGCGACTGGTTGTTTATATTTGAATATGTCTTGTCTTTCTTTCTAAATTGTTCATTACTTGAAATGAGAGAACACTTCCAGATACAACTAAAAGTTGTAGTGAACTTTTCTGTGCCTTGATTTTTCTCCCTGTAAAATGGATATAATAGTGATGCCTACATCATAGGGTTATTGTGAGCAATAATGAGTTAATGCATGCAAATGCAACAGGGCAGATTACAGAGTAAAAGCTCAATGAATGTCGGTCATTAGGACTCTGCACAACGACCATGAGGCATATAGTAGTAGGTACATATAATACCAACAGGTATTAGTGGATGTGTAATTGGACAGGACGGTCACCAGCCTGATATTTACCACTGAGAGACAACCTGGCATTAAAATATCCATAAAACAGATTGGTAAGGGAATAATCATTTACATTGGTAATGTGACTCTTTAAAAAGTATATAACCTCAAGAGTTTATCGAAATGGTATTTCTCTGAGTATTATTTAGGGTTTATGTATACTTCATTGAGTCCTTCCAGAGAGGTGTTGTATCATCATTTCAAAGCTAGGAATTGTCAGTCCTTACCATGTTTGGCTCTGTCTAGACAAAGGTAATAAAGAAAGGTCTTCAGTTTTATGAGCTCAGTTCTATCATTACCTAGAAGGTCACTAATCTGAGCAGAAAGTTAGAAGAGGCTGGAATTAGTCTTGTTCTAATAATCAATGAACCAAAGGTGAACTCCGGAGTACTTGCTCAGCCACGAGGCTGTATTTTGCCTTCCCAACTTTTGACTCTAAAAGTTCAGGTCTTACAATGGGACTTCCACCTCTCTTTCTGGGTTTCATGTCAATTGTTCCTGACAATGTTGCTCTCAGAATGTTGGACCCCAGATAGGGCCTTGACCACCTGCCTATCCATTTCTCACTCTTATTCTGATACGCAGACTATGCTACTGTCCTCAGATATTGGATGAGCTTCTGGTTCAAACCCGGTTGATCCCTCTGGAACAACTATCACTGTTCCTCTGATAAATATTTCTATAATCTGGGAGGTGATAATAATCATCACATCCCTTCTTAGATGTGGACCCCAGCTTAGATTAACCCTGAATTGCCAACACTACTTCAAACCCTATTGCTGGAAGCGCTGACCAGGCCAGCAAAATTTGTTCAAGCTGTTGAGTTATCCGTCCCTTCCTTTTCTCATTTCCACCACCCTTTTCTTCTTTTCCTACTGGCTCATTCATGCCTGACAGGAAGAGAAGATTGGAATCGAATAGAAGGAAAGCAGATTTTTCAAAGAAGAGTGATAATAATACTTTTAGCTCCAGAGATGTAAATGCTACACATAGGAAATAGAAAATAAAGTGATTCTGAAATTTTAACATGAGGGGGAAAATATAATTTCACAGAGGCAATATGGAAATAAAATGAAATTTAGCTCTGAGTCCTGCCTCTTTCACTTATAGGTTGAATGACTTTGTGCAAGTTTAAGCTCTCTGAGTTTCAGTTTCCTCATATATAAAATGAGGTTATAAAAATATTTATTTTGCAGGGTTGGCATGAGGATTAAATAAGACAAGGCATACAAAATGCTCCAATTTTGGTTGGTGCCTATACTGACCATGACCATTTTTAGATTAGAAGTTGGAAAAGTAATATCCTGTGGGCTGGATTTGGTTCAAAGATAACTTTTGTTTGGCTTTATGTCAGGGGTCTCCAAGACTACTTCTATGTTTGATCATTTACTAGGAGAAATTGTAGGACTAAACATATAGTTGTATTCATGGCTATGATTTATTATGGCAAAGGGTACAAAGCCAAATCAGCAAAGAAAAAAGCACACAAGGCAATGTCCAGGGTAAACCATGTACAAGCCTCCAAGGGTCCCATGGAGTCACATAGGATGTGCTCAATTGCCCCAGCAGTTAGTGACAACACTTATGAAATGCTGTAAACCAAGAAACACATTAAATACTCAGCACCCAGGTTTTTATCAGGGACTGGTCATGTAAGCAGGCACAAAACAAAATTCCAGACTCTCAGAAGGAAAGCAGGTACTTGGCACAAACCGTGTGGTATGTACTAACAATTTAGGCCCAGGGAGTCATTCTTATCAGTTTGGGGGATGGTGGGAACCCTCTCCAAATTCAAGTTCCCAGATGCCAATCAAAGGTCAACCTTATAGGTAGGCCTTTCTAAGAATAAGCAGTTAGGTCTGCTATATTAACCCTTTTTTTGCACAGGCCTGCACAGATCTTGCCCATGCAGTTTGTTTGTTTGTTTCTTTATTTCTTTTGTTTTTTTTTAGTTAGTTGCTATCCTTCAAAAATTAAGAAATTTCACTCAGGATTTCCAGCTACTTATGAAAAGTCAGATATTATGCCAAAAATAGATCCATATTCCCACATGACAATGATTGATATTCCCCTTTAAATAAGACTTAAATTTCCTTAAATTCACTCCAGTCTCCACCATTTTTAGTAGTTTTCCCCACACTGAATGCCATTTACAGTTTAATATCATGCTTTTGTGACTCCGGCCATGAGCTGCTTGAACTAGGAGTGGCCAACTGACCAAAGGGCAAGAGAAAGAAGTTGGCATGTGGAATGCCACTGAGTCATGACAATTAATGGTAATAACAATACAAACGGGCCATGTGGGCCATGT
>NW_006443138.1:12096637-12108578 GCF_000325575.1 Pteropus alecto
TGGCACCTCCTATTATAGCAATTACTCATGGGTATTCTTGGATCGATATGACAACACTTTTACTGCTATACACAACAAGCCCCCTTTATTTAAGTTAGCTTGACTCAATTTTTGTTCCTATCCACCTAAAGATTAGTGACTAGAATAGTAATAATATAAATAAAAACATTGCACACATTATCAGTTAGCACCTTGTAAATAGAAGTCATTGTGATTATCATTACTGCCAAAATTTGTTGGGGTGGACTAAACTATGTCAACAGAAAGGTAAACCTTATTCAAAGGAAATAGATCCAATGAATAGTCAAGTAGTTCTACACATCAATGTGTCTGTCCACTTATTTACTAACTCAAATGTTTACTGAACACCTACTATGTGGCAAGATAAAGCTAGATAACAAAAAATTTCATCTTTATATTCCTAGCATCTAGAAAAAAATACCAAGCACAGAATTTGGATTCAATAAATGTTTCCCAGCTTCATAAAGTTCAATTATAAGAGATCTGAAAACTCAAAGATAGAGGTAATGAAAATCATTTCATTCAGGATAAAAAGGGGAAAATGCAGGTGATATTATTGTAGGAGTATGATATATGTTACTTAACCAGACAGATGTTCTAGATGCTGCTTTTCTAATTCCAGTTACAAAACTGGCACAGAGACCAGTTACAGAGGGGGGCTGCAACTCTTCCAGTGTCTATCGAAGGTTCTAGTCCACCAAGTGCAGATAATTTGAAAAATTCTTTACTTGCCTCCCTGATAATTTTATTACTCAGAACACTGAGTAAAGAAAAGAGGCAATGTTACATTAGAGTTGTACATCGGGAGTAGAGTATGAATTTATTAGTATTCTTCTAGATATAAGTCTCAGGAGTCCACTTTCAAATTGACTCAGGTGCATTTGGATCCAGGTTTTAAAATGAAGTCATCAGGAATCAGTATTTCTCTATTTGTATTAACTGCTTTCCTGTGTGCTAGCTTTATTCTCAAGACAAGGTCACCACTAATAAAGGCAAGACGACCTCCAATAGCTCTGAGCTTATATCCTACAAAGTAAGAGATCTCATTAGAAAGAGAGCATCTCTAATCTAATCAGCACTAATCAAAACACATAGACTAAAAAGGAAAGAATAGTTTCATGAAGAAAAATTAAGTTTCTACCACAAGAATTAGATGTGCTGAGGATTCATTCGGGTATTTATTCATTCGACAAATATTTGCTGAGTGCCTACTCTATGTAAGCCTGTTTTAGAGTCTAGGTATATAATGTAAAATAATATAAACAAAAACCTTTGTTTTACTGGACCTTACATTTGAGTTGGGGTGAGAGAGAGAGAGACAATAAACGGCTACATTAATGAAATATAGAATATTTCAGGTGGTGATATGTGCTGTGAATGAATGTCTCAGAGAAGGGGGATAGAGATTACTGGAGAGGAAGGGTACTACAATTTTATGCGAAGTTTTCAGAGAAAGCCTTAGCAAAAAGAGAACATTTGAGTCAAAGCAGACAGGAGAATGAACTTTATAGATACCTGAGCAAAGAGAGAGTGGAAACAGCAGTGCATATGTGGGCTTGTACCTTGCACAGTGAGCCAGGGGAGAATAGAAGACAAGGCCAACCAACGATTGTAAAATGTCCCGAGAACTATTGACTTTGATTTTACTCTGAGTTGAGAAGCCATTGAAGAGCTTGAGCAGTGTAGTGACTTGATCTATCTGATATTTAAAAATGTAGACTGAAGGGAGAAAACAGGAGATTAGGTAAGAGATGAGTGTACTAATCCGGATCAGAGATGTTAATAGTTTAGACCAGAGCGTTAACAGTGGACATGGATAAAAGTGATCAGAATCTAGATGCATTTTGAAGGTAGTGCCACCACGACTGAATTGGAAGGATGGAGTTGCCATTAACTGAGATGAAGAAAGTTGTGAGAGGAACCAGCTTGTAGGAGAGAAACAAGAGTTCCATTTTAAACATATTAATTTTGAGATACCTATTATGACTCAAGGTGGAGATATTATTAAGCAGTTTAATATATGAGTCTGGAATTCAGGTGAGAGTTCTTAGCTAGAGAGTTAGTAATATGTAGATGGTATTCAAAGCCGTGAGACTGAATGAGATCACTGAAGGAGAGAGAGCATGGAAGATAAGAGTTCCAAGAATGACATACTTCCATATTTAGACGTCAGGGTGATGATATCGAATTAGCAAAAGAGATGGGAGGCTGAAAAGCAGCAGCCAATGAGATAGAAGACAATCTAAGAGAATGAGATATCCTGAAAACAAAGAGAATAAAGCACTTCAAAGAGCAGAGAGACCACAAATTAAGAGAGATTATGTGAAAATAATGACCTTTGGATTTAATTGTGTGGAGACCTTGACAATTTAAATGATGTGAAGGTGAAGAAAACTCCATTGGAGTCTGTTCAAGAGAGACTGAGAAGAAAGGAATTCGGAGACTACAAATACTAAATAACAACAATGCTATTTATTTCTAGGTGTTTTGTGATAAAAGAGAACAGAGAAATAGAGCAGTAGCTAGAAGGGAGATGTCAAGAGAAGATTTTATTTAAATGGGAGAAATTTACACGTTGATAGAATGATCCAATGAAGAGAAGAAACTGCTGATGTAGGAGACTGAAGGCAGAATTGGTGGAGAATGTTCCTGAGGAGACATGCAAAAACAACAGATGTTCACTACAAAAACATATGGGAGATTTTAGAAAAACAGATTTCTGAAATCTCACAGTAAAGATAACTATAGTTTTATGGCCAGCATCCTTAAAAATGGACAACAGATTAAGAAGAATGAGAGAGGCTAAGGGGTGGAATTCTGATGGACTAGAAGATTCTAGCTTGAACCTATATTTTAATCACCACTGGCATTCAGACATGCCTGTATGTGTAGTGTCAGGGCATGAGTTCTCCATTATTTTGCTTGAGAAAAGGAGACTCCTGGAAAAGAATTCATTCTAAAGGAAGAGAAAGTAGGGCGCTTACGTTTAGACCAATAACCGGCCAGAGGGGAGAGACAATTAGTATGCCATGATGTCTGTCTCTCAGATTTACCCTCTGGCCCAGCCTCTATAAACCTATGTTAAAGTCTTAGGGAGAGGGGAATACAAGAAATGAAATCTCTGTTTCAATGAACTATGTAAGGTCCTAGAATCACAAGGCAATCCTATTTTGTTATTCTTCTATTGGTGTTAATGCACAAAGGAGAAAAGCCTTGCTCCCACTTTGGGGCAGCATGGCTTCAGTGCACTAATAACTCAGTGAATTAATTGCCTCCTCTCAACTTTAACATTCAATGAGTCTGCCATGGAGACCAACCCTGATGGTCATGGCAGCAGTAGAAGCCAGCCCTCATCATCCTGCAGCAGTGGAAACTGGTTCCAAGAATGGAAGGGATTGTAATAGTTTGTAGCTTCAGGAGCCAACACCCTCAGCACGGACAACACCTGCAGCAGTGGCAGTGGTTGGACACTATCAAGTGACTTCATGGGAAGCAGAGGCTTGCGCAACAGATATCATCAAAAGGGGCCAGGGTAAGAGAGAATCATGGCAGACACAGGTGATAGCTGAGATGACGCGTTGATGATCTGGGTCACGCAACCTCAGAGCCTCCTGGAGACAACTGGATGAGAACTTTCAGGTTGCTCAAAGTTCCATAATAGAAGTTTGGGGTGAAAATCAGAAAAAGTACTATTTATTACTCTTAATGTGGTTGGTTCCATTTTATCCTTAGGTTGATATGGCTAGGAAACATGGGTTATAATAAATTGCAATCATATAAAGCTGATGAGAAAGAAAATGCTGAAGAAACACATGTGGCTGAAGAGCACTGAGATATATGCTGATGATACAAGGAGGTGTGCACAGCCAAGGACACATAGGAAAGAAAAAGCTCGAGAAAGATACAGTGCAGAACCAGCTGAAATTGAAGATAACAAAACCAGTGCAGTTAAAAACAAAACAAAACTATGTTTGGAAGAAAAAATGATGTAATGCTGACAGACAACAGATTGCTTAACTTCTGTTTTTTAAATAAAGAAAATGGCCATCAAAACGAGAGGTAGGAAGCATAACAAGCAGAAACTGATTTGGATTATATGATAATGAGAGATCCTCCTCATTATTTCTATTTTCCTCCATTTTCTAAAAGTTTTAGAATGACTATCACTTTGTTTACTTGAAAATTCTTAATATTTTATTGAAAAACAAAAAATTAAGATTCAACATACATAAAAGATTTAGTAAGAGTTCAACTCAATGCTTTAAATGATGGAAACTCTACAATCCCTGATGAATTTTATTGTAAGGTACTGAGAGAGAACAGATGTGATGGTGAGACAACAGCTGATAGTCTTTAAGGCATAATAGAGATCAAATAAGTTGCCAATAGATTACATCTACTGATTTTCACAGTTTATAAAGTAACTTTATATTCCTAACATTAGCTACTATTATCTGCTACATGCCAGGCATTATGCCAGATCAGGGGCCTGCACATTGTGGCCCACAGGCCCATTTCAGCCTGCTACCTATTTTCGTGTTAAATATGGGAAATTAAATGGTTTGAAAAAGATCAAAAGAAGAATATTTCATGACATGAGAAAATTATATGAAAATCAAACTTCAGTGTCCATAAATAAAGTTTTATTAGACTGCAGCCATGCCTATTTATTCATGAACTGTCTAGGGTTGCATTTGTGCAACAATGACAGAGTTGGGTAGTTATAACAGAGAGGTATGGCCTGCAAAGCTTAAAATAGTTGCTATTTATTCTTTTACAAAAAAAAAAAAAAATCACCAGTTCCTAGGCTAGATGCATATTTGAAGTTCTCTCTAATCCATCGCAACTGTGAAAATTTGTGTTTCATTAGGCCACTATTCCTGTGATAAATGGAAGCTCGGAGCACTTAAGTGACTTGCATGTAGTCACAGATCACATGGGACTCATATTAGTCTTCTGTTTTCAAAGCTCATACTCTATACCACACCTTACAGCTAGATGACTAGTGATAGCCTGATGTTTCTTTTTTTTTTTTTCATGGAGAAAAAGAGTACCCTAGAAATTTTAATCTAGTGAGTTTTATTTTAAATCTCAGAAAAATTTTAAAATAAATTACTAAATGAATGGCTACAAAAAGTAAAAAAGAAAGTATTCACCAAGAATACTTCCTCGCTTTGATTATGGTTCTATACTATGAAACTTTCAAGCATTAAGACATAAAAGAATAAAATTATAGTGCTTTACAAATTTTCAAAGCACCTTAATATGTACTATTTTATTTGAAATCACAACTCTGTGAGTTTGGCAAGTCAGGGATTGTGAGCACCGTTTTGTAGATGAAGTTCAGAAAGGTTAGCAACAGAGCCAGGACTTGAATCCAAGTCTTCTGACTTTCAATTCAGTGTTCAAGGTATAATAAAATAGCTAATGTTTATTGCGCTCTTAATTTGTTTCAGGAGCTGTTCTAAATGCTTTACCCATATTAACTTATTTGAGTTTCACAATGACACCGAAATATGTTCTATTATTATTCCCTTTTTATGGATGAGGAAACGGAGTCAGAGTGATTCTGTCAGTTGTTTGAGACCACAGAGCTTATAGTAGGTGGTAGACTCAGGATCATAACTAGACTATCTGGCTCTAGAGCCACTTTGTTTAACCACTACAAACTCTGCTTCCTCCTAGAGCATCTGACATGGCACCCCAAAACTGGACCAGAAGCAAATCTGTGTGCTGGATGAAATTCCGTTAGGTGACTACATTGTCTACAGAATAACAATACTAAGAGTAGTGATTAAAGGTTTGCTGTATACTAAATGGAAGTTCCTGAAAGGAAAAGGGTTTGTAGTGAAGCCTTAAGCTGTTTGTTTGTTTTTTACTATTGTGTCATTTTGCAGGCTACAGATGCAGGAAATGGATTTACAGGTTCTATTATCCGCTTTGAACTAAGTGAGTTCAATGAGAGGATTGTCTGAAAGGATCCATACAAAGAAACTGCCTGCGGTGAACAGTTTATACTAATATAAGTACATATATTTGCATATTCTAATAATGCAAGCGCAAACAACAAGATGATGGCAGAGACACTACTTGCAAAGTGAGAAGGAGTCCTTTGTGAATTGCAGTGATGTAAAGCAATTGATAATCTGAGTAGATCTAAAATAGGTAGTCTCATCGCTCTCTCTAGAAATATAATACATAAAATGATAAAAAATCATTAATAAAAATAATTTTGCAGTCAGAACAGTTGGAGCCCACTGACATACGTACACAAAGTAAAGCTGAACCCTGGGGTAATGAACTGGATCGCTGAGTTCAGTAAATACCAGGAACATTCAGATAGTTAAATGTCTGCGGTTTGTTCATAAGATCTGCACAATTTCTATTTTCCTCTTTGTTTTGCAAATGTTACAGAATGTATAATTCAGGTATTGTAAGCAACTCCTTGGAAGTTATTTGCAATCATCAAGCCAGTGTTTCAGACTATGGTCCCAGGATCAGCAGCAATAGCATGACCTGGAAACTAGTCAGAAAAGCAGATTTTTGGACCCTATCCCAGATTTACCAAGAGAGAAACTTTAGGGATGGGGCCCAACAATCTATGTTTAAATCAGCCCTCAGATGATTTTGTTACTAATTTGAGAGTCACGTATTGAATATGTCTAGAATAGTTAAATTAGAAATAGCTGGCAAGATAGAGAGATGTTTCTCAATACATAAAGATAATTAGTATTGGATAAAGGCCATTTAAAATGACTCCACTTAAACCACAGTTTTACAGTCTTGTTATTCAAAGTCAGGTCCAGAGACTTAACCACATTAGCATACCTGGGGGCTTGTTAGAAATGCAGAATCTAGAGCCCCTTCTCCAACAGAATTGAATTATAATTTGCATTTTAACAAGATTTCCAGGTAATTCCTATGCACCCTAATATTTGAGAAGTTGTGTTATAGAAAATAGTTTTTAAATGTTTGATTGGGAATTAACTTTTTAAATGTTGATGTTTTGGCTTTTTCTTTTGGACAAAATCACATGACCATATGATATAATATTGTTCACCGCTTTACGTTTGACTTTTGCAACAAAAATAATTTGAGGGCTTATTATTTTCCAAAGGGCTTCTTTTAATCTTTGATAATCAGATCATCTCTTTTGAAGAGCTTATCATTATCCCTGTTTATTTTTCTCTCAGTACATGCATATCACGTCTAACTCTTTCTTTTCGGTGGCTTTTACATGACCCAGCACTTTTCCAACATTATGTTTACTGACTCCGAAAGATATCTTGTTTTTAAAAAATTTACAGTCCACTTTAGATTCAACTCCCATTACGTGTGTGGATGTTTACATCTAACATTCGGGGAACAGCTGCCTGACAAGCACTTTGACAGGATGGGTGGAGATACGGAAGCTAAGTTAGACTGGAGGATGTTTGGGTGGGGACTATTTTTATAAGTGGTCAGATCATTAGTGTGAACATATTCATAGCATGATAACTTTTGCTTCCTTGGGTAGCTTCATAACTGGAACAGTGAGATAATGGAAACACAGAAAATAACGACCTAAATATTAAGGGTGATTATCTATGGGTAGTAAAAGTCCAGTGACTTTATTTTCTTCTTTGTGCTTGTCTGTATTTTCTAAGCTTTCTAGAATGAGTGTGTGCTGTCTTTGCAATTAGAAAAAAACTCCATCACTTAATAACTTTTACACTGAGGTATAATTGACATTCAATAAAATGCATAGCGGTCTTAAGTGTTCAGGTCATAGAGTTACAGCAATTTTATACACCCCTGTAATCACCATGCCAAACAATATATGAAATATTTCCATCACCCAAAGTTTCCTTTGTGCAATTTTAAACCAGACATTACCTCTAATATAGTACTCCTCCTGTAATATACACACTGCCTCCAAGGCTTTCTAACCTCTAGAGTGGTTTCAATGTGCTACTCTGGAACAGCACACTACACCCAGAGTTTAGTGAAAACCTTTTGCAGGCCTTGAGCATAGAACTTAGGTGCACAGAGGTACTCAATGCTGCTTTCTGCATTTCTGTTCATAAATTCCCCTTTGTATATTTCTAACTCATACTTTAAGTAGAAATTGAGAAAAAATGTTTTCCTCCCATAATTTCCCATTCCCCAGAGCCATTCCTTTTTTTGTTTCCTTCCTGCTTTGAAACAGCTACTTACTGCATTGCCAGCAGAGGATTCTATTAAGATGAAAGCTTTGTCCTTGCCCAGGCAGACAAAGGGCTCTAAAGAGCACCTGAACACCTGCCTCTCAAAAGTCTCTTTCTTATTTCTCTGGTTGCCGGTTAACAATAAAAATAGTAAAAATGATAAATTAATAATAAAATAATAAAAATAATAAATTAAAAGATAAAGTTTAAAACAGACCATTTCATAAAGGTTATCACATTTTGTTAGGCACCCTTGAATTCTGTGGGATATATTAGTATTCATTCATTCTTTTGTTCATTCACTCTTATACAGTCAGGTACTGTGTGCCAGGCAAAATACTAGACATTAACAATGGCAAAAAAAAAAAAAAAAAAAATAGTCCCTCACAAAGCTCATTGTCCAGTGGGGGAAACAGATGAATAAATAAGCTATTATGACTCAGGGTGTAACAATTTATGTAGTTGCATACTGAACCCTGGTTAATTATAATACTGAAAGCTGGGAACAATCTATCTTAACAAGAGGAAGATGTTAAATTACTGCACAGCTGCTTAAGGAAATGTTTTGTGGTCATTAAAAGTTATTTTTTGGAAGGTATATCTGAGGATATATTAATTAGCAGTTGTTATTTTACAAAGATAAAAAAGAGTAAGGTGAAAAACATAACAGTGTTATAAGTGTACCAAGGTCCTAACTAGCCGGCACCTAGTGATGGTTATATTTATCTTCTAACACATTTTATGTTAAATTGTATGTTATAACGAAACTTTAATTTTTAAGTGTTCCATTATATTGTTATACCTCTTTTAATAGGTTATCTATATAATTAGATTTTTGGCTTTCAAATGTAATATTTAAAAGAAGAGTTTTCAAATATATCTATATTTATATAGTGCTTATGGTGTTTTTATATATTATTTCACTTCATCTTAACACTAATCCTGTCAGGCCAGTGTTGTTATCCCCTTCTTACAGAGGGAAACCAGGCTCAGTGATGTTGAAGAACCTAGCTAAAATCACAGAGTTAGTGGGTGCCAGAACTCCAAGCTAGTTTTTTTTTTAAACTCGAAATCAAGTGTTTCATGCATTTCACATTGGTAGTGTTTACATCCCAATAGATCCTAGACATTTCAATTAAGCAAGGGTGTTTGAATTAGCATAGTTTATGTACTTATGTTCTTAAATTTATTTTCACTGTTGCCTCTTAGAATTAATTATTGAAATAATAACAAATACTTAACAAGTGCCTAATATGTAGAGGTAACATATCAGTGAATTCAACGAATCTTTATTTTTTCAAAGTATTTTTAGTATGTATTTGTATTTTCCTGATTATAAAAGTAACAACAGTTTGTGTAGAATTTTTTAAAATTGGGATTATTCTGTCATATGGGTTTAAAAAATCTTTTACCCTTAATGTGACAGGTCTGCTACATAGTTTTTTTTCAAACTTAATGTTTAAAGTTTTATCGAAATAATACATGTATATAGATTAAAATAGATATAGTATGATTAAGCTTACAGTGAAAAAGAGCAGTCCCTCTTCTATTTCTCCTTGTCCTGATTCCCATTCCCCAACAGATAACTTCTATTAAGCTATTTTAGGGATGTAAACCTTGATACTCTGAAATAAGATGTAAATACAACTATTTTTTTTTTTTAATTTCAGTATTAGCTTTTATATGCTGATTTCTGTTGGGGCCCTCCACTTCTTGCTCTTATGTTCTCAATAGAAGATATTGATTTTTCCTGACAGCCCCCTCCTCCCACCTCTAGGGAGGGGTGACTTGCCTGGCTAGGAAGAAGGCCTTCCTCAGATTTTTCCTTTTTCTCTTAGAAGCACCTGCCTGAAGTAGGGTCCCTTCTGCTGTGCTCTTCAATTCTGTGAGTGTAATGGGGCAGAGTCTGCCCTGCCCATGAGGCCAGTGATGGGTGGCTAAGTCAACCAAACTCATAGTTGAAATATTAAGAAACTCACCTTCCATGCTTCAATTCAGCTTCTGTTTGACAGAAGCTGCTAATGCTCCACTCCATACCCACACCCACCTCTAAGCTCATCTTCCAGTGCAGCTATAGTGGCCGCTTCCATCCTGCTGACAGTTCCCATGCTTCTTTGCTTCTCCATAGGAGGCATTTCTCTGACCCCCACAGGTGCAGAAGCTCAAAGGAGTCAACAAAGTCATCAACTAACAGGTCCAGCCTCCCCATTCTCTGGTGGAACAATTCTAAGGTGAGTTTCACACAGTTTCTCTCAGAAGGTCTCCAGAGAGAATGAGCTCATTGACGCAAACATTCGTTACTGGCTTTTCTCTCTTCCCTGTCTCCCTTTCCCATATCTACACTCTACTTCCCAGGATCACGTCCTCCAAAATCTTCCTGGACCCAAATCTTGTCTCTTAGTAGGGAAGTTGATATTTTTATCTTCATCTATCTGACTCTTACATACATCTTTCGATTGATTCTAAGCAATTTCCTACTATAAAAGATGAGAATGTAATCCTGTCTTCCCTGCTCAGGAATACAGCTTTTCCAATTCCTATGCCTCAAATATAGTTTTCTAACTTATATTAGATTAAATTAGTATTTATTAGTGAAAACATTCGATCATTACATCATTATGTCCATAAACATAAATTTTATCTGATCCTTAGACATTACCTTATATTTCCTTCCTGCCATAACTGTTGTCTGTAAAACTTCTCTGACACGGTCAGACACATCTGACAATCTATCTGTCCCATTTTTCCTTAGTGACATTGCTCTGCCTCTTGCTGCAGCCTGGACTGGCTGCTGTCTGACCTATGCAGACTAAAATTTCAATTTTCTCTAGTCTGCTAAATCACACATATGATTTGTAACAGGTGGAAGATTTTCTAACATATAGTTGTAAGATTATTGACATTACTTCCAACTATCTCGTTAATAATGACATGGTATTTGTATAGGGTGTTGTAGTTTATGGAATAGTTTCACATATGCCATTGCATGTAATCCCTCCATTAATTTGGTAAAAAGGGGGTTATTATCCTCAGTGTGAAGATTCATTTAACACAGTGTAAGATAGTGCTCGCTGAGTGCCAAGCACTGACAAGCAAGCTTTACAAATAACTCATTTAGTCCTCAAAACAACTCTATGTGATAGGAACTATTACTACCCTTATTTCACAGATGAAAAAATTGAGGCACAAAGGTTAGGAACTTACCAAGTTCAATTAGTTAGTAAATAGTAGAGTTGGGAATCAACACAGTCTGGCTCCAAAGTTCATGATCTTAAAGAGTATTTTATGGTGCAGACAAAAATGTTAAACAAAAAACTCAAAAAAGTAATTTTCTAGAGTCAGCCAGTAGGTAAAAAATTAGAACAAAGATTTGACCCCAATTTTTTTTTAACTCCATGCCTAAAATGTTCCTCAGATTACTATGCAAGATGGCTATCAGCATTGGAGTTTATAATAAACCAGTTAGACACCTCGGGAGCATGAGCTGCTGGGATCCTGCCTCTTCTGCCATTGCTGTGATCAATGCATTTGTTAGGTAAATCTTTGATTTTATCTGCAACTGTTTTCTTAGAGTGGATTTTTAGAAACTATATTATTGGATATGATATGAGGATATAACTTTTCTAAGGACTGTATAAAATTTGCTAAATAATTTGTCAGAAAGATAGTTTCAATTTAAACTCACTCATGGTATAGGAACCACACCATTTTAACCATTGATGCACCTCTCCTCT
>NW_006443138.1:12108624-12109390 GCF_000325575.1 Pteropus alecto
ACCTCCCTCTCATTTTTAATTTACAGGTGAAAAATTGAAACTTCTTTTTTAAATTTTTGCAGTAATTAGATAGAATATCTTTTTGGTGTTTATTGGCCACTAGCACTTTTAATTTAAAAATATCTTTTTTAGTTTTTTTATAAGCAAGAAATTAAAAACAAATCAGAATAAATATTAACATGGTCCTCTGACTCACGGAAAAGGTTATCCTCTTAATTGTATTTATCACTAAAGCCTTCTAATGCTTTACAAATTGAAGTCAAATGATACAGTGAAATATTAAAACACAAACATCCTTCGGTTAAGCCAACCTAGGATTTCCCCTTTTTCTTTGAGCAGATTCCAATGTTTATAGTCTGTATTTCTTTTACAGAAGAAAATAAGTTCCCACGAAATGCTTCTTACTACAATAATTACTACCAAATGTTCTATAAAGTTTCTGGATCCTGCACCGCCAATAGAGGAATCCAGTGTTCGTACGTGAAACAATCCTTTAGCGAAGCAGCCACAGGAAGCGTAAGGAAAAAGCAGCAAGTGTTTTACTTGAACTAACAAAAATTACCTGAGTAACTTCTGACAGCTCCATAAATGGTTATTCTGGACTGTGAAGATCTTACCAGAAAGTCAAGAAACAGCTGAAGACACCAAACGATTTTTCTAGAAGGAGCGTCCTTAAGGAGAATGTTCTTCACCAATGAATGTCACTTTTCAAAAAGAGTAAGCAATCTGAATTTGGTTACTAGGATTCAAATCCCTTCCCCTCCCT
>NW_006443138.1:12109434-12117594 GCF_000325575.1 Pteropus alecto
AGATGGGTATTGTAGGGTATGTCTTAGATGTCATGGAGACAGAGCCTCCATTCAGCTCATCACCACAGTGACTTCGCCAGTCTCAACTGAAGCCTATTGAAGGGTAGCAGATGAGTCTAGTCTGTATTTATGAAACTGATCTTCAGAAAGATGTTACTTCTTGCTAAAAAATAACTTTTTCTGCACTAACCAGCACATGGAGGGTGCTTGGTAAATATTAACAGCACTCTCTGAAAGGATTTCAAGGCACAGAGAGCATCAGGAAAAGTAATTGGGGTGTATTTTTTATAGGTGGATAGAGGACTTCAGTGCATAGCTATAAACCAAGTATTTCAGCAGTATTTGTCAATGGCATGCCTGGAGTATTGAGAAAGTTCCCTGATAATTGAAAATAAAGGGTTAAGTACTTGAGCTCTGAAATCTGACAGACATGGACTGGATTCCAGTTTTACTACTTACCATGGGCAAGCCCTTTGGTAAATTTCTCAGTCACCTTGTTTATTTTGTTCATTCATGTAAAATGGGAACCATAAGTATTAGTATCTCATAGAGTTTTCATAAGGATCAAATGAGAGAACGTATGTGCATTTTAACGCACTGACTTTCAAGTAGTAGGCTCAGTAAATGCTTGGTACAATTATTTTGGCCAAATCTAACTCATTATGTCTTTTAGTCTATAACCATTTATGAATATTGTCATATGATTAGTCAAAACTCTAGCCTTTTAAATACCAAGAGAGACATGTGAGAAGATAGGTGACTTTTTCATAGAAATGACAGAAATATATTTTGCTTGTCTCTTTTGAACATGGCAAATCATAAATCTCAGCTTGTGAATCACCATCCTGGATTCCACTGTAGGACAGAAACCCACTTGGCAATAATCAAAGCAGCTGTTTATGAAGCTTCCCTGAGAGTGGGTGGTTCTTGTTTTCTCCTTGGAGTACATTGTCAGTGACCAACCCCAAAGAAAAGTCCTCAGAGATTAAAAAACATAATATTAATGATTAAAAGAAACAGGCAACAGAAGCAGAACAAGTTAGATCTGAGTCAAATTGACAGGGAGGGATACTGAAAAGTCTTATTCTTTTATTTTATTATTTTGAAATTTTTATATCTTCACATTCTTTTCTAGTCTTCCTTGCTCTACCCCGCAGATGGAGGTGAGGGAACAGGAAGATATGGCAGGAGGGCAAAAGGGGATCAATCTACCAATAAAACTGTGAGGTTCTTTGAAGGGATTATTGTTTATTTTGCAAAGCTGACATATTTGTTGCTGACCTCCCTCAAAGACAGAGTCAGATAGGAGGAGACCTGCCCAACTTTTTTTCTTTGACTTAAGGCCATTTGTTTCTGACTCACTCAACAGCCCTGGCAGAATGAAAGATTGAGAATCAAGAAGTGAGAAACTCTCTCTCTTCCAGGCTTAGAAACTAGTGTGTGAAGTAAATATAGATTAGGATGACAGAGATCTTCGATACAGAACATTCATGGGCTGTGCGGTGATGAACAAAACTGTGGGCCTAGTTTAAATTTATATGCCCCAAATGACCCTAGTTTTACTCAGGTAGTTCTATTTTTTTCACCTTTGAATTATAACTGCCTTGGGGAGAGAAATGTTGTATAAAACAGTGGTTACCAGCATAGACTCTGGAGTCAGACCATTTGGGTTCAAATTCAGTTACCAGGTATATAACTTTTGGCAAGCTATTCAGCATCTTAGTACCTCAAAGTTCTCGGTAAAATGAAGATGATAATATCATTTACCTCATGCTGTGAGGATGAAATGAGTTAATACATGTAAAGCACTTAGAATATTATCCTTGACAATTTGACATATGCACTTGGCATATATTATTTTTTGAAGTCTTCATAACATCCCTATAAGTAGGTATTATTAACTCCATTTTACAGATGTAAAGTACTGTCTACATGCCTGATCTCGTCTGATCTTGGAAGTTAAGCAGGGTCAGGCCTGGTTAGTACTTGAATGGGAGACCACTTAGGAAGACCGGGTGCTGTAGACATTTAAAAAACAAAAACAAAAACAAAAAATACAGATGTGAAGCACTAACCTTAGTTGGGGCCAGAAAGACCTTGATTTGAATTCTGTCTCTTAGATGTTTGGCTTGGTCAAGATACTTAAAAATAACTGAGCTAATATTCAGGAGATAATGCATACCTCCCAGGATTCTGTTAGAATTGATGAGTCAATGAGTGTAAGCACTTTGTACCATGCTTGGCAAATTATAAATGGAAGCAACAAACCACTGTAGTCTTAACAGCAGTCCCTATGATTTTGTCGCCAACAGAAATAACACTTTTTTTTTTTTAACTTATTATTTATGCCTACGGCACCTGGTCTCCCTAAGTGATCTCCCATTCAAGTGCTAACCAGGCCCAACCCTGCTTAGCTTCCGAGATCAGACATTGGGCTTGTTCATTGTGGCATGGCCGTAGACCATGGACCATGGCTCCACTGGAGTGTGAACCCAGGATCTTAAAGCAGACCTGCTAATTGCTACTCTACGCAACCACGTCTGAAATCACACATATTTTTATGTCACATTCTAGTTATTCCAGAAATCTTGAAATATCACTGACAGCATAACTTTGCAATTTCAGAGGTTACCAGGCCTGTTGCTACATCTTGTTATTTTCGTATTAATAAAAAAAAAAAATCATGTCTACAGCTATGCCACCCTGAACAAGCCTGATCCCATTTGATCCCATTTGGAAGCTAAGCAGGTTCAGGCCTGGTTAGTACTTGGATAGGAGACCACCTAGGAAGATCAGATGCTGTAGGCGTAAAAAGTAAAAAATAAGGAATTATAAACTGACAAGGTCCTTGTATCTGTGAGGTCAACCAAGGATTGCCTCACTTAAAAAAAAATGAAAAAATAAAAAATAATCATGTATGTTCTACATCACAAATTTCTTTATAAAAATATTTGATAAATGTATTTTAATATAATTTGTTTCCTTACGATCTTATGCGTTATAGTTTGTGCATTTAAAATCATTATTCTAAGAAAGCTTCCATAAGCTTCACTGGACCACCAAAGGGCATAAAATGTCTAATTTCTTGTTTATGAGTCAGGTCTTCAAGTATTAGAAAACAGCTATATTCCCCCCACTTTCTCTCTTCCCAAAAAAGTTCCCAAAAGTTCTTAATATCCTATTTCAGGGCATAACTTGTCATCAGGAAGCTGCAGCCTGGGAGGAGCCAGCCCAAGAAATGGGATCCCCTCACTGGAGAGATGGGGCAGACAACACAGAAACAAAGCCAGCTGCCCACACAGGGAGCAATATGTTTCTACAGCAGAGCATGGGCAGTGATGAGGTCAACAGAAAATGGACAGTATTTCAAGAAAGTTGTCTATGTGGCTGGGTGTGTATGGAGGGTGAAGGTGGTAGTAATACAAAATAGCAGAAGTGTCCCAACTAGTGGACAGAGATTAGAAGGGGAATGGAAATAACATGTGTCAGGCATCCTGTGAGACAATTTATAGACATTATTAATCTCATCCTCACAGCAAACTAGTATGTGAGCAAATTGAAGTTCAGCAAAAATTAAGTAATTTACCCATTTTTACCTAGCTGTCTGGAAAACCGGGCAGAGAGGTACGTAGCACTTAGGAAAGACAATTAGCCCATGAGCATGCTCTGGTGTGTGGTGGCCGGATTTTAGCTATTTGGAAGTGGGAGTGGGCTGGCAAGAGTCAAGCAAGACTCTTTAGTTCTAAAGGGACTTAGAGAATTAGGCAAGATAACAAGAAGCACTCAGGCACAGCAAACAACACAGAAACCACTTATCAGAACTTGTATCCAAAATGGTGTCTGGGTCTCTAGAACAAAGGGAAGTTGACCTTTTACCTCTGTGCCTTTGTTCATGCACTTCTTTCTGGCTGATTCCTACTAGGTCCTCCTCTATGACATCCAAACCTTACTCTTTCCTTCATTAGACCAAATGCCTGTCAATTGACCATCTGTCTTCAGGGGCCTCATCCAATTTACAAAACCTTTCCATGCCTTTCACTTAAATATTTCCTCCTCTCAACCTGGTGTAACTTAATAAAGGCATCCAGAATCAAAGCATTCTTCTTCAACTGAGATTGCCAGTTTATGTATAGGATCACAATTAAATGACTAGCAAGAGTGCAAATGAATATATTTCTAACTCAGTCATTCTTCATTTCAAGCAAAATATTATATTGATATTTGAAATAGTCAATGAAGTTTTTAAAAAAGATAAATTTTTTCATGATATACTTTTCCCTCAGTATTTTAAAACCCACTTGTGCACGCTATTATTTAAAAACCATAGTATTGATTATTCTTTATGCAAAAGATTTATGGACATACATTAATGTGTCTGAAATGATATATTGAAGATAGGATTCATCCTATTATTTGTGTTTGGATGCACCATAATAGTGATAGAATAGTGATAGAAGCATTTACTGAGCAAATGCTATTAACAGAAGGTATTCGCTCTGGGAGATAAGGCAATGAACAAGACATGCTCTCTTCCCTCAAAGTGCTTTTCATTTAATGGCAGACAGACTTCATATAGACACGTCATGGAAGCTTAAACAATATGTTAAATAGCAAGACTTTCTAGCTAGAAATAAGGTTTTTGAGGGCAGGATTGTCTTTTTATTCCTTCCTTCTCCCTTTCCTGCTTTGTTTTATTAACTTTTAAAATCATTCATGGCATCTAATATACATGTTTCCTGTAAGAGATTTCTAATACATTTCAGGTGAATATGTCAAACTCAAGTATTTTCATTAAAGATTTTGAGATCATAGGCTTTAATAATTAGGCACTGTATGGTGTATGTCTACATGAACACAAGGAATAATTCTTTTTGCAAATTATTAATTGATTTATTTATTTAAACTAAAATTTTTCCTTCTAACAATCTCTTGGATAATGATGATATCAGGTTTTACCTTTAGTGACAGTTTGAGCGTTACAAGTCAAGCTGATGCTGTGAGTCTTAGTTTATAAATGACATTGCTGGGCTAAATGACGTCCAAGGTCTCAAACAAGTCTAATATTTCTGTGCTTCATTGGCACCTATCAAGAGGTGCTCATTTTGCTTATGTAGCTCAACACTCAGTTTCATAATGGTCATTAGGTTCTATAATAGTCACAAGATTCATATAAGGGAAATGTCAAGATGCTTTAAGTAGGACCTTATTAAGAAAACTGTGTATGTGTGTTTTGTTAGTCAAACCAAAATCTAAAAAATGCCCACATAAAATAAAAGTCCTCTATAACTTTTTTAGCTTATTATGCTGGTGTCTTTTTCCAGAATACCAAAAAGATTTTTAGTGAATTGAAATTAATTTTTATTGAATTAAAATTAATTCTCCTGCCTATGTTAGCATATGAACTTTCAACCACATAAATAAAAATTTATGTATATTTTTCACATGAGATGGAAAGAGATCCTTAAAATTTATGTATATTTTTCACATGACATAGAAAGAGATCCTTAATATTGAAGCAGCCATGCTTTTATCTTCAGAATATTTTAAAAGTACATGGTTAAAATGTAAATTATGCATAGTTTAAAAACTGATTTCTTTTTTTAAAATTAATTTCTTTGGATTAAAATATTGAACACTTTAGAATAAAATGGAATATATACTGCACATTGAAAGAGATTTCTTCTTGAGTTTCACAGAGCTTTCCAACTGTGAAAGAATGCACAAAAGCATTACTTCTTGTTATTTATGACAATGCCATAAGAAAAGGTAAAAGAATAGTCTTCAGTATATTTTCCTTTTAAAAAATTAAAGTTCTTCAATTATTGATATTGAGAGTTTCAGTTAAGTGCCATGTTTTGGTTACACCTTAACCTTTCTTGTAATGCAAGTAAATTCTAGAGAAACGTGTAGGCAAAAGCAGGTAGCCCAGTTGAGATATAGTGACTGCAGAACAATAAGATGTGAAGCTAGCTGCAGAGGAAATGCCCAGACATGCGAAGCCTTCTTTGCTCTCATACTCAAGACATACTACTTTGTATCCAGGACAATCCTGATTCCTGTGAGAACACACCTACAACTACTAATTGCTTAAGGGCCAAGTTCTGTGCCTCTTAAAGAGAAGTTATTTGGAGCTATAAAATACATAAATGGAATGATGACAAGGAAGTATAATTTACCCTAGGTATTATAAAAACTTAACAAGCTATAATCTCCAGCAGAACAGTTTTTTAAGGCTTGTACACTTTTGTACCATTTCACCCCTTGTCATTTTCCCAGGCACCCACCAGAGTAAAGAACCAAAAAAGAAATTGAAGTGTTGTTCAGATCATATTAATGTTCAAACATTATTAGTAGAAATAGTAACTCTAAAAATATCAGTGTGATGTCCCAAAGGTACTTTCAAATGAAGTCTGAATATCACACTTTCTCAATTTTTGGAGTCCCAGTAATCACTTCATATATCGTCAATTGAATAGATAAAAATAGCACCAGAACCCCCTCCTTGTAGGTCAGTGCTCACTGCTGAGTGTGCTGTAATTATGTACACTAAATGAGCTACAGCTTGAGCTAATAATACCATACTGAGTACTAGAAAGCTGTAATTATACAACAAAATGTATGCTTGGCAAGACTTTCAGTATTGGGGAATATACTGTCAAACAGCATCTGGCAGAGTTAAAAGTCCAACTCAGGGGTTAGAATAATTGGCTAGACTGAACTAATTCAGGGCATCGTGGCTCAAGCAGAATAAGTCACAAGTCTATGAGATAGACAAACCCAATGATAATGAATACATCTAGAAATAGTGTTAAATCGCACTACTTTAAAACAAAGAATTCCCGAGATTGAACAATTGCTTCTTTACCTATGCACTGTGCTGGGTGCATGAGATTTAAAAAACAAAAATAAAATGGGAGAGAAAAAGAGACTGCCTGACTGCCAATTGCTTATGATTATGACCTCGGTAAATTTCTGTTTTCATAAAGAAATGTACAAACTACAACGAATCAACAATACCATTGACAGCTCTGCTGTCTTTAATGATGATCTATATTAAATCGCTACTATTTAGTTTGAAAATGTTTCTCTTAAACTTCACATTCTTCTCACATTTTCTGATAGAATTACATAGGATTACCTTCATAAAGATGTTTCTGCTATGATTTTCTTCCTCCTTGCTAAGCCGTTATATTTTACTTTGAATCCTGCCTATAGTACTACTATGGGCAGCTAAGATCATCTCACTGTTACAAATCTGTCCTTCTGTCTGTCACACGGAGAAGTCTGTTCTCTTTAATTAGGGATATTTCTTCTGTATACCTTAGCTCTGAATTCCATTTAGCTTACAAAAAGTTTTATGTTGAAATCTATTTGTGGTTTTTAAAATACATATGCTTAAATTTTACGAAGTGCCATACTTCTCTTCTGGTAGAAATTATTTGTTGGCCAAGTGATTTCTTGGACTTTTTAGGCAGTAAAAAAAATTTCAGTCCAATCGATTTGATCATTTCAGAAACTTGTTTCTAAAGACATCTAGATTTCTTGCAAATATTTTGGGAAATTTCTATCCTCTACAGTCATGTGTTTGCATGGAAATCTTGTCCAAGTTTATTATGATGGAGCATAACTTTATTTTGTACATAGTGTTTATTTTAGGTAATGGTATATTTTAATCCCTTGAAGCTCTTATTAAGCAATAAATTTAGATCATCAGGCGAAAATGATCACTTTTGACTTAGCTAGTTTTGATAAGTTATCATTTAGGAAACTAACTAGTCAAGAGATTTTTTTTCCCTCCTCTAATACATGTGCTTACATTTCTTCTCATCGTGAGTACCAGTGAGGATGTTCGGACATTATTAAATATGGCTATTCAAAGAAAGCCGTAAAATATTGATTACTGCCATGCTCACTTAGATAAAGCAATACAAGTGGTTCTACCCTTTTATAACATAATACATTCCTAAAATTCATAATTATGTAGCAAAAAAAGGACTGAACAAATGAACAAGAAAGGTAAAGGAATTATAGTATTTATTAGGGAGAATTGAATAAGCTGATCATTGAAATGCAAAGCAGAAATTACCTGTGCTATTAAACTAGACCAGCTAATTATCACAGTGTGCTCTATAAAGGTTCACTCTTCCCCTTGCTATATAT
>NW_006443138.1:12118222-12127950 GCF_000325575.1 Pteropus alecto
CCTTCCTTCCTTCCTTCCTTCCTTCCTTCCTTCCTTCCTTCCTTCCTTCCTTCTTTCCTTCCTTCCTTCCTTCCTTTTTTCTAGATTAAAAAAATCTCAACTTAATCAACAGAAAGACAACAGGTCTAATAAGAGATTTTGGCAAGAATGGCAGATACAAGATCCACTCACACAAATCAATAGCTTTCTCTGCACCAGCAGTAGTAAACTAAAAATATAACAGATTTTATAATGCCATTCATAATAGCAATCAAAACTATAAACTATGAATTTAACCAAATAATGAATGTTTAAGATCTTTATGGAGAAAAAGTTTTAAATTTATTTAAGGGTACAAAGACTTAAATAAATAAAGTGCTACATCACACTCATAGATTAGAATGGCAATAGTGTAAAGATGTCAGTTCTCAAAAATTAATCTATAAATCTGATTCAATCTCAATAAAAATTCATCGTACTTATTTTAACATGTATAAGAGGATTAAATATGTTATGAGTAATTTAAGCAGTATTGAAAAAGGCCTGTGATAGTGGGTACCTCATTGCCAGGTATCAGATAGCTGACATGTACAGGTGGAGAAAAGATTGATAAAGCATTTAGTAGATGATATTAAAGAAATGTCATTTTGTGGAAAAAAAGTAATTTATAACAGTGTATAAATTACTGGATTTTTAGCTTATGCCAGTGTTTCTCAACTTTTTGTCATTATTGTCCTCCTAAGAAAACTTTTTGGACATTTGTTTTTTAATTTTCTTCCTTTCCTAATAAAATTTTATGACTATAGATATAGTATATATCTGTTTATGGCCCTTGGGAGGGCCATAAACCATTGTACTATCTAAGTTCTTTTACGCCCAAAGAACAAATTTTACTCCCTTAGGAGAGTCCTTACTTCCATTGAGAATGCATGTTTATACCATATTTAACTGTAAAATGCAGTTGGATTAAAGTCCTAAATGGAAAAAAATAAAACAAAAGCTAATGGAAAAGAAAAAAGAAACACATACATTATTTTTCTGGCTTTGGGGTACGGAAGAACTTCTTAAACCAGTTCCCAAAAGCATAAACTCTTAAGATAAAAAAGAAATGTATGAAAATTACATTAATATTGAGGACTTCTCTTTATGAAAAGATATCATAGGCAAAGTTCATTTACAGATGACAGACTGGAAAAAGACATTTGGAACAACTAAGGGCAACAAGGGATGAATATCTACAATAGATAAGACATTTTATTAATTAAACAAGAAAATGGTATACTCAAGAAGAAAATGGGTAAAGAATATAAACACGGTATTCACATAAGGGGAAACCTGAATACCTCACATGTGAAGTGATGTTCAACTTCACAAATATTCAGAAAATAGAGCAGAGGTTAAGATCATTGGAGAAGAAGTCATAAAACCAAAAGGCTGTTATATTAAAAAGATAATCAACACACTTAGTTCTTTAGAAAATAAGAGGGAGTAATGTAACGTTTGTAAATGATTGAAACAAGAAAGAGTTATCGGATGCTATACGCTTCAAGAAGGGTATTTAGGAAGGAGAGAGAGAAATTGCATGAGAGATTTGGTATACAGTCTCCAAGGATCACACATTTCTGCATGTCTTGTGAGCCGACTTTGTTCTGGACTATATTTTCAAGGATGTTTGTATAGCAACAGTTTTGGAAGATAGAAATAACAAATATCTGGTTTATTTATTGTCCATTAAAATAAAAATATCTCTCTATATGACAAAGATGAGTCAGGCTTATTACCCATTTAAAAATATTTGTGTTCCCTAAGCTCAGGGTTCCTCTCTTATGATGCATCCCCATGTGTGCATGTGTCACTTGACCTTTTTCATGTCACCCTGAGGGATTAGGCCTTGGGGAACTAATGATGATACTCTGGCCACTGCTACTACTGTAAGTAATAAACTGTCCTTTGTCTCTGACTCAGGAGTCTTGCATCCTCTGCCAACATCCATGAACCTGTGGCAAGTTAACTTTTATCTCAGTCCCCTTACAATTCTTGACATGTAGATTCTTAGACATCTCCAAGCCTAGTAGTACAGGTAAGTGGGCCAGAAAACAAACAAACAAAACCCCCAGGTATGTGGAATTAGCTCTATTGTTTTGTCTGTAGGCAGATTGTGGTAGGTGAATGTGATGAAGGATTGGGAATCTTTTCAAAAGCCTACAAAGATCTGAGAATTTCTCTTTATTCCTGGAGTACAAGATGCTCTTCTCATTTTGACATATTCACTGTTGACAATGAAACTATAAATGTCAGGGAAATGCCTAAGTCACATGGAACTCTGGGTCCTCTCTATTTATTTCTTTCACGTAATTACTTTACATAATTTGGAATTTACAAATTAAAAATACAGACAAAATAATACTGCATATTTTACAAGGATAGGGACATATCATGATTTTCATTACTTATACACTAGGATGGGTCCTTATGATAAAGAGGGCAGGCAATAGGGTGGGGATTAAGGATGAAGGAGAAAAATCAAACAAAACCATATAAGAGAGGTCCCTTGCAAACATTGGTGATAGTAGCATGCCATGAGTATCTCAACTTTTCCCACCTTAGGTCCAAAACCAAAAAACAATAAAATATAGATTATACTTTATCATATTTCAGCAAACAGCCTAAAATAGTCTGAACCCTAATACCAAATCTAGTGACAGGTCTTGCCCAAGCCTGACTAACTCCCAATTTGAATTCTGAATTTTATATCCTTTTCCGAAAATACAGATGTATGCATTTATATATTAGAATGGGTCTCTATGGTGGAGAGAGAAATGGGCATGGGAATCAAGACAAAGAAGAAAAATAAAACAAAACCAAATAAGAGGGAACCCTTGGCCAGACTTATGGTAGCAATATGCCATGAGTAAACCAACTCTACCTTAGGTTCAAAACCAAAAACAACAAAATATAGGTTTGGTCACATTTCATAAACAACTTGCAATGATCTGAGATGTGTGAACATTGATTCCAACTCCAACTTGAACTGTTTCCACTCCTTTTTTTTTTATTTTTGAGCTCTGTGGCCTATTTCTAATGTTGCTTGTGCCCTTAGAACTAGTTATTTGACTTTTCACTATCTCTAAAGGACTTTCTAGCAAACGTCCCTCATCTTTACAAATTCCTTCTTACCTCAGGATAGGATCATCCTGGTCCTTCAGGGCCCAACATCTCTGCCTCAGACCACTTGGCTGTGGCTGTCTCCAGGCTGTACAGGACCTCCAGTGGTCCATGTGTTGAACCACATGGAAAGTGTCTTGGGTAAGGACACTTACCAGGAGTCTCAGAATTGGTTGGGGATACAAAAGCCTCTCAGGGATACTGGGAGCAATTTTTTCTAGCACGAGGCCATGGTGGTGGTAGATAATGGGTGGTGGGAAGTAATTGTAGTGTGAGAGACAGAGGATGAAGGAATAAGAGGAGGAGGGTAAAATAACGAAAGAGGAGAGAAAGAGGTGACTATAAAAGAAACTAAAGTTTATTTCTCATTACAGTTTACCGGAATTCAGCATGTGATCTGTGAGTTTTAGAGCATGTTGGTGGTAGGAAAGCAACCACGCTTGAGTGACCTGAGGGTGTCAGAGGGACAGGAAATAGAATATTTGACTTCAGCTCTCTCGGAGTTGGACCAATAGATGTCTAAGTGGTAGAGGAGTGAGCTGTGAAAATAATAAATACTAATAGGAAAGGTTCTTTCCTTATCTCACAGTTATGAACAAATTAAAATACTTAAAATATTAGAAATGTGATAGTTTGTATAAGGGATCCTGCAAATTT
This sequence comes from Pteropus alecto, assembly GCF_000325575.1. Classification (NCBI taxonomy): domain Eukaryota; kingdom Metazoa; phylum Chordata; class Mammalia; order Chiroptera; family Pteropodidae; genus Pteropus; species Pteropus alecto. The sequence continues at coordinate 12,122,024 of NW_006443138.1, forward strand.
CACATACCAACTGTTCACTTAATGTGGTTATTTTTTAAAAATTTTTGTTTTTTACTGACCATCGCCACTCTCCCATATCTGCAAAGCTGCAGACCAATGTTGTTATTTATTATTTGATATTAAACTTCTTCCCGTTATTCTATACTAAAAGCATTTGTAAGGTATGATAAATAAGGAAAGAACACTGGTTCCATGGAATAAATATTTTTTTGTATACCTGAAAGCAAACAAAGTGATTATCCTCATATAGTCAATGATTTGAACGAGATAAGAAGTTTATTTCTCCCTCACATAATAGTTCAGGGGTGACCAGTCCAGAACTATTATGATGCTTCTGTAGTATCAGGTCCCAGACTCCTTTTAGCTTGTTTTTCTACCATATCTAGAGGATGGCCTCTGTCTTTAAGGACGGAGATGGTTCATTACCTTATCCCTGACCCAAGTAGCAAGGTGTAGAATGGGGAAGAAAGAAGGTGCTCTTCTTCACTTTCCTGGCACACACTGGGCGTGACACTCAATATTAGTTCACCTTGCAATGGCCAAAACATCACCACACAACTATGCCTTGCTGCAAGGGATCTGGAGAATGTAGTATTTTGGGTTGCCTCAAGCTTACCTAAGATTTTTATCACTCTTGAAAAAGAGTAAAATAGATGTTGGATGATAACTCCCAGTCTTAGCCATCATAGGATATTCACAAAAAGAATTTGATCTGAGATTGGGGGAGTGGGCAGTGTTAGCGATATGAGTTTATTTTTACAATGACAAAGACTATGAAGAGTTCAGTTCAAATAATTTAAATGTCAGGCATGGTTCCTGTTCGAGGAACTTGTAGTCTCACTGAGGGAGATAGGAATTTACAGCAATTATTCCAATATAAAATAAGATATTTTAATTAATTAATTAATTTTTTAAATTGAAGAAATGATTTAAATTTTTTCCCCCATCTACCTTCCCTCCCCCTCACCCTCTGCCCTCTGGTAACCACTAGTCCATTGTCCATGTCCATGAGTCTCTGTTTGTTTGTCCTGTTTATTTAATTAGTTTTTTAAATTGAAGAAATGATTTAAATTCCCCCATCCATCTACCTTCCCCCTCCCCCTCCCTCTACCCTCTGGTAACCACTAGTCCATTGTCCATGTCCATGAGTCTCTGTTTGTCCTGTTTATTTGTTGCTTTGAGGTTTATATCCCACATATAAGTGATATCATGTGATTTTCAACTTTTTCTGTCTGGATTTAAATTAAGTATATACTAAATGCCTTGAGAAGACAGATATGGAATACTGATCCAGATATGAGCTCTTTGAAGATTATTTCGCTTGACATCAAGGATGAACCAAATCTCAAAGGCATAAACATATAAAGAGCTATAGGAATTTTAAAAACAATTCTTCAGCAGTACCCCACAGCAAATAACTATCATTTAATTTCTTTAGTGGGAATTATTATTAGTTGTCCCAGCAGTGTTCTCGAGATGTCTTCAGTGGGTCAGCAGCCCCCCAAAAGCTGCAGGACATTCCAGTTTTGCTACCCCTGGTGCCAAAGCATTTCAGGAGCTGGCCCTGTGTAACACAGATCTTCTGCCCTTCGAAAGAGGAAGTTAAGAGTCTTTTCTCTTGCTTGTTCCCTCTGTAAGTAAAACCACAGTTAGGAAATGAATCAACTGTCCCCCTAGCTTCACTGGCTCTTGCTCCTGCCTGCTGATACATGATCTCAGTGTTCTGCAAAGGCGCCTCCCAAACCCAGGTATTTATAAAGGTCCCCAGGGCGTCTCTCCTACATGGTCCTCAAACAAGGCTGGTCAGTTAACCCACAGTAACAGTCATTTTGTGTTCATCCCCTCACTCTAACCCTTCTCCACTGAATATATCAGCCTCCTTTTCTAGACGGAGCTGGTCTGTGAGACATTTGGGTCACATTCACTGGTTGGGCAATACTGACTCCTCGTACATGAGGCTTTCGATACAGTGAAGCCCTGGCTGTGCCCATGATGCGTGGAAATTGTCTCTTTCTCCTTTTTTTTTTGAAACTTACCAGCACAGTTCTGCTGTCTCACTGAATTTTTGTGAATGAATACTTATTTTTCACATAACAGTTTTTCTGTGGAATGTGAATCTGAGGAGCATGATCTGATAGCAATTCTGAATTAAGAACACAATATCATACTCAAAATTGCCTTCCCCTTTCCTAGGCAGGGACTCTCTCCAGAGGGCTCCTTTACTCTTGTAAACAGACTTTTTGAAGCCTCAATCCTGTGGCTCAACCAGAAAAGCTCTGAAATATCTGAACTCAAAGTAAAACATCTTTGAATTCTAGTTAAGGAAGGAAGGGGCTCATATTAAATTACTCTCCCATTTCCTGACATTGCCTCAGAGCCATAATTCCTCCCCCGACCTTGCTGTAGATAGTGTTAAGGGCGGAAAATTTTCAAGTGAGCCAACTAGCTAAGTCAGCTACAGGGAAGAAATATCTTTAGATACCAGAAGTTGTCCTACTTGCTTGTGTGTGGTTTAGGAAGTGAATTGTATAAGATATGTAGATGGCCAATGTCTGCTTCTGTAATCCATTTACTTGTTAATTAAGGGTGTTGTTCCGGGCAAAGATATGCTAACAGCCAACTTCCACTTCTGTAATCTGCTTGCTTGTTCAGGAGATCACCGGAATATGATCATAAACTTTATCAGCTGCCTCCTCTGAAAGTTCGGGGCTGATCTCCTCTAGCCCTGCGTGGTAGAGAGTCAGTCGCTGGCCGGCTAATAAAGGCTCAGAATTAATCTCAATTGGCTCCGTGGGTCTCAGAATCGTTCGCGCCATAACAATAGCAAGTTTTGTTGGAAACCCTGAAGTCCATCTCTTTGCTATTTGGGTGCAGAACAGTCATCCAGAGGAGGTACACAATAAAGATTTAGGAAATAGCTCTCGATGTGTCGTTATCCTTTTTCTGTAATCTAGTTGCCTTCCCTGTGGATGGCCCCTTTACCATTCTAATCCTAGGAAAATGTGTGTACTTCTGTGGTGTAAATGCCATTTGGGAAAAAAGGGTATAATGTGTGGACAGTTCTTGTTAGACATGAAAGGGGAATAGAAAGCTTCTTCCTCTCCTAAAATGGGTGAGAAGAAAAAAAAGGAAGCAAAGGTTATATAGTCGAATGGGAGTGTCCAGGCACAACAAAAGAAAATGAACAGTTCAGTTAGGTGAGCCAACAAAGGCCAGGAGGCAGGAAACAGTGGATTTGAAAATCCATTTTTTTATGCTAATGAGCCCTCTAGGTGGGTGGTGCTGATTTAGGCAGCCTTCCTGATTCTAGTCATGTTGTTGGTATCTGGCTCTTGCCGGAAGGGCAGCCTGCCCTTTTATCCCTGATACTAATCTGAGTGATGCAGAAATTAGAGTAAATCCACGTTGGTTTAACAACATGGATTCATGACTTTCACGAGCTGCATAATTCATACTGGCAAATAAAAATTACTTCACTTGCTTAGCTGATGTTAGAAGTGAGTTAGTTAATCCAGAGAGCATCAACTCTAACTCCCAAGGGTAGCCTATTAGCATTGTGCCGAATGGCAACAGATGCCAGTAGTCAATTGCAAACAGTGACTATGCAATCAGCTATGAGCTCTTAGAGGCCAGCATCTGTGGGCATTTAACCACTTCTGCCACAAATTGTTTCCAAGGAGGTATTCCATGGATCATTTAGCTGATCAGGATAGCTAGGACCCTTAGCTAGAAAGGAAGTAAAAAATGATTCAAATCATTTGTCTTATTCCTGATGAGGAAGAAAGGCATTGTATAAGTGAATTCAGCATTTGGAGCTAAATGCATAATTCCCTTCATGGCAACAAAGAATAAAAGCGATTTTACCTGTTCTGAAGCTTTGCTCCCCTCACCGCCATTTCCTCCCTGAAAGGATGTAAAGGACTGTGGATGTTTTACCAGAGGGAGAAACTGGATGCTTCAAATAGGCAGAAGAGTTAATGGTCTCTGAATTTCATCAACAATCTATATTCCTCAAATAGATTTAAAACTGCTTCCCGAATAGAAAAATGTTTACTGAATGGAAATTTTATTGCCTTGGTATTGAATTCAGTAATACCAAGGGCATTTCTTTGTAGACAAAGGTTCTTCTGTTTAGGTTTGATTTACGTTCTTTTACTAACTTAAATGCAGATAAATAATGGTCTTTGATGTACTGTGCAAGTTTTTTTGGTGGGCTTGATACCTTAGTCTTTCTTTTAAAAATCCAGTTGAACATTTTCTTTCATACACACTTTCCTTTTTTTACCCACTAGTAAGCAAAGACTTTCTAAGGGTTCCTTAACAGAGGGAGCAGGAATTGCACAGACACTTGGAGGTGGGAGCAGGGTGAACATAATAAAGAAAGCTCCTCCCTAGTATTCTCCCCCGCCACACCCCTCCCAATATTAACACCACTTCCTCCAACATTTTTTTTCAATAATGATTTTTGATACCTTAAGAATTGGTGAAAATAGGTCACCTTTGGAGAATGTGCTCAGGAAACAATACCTGCTTTACCTTCTGATGCCTTCTGTCCTCTTTCCTCTCCTCCCCCAAGCAACCAAACCCAAATGTCCATCCTCTGTCATCATCTTGGTGTTGGTTTAGTGACTAGATCACTGGTATGATTCACTCTGATTCAGATTTTGTTCTATTTTGACAACATTATTTTTTCCTAAAGATTTTGAGCTATTTTAAACTGCTGGGATGGGGAGAAAGCGCTAAAGAAATTAATATCTAATGTGCATATTGTGGATAAAATTATATCTGGATTGACAAAACATTTGAATTCGTGTTCAACTAATAGAAGATTTCTGATATTCTTTTAACTGCCAGTGACTTCTGTCTTTTGGGTCTTGATCAGTCATATTTGAAATCTACGTCTTTCATGCCTCTTTTTGCCTTTGTTGGCTCACCTAAGTGAAATGGATATTGAGTCCTTATTATATTGAGTCCTTATTATACCGATTCCCAGGGTTTTTCGAAATTGCCCCCAAAGAATTTGAAATCCAGTCATTTGCACCACCCTAGTTTTTGTCGGCCCTGAGAAGCTTATTTTGTTTCTCTACTCTGTCCTCTTCCTCCTTCTCCATTCCCTCTCCCCTCCTTTTCCCCTTAGGTCCTTTCTTCTCCCCTCTACTCTATTCTCTGGGGATTAGAGACTGTTGCTTCTTCCACTGCTTCTTGCCCCAGCACCTTCACTCCCCTCCTAGATGCACTATTGATGTAGGCAGCATTCTGCCAGCTGGGTGGGACTCCTTTGCCATCTCAAGTGTGTGGGGCTGGCTACACATTGTTTCAACATGGACACCTGTGATTTGGATAAGAAATGTTGGAAGTCCAAGCTGTGTCTCCCAATATCTAGCTAGTACTGTTGTCAGAACAACAACAACAACAAAAAGCCTTCCATCTCTGTAGTTTACTTGAGCAAAAGATAATTTTCAAAAAATTTAAAATGTCTCTCATATATATAATAGAATAGACATATGTCAAAGATTTATTCAAGGCATGAATGCAGGAATCAGTGAAAGATGCTAAAGCTGATTTAAATAGCATTTGAGCAAATGGTATTTAAAGATAGAAAAGAGAATATTAGAATCAAATTGTTAGGTTATATATAAAAGTGGTTAATATCCTACAAGGCAATAAAACCATAATTATGGGGTAATGCTTCTAATAGACAGAAACCAATTACATTTCTCTCAGAGAAAAAAAAAATCTACAAGTTAAGGTGCAACTTCACAGAATCTGAGTTTTTAATCAATCAGTGTTAGATGATGAGTCAAACAAAGGTGCATTTCCTTAGTTAAATCATCCTTGGGTGGCCCTATTACAATGTTCCCATTGAAAGGATGTGCTACATTTCCTTTATTCTATTTCTAAGTTTTGAATATTTTTCTTAACATCTC
>NW_006443138.1:12127991-12134857 GCF_000325575.1 Pteropus alecto
ATCCTGGGCTGTGCAACTCAGCTGCATATTGTGTCTAATTTTCTCAACACATCTCTAAAGCTATGATGACCTACTTCATGAGGTGGTCTATTGTGGCCATGGTATTTTTCTAAGTGTGGAGGGGATGCAAGAAAGACACAAAAGTGATTCCTTTGTTATATTCACATTTTACCCTTAAAATTTTGTTGTAAAGGAGCCACTTTCAGAGATTATACTCAGGTGGGAAAAATGTTACCACTGCATTCAGTCTAGTAGGGAGGTGAGAGAAGTGTACAGGTATTTATTCAATAAAAGAGCATGATGTGCTTCAGGTGTCTATGTGCCATAGGAGCTTGAGAAGCAGGAAATCCTTTTTACTTGTGATAAGGCAGGGAAACCGTCACTGACAAAAAAATAAAATTCAAAACAATTTATAGAAGATATTAGTTCAGATTTAGAGGGTTTTTTTTGTTGTTGCTATTTTTGTTCTTCTTCTTCTTCTTCTTCTTCTTCTTTTTTTTTTTTTTTTTACCATATTAAAAACTCAAATCCCTCGCTTAGAAACAAATTAAAAAAATAACCTTTGTGCTGGACTTCAGGTAACTTTCTAAGTGACAGCTTCTTATGACAACCCAAACCAACTACAGGATACAAGATCACAAGGGAAGACTTCGTGTTCACCTTTTAAAAAACCAAAGCCTCTGAAGGTGGCGAATTTTTATAAGATAATCTTTTTTTTATAGGATCTATAAAATCCAGATTGTACAAAAGTCTGCGTGCCACACCTAGCAGAGTGCCAGACTTGCAACAGAAACTCAACCCATATTGATTTCCTATAACCCAATGTGCCTCAGGGCACTTAATTGTGACTTTCAGTCACCTAAAGCCATCTGTCCCTCTGGCCGTGGGAGAGACGGAACACAGACTGGAAGTGCTTGGGGTAGAGGAAGGAGGCAGAGCAAAAATAGTCCCTCTTCTGGTTTTGGTGCTGGAACTTTTGAACCAAACTGTATGCACCACAGAAGTGAGATCTGGTCCCAGAACTGGAAGTGCATATGAGAAGCAGTTATCTGGTACCCCAGTCTGTTTCCAGAATAAGCCTTCGTCAAGTCTGTGCCAGAAGAGGGCTCCTCTCCAGTGAGGCTCTGCGGTACCTGAGTTGAGATTGGCCTGGGCACAAGTAAAACAATAAAGCAAAGAGGATTTGGGTGCTCTGGTCTTCACAGCACGACACAGAGGCTGAGAATATGGTCTTTGGAGCCAGATAGCCTGAATTCAAATTTCAATTCCATTGTTATAATCTGGAGCCAGAATGTCCAGATCAAAATCCTGGCTCTGCTACTTATTATTAATGTGACCTTGGGCTAGTTCCTTAATTTTGCGCCTCTGTTGTCCATCTGTAAGATGGGGATAATCAGTGACTATCACATTGGCTCGTTTGTGAGAATGAAATGAGTTAATCTATCTGAGGCAATTAGATGATGCAGGGCATGAAGTAAGTGCTGGAAAAATGTTTGGCCTGTCCTTTCTGCCAGCTTAACTTACGCACCTTATATAGGTGTACAGCTAGCTGAAACAAAACCAAAAAAAGATGGTGGGGTTTCTTATAAGAATATAGGGATGACTTGTGAAAACCTAAGGAAGGAATGCAGATGGGCCTCTGCTAAAAAGATAGGTACTGAGATGCCATCAAGATATTTTTATCCAATGTCTTAAACACTCTAAGTTTTTGCCCTTGATGTTCAAAGTTTACAATCCATAATCAACTTGTATGTGTGGTGTGATGCAAAACCGTTTTTTCCATTTGGATTACCAGTTGCTTGAGCACAACTCACTGAATATCTTACCCTTCTCCCACTGGACTACGATACCACCCTTGTAGTACGTCAAGAACATGTGCATGTGTGAGTCTACTTCTAGGTTCTTCATTTTATTCCATTGGTTGTCTGTTCCTATACCAATATCACACCGTCTTAATTAATGCTTTTTTCATAATATTGATATCTGATAATAAAAATTTGCCCAGTTATTATTCTTTTTCTGGGAGTGTCAGCTGTGCTTGGATTCTTCTTCTTTAGGGTAGTTAAAAAATGTAGCTGTAAAGTCTTTAACACTTTCCATTGAGAAGTGAGATTTATGTTCCTTCCCCTTCTCCCATTGCATCACTTCTGCTTATATTCTATCGGTTGAAGCAGTTGCAAGCCCACCTGTGCAATGCGTGATGTTGGGCTAGAAAAAGGATATTAGTGAAACAATTTGTGAAAATTGAATAAAGTCTGTAAATTGGTTAATAGTACTGTATCAGTGTTAACTTCCTGGATTTGATCATCATACTATGATTATATAAAATGTTAACATTTGGAGAAATACAAGAACCTTAGAACATCATAATTCTGATCACCTCTCCCCTGACTTTCATGACTTTTGTCCATTATTTTGACCACTAAAAAATTCTTCAAATTAGATAATAATATGTGTTTTTTTTACAGACAATATTTAGATTTATCTAGATGTTTACTAATTTCTTTGTTTGTGATTCATCTTACATTTCAAATTTGGGGGATCATTCTCTTCTTTCTAAAGAACAACCTTTAAAAATTTTTTTGGTCTAGGCCTGTTGGAAATAAACTCTCCGAGTTTTTATTATCTTTGTCTTTGTTTCATTCTCAAGACAATTTTTCTGGGTGCACATTTCTAAGTTAATAGTCATTTTCTCAATATTTTAAAGATCTTATTCTACTGTGTTCTGGCTTTTGTTTTATTGTTGAGATGTCTGCTTAAAATTTAAAATTGTTATTTATTGGTAGGTTACCTAAATTTTGCATCTGAATGCCTTTAAGATCTCATTGTCCTTGATGTTCTGTGGTCTCATTATAGATGGATTTTTAATTTATCCCATGTAATTCATACTGTACTTTCTGTGTCTGTACAATTTTATCTTTCAGGTTCTGGAAAATTATCAGCCATTATCTCTTCAAAAAGCACCTTCCTTTATTCACTTTATTCTCGTCTTCCGAAATTTTAATCAGACTTTCTTATTTTGTGTTTCATATTTCTTACTCTCTCTTTCATTTTTTTCCCTCTCTTGTGCTGCATTTTCCAAATCTATCTTCCAATTTACTAAATTCTTTTTTTTGCTATGTGTAATCTACTAGTTAACTCATCCATTGAGTTTTTATTGCAACAATTTTGTGTTTCATGTCTACTTGGTTCTTTTTCAAATAACTTTTATAGTCTTATTTCTTGCTTGGTTTGTGATTCCTTGCTTTTTTCTTCAAACATTTTATAAATGGCTTTTACATCCTAAATCTGATATTCACTATATATAGTCCTTGGGTCTAATGTATTTGTTATTTCTGCTGACTCTAACTCATGATGTGTGAATTTTAGGTTTGATGAACTTCATCATGAGTTGATTTGAGGGCATACATTGAGAATGATTTTCTTCAGGAAGGATTTGCGATGTTTTGGTGACATCCAAGGTCTTACTGACTTGGCACTCAAGTTCCCTTTTGGAGTCTCAGTTTAGCCTAAAAGTCTCAGCCTCCCCTCGCCTACATTGCTGCTAGTCCAAGGCTCCTCTACCACAGTGCTGTTGTTGGCGTTTGCTTTCAGGATAGCTATCTGTCCTTACTGTACTTGGGGCTAGCCAATCTTATTTTAGCCCATGGTCTTTTCCCCCTCTCATTGCCTATAATCCCAGCAAAGTTTGTTTCTCATGTGGGATCTTGTTGTTTTATAAAGGGAAGCGCCTCAAAAGAACTAAATTTTTTCATTTTATTCAAGAGACTTAGTACTACCCAGCATTACATTGTATAATTAGTTGTTTATTGTTTTATGGCTAGAATGTAAACTTCCTAAGAATAGAGACTTTGGTTCACTGTTGCATCTCCAATGAACAGAATATCGTGCTTAGTTCCTAGTAGAGCCTGGAGGTTAAAATGAATTGAAATGAATTAATAAATGAATGAGTGAATTCTATCAATAAGTTTATTAATATCAGATATTCCACTGGTTTCTCTAGACACAAAGATGAATCTGATAAAATTTCTTCCCTTGAGGTATTTACTAGACTTAGTGGGGTAACATGAAAGTAAATAAATTTAATAAAGCACTCTAGTACACACATATGTAAAATCAATACCATGTCAAAGCATATACAGCTGTCTCCCAAACCTACATGCCGCATTCAGCATTCTTTAGCTCTTCATGTAAGTTATTATGAGTCATTCATAGGAGAAGCAATACAATTAATTTCATGCTTTAGAGAGACTCTGGTGGAGAATATGCTGGACGTATCAGAGCAAGCAAGATTGAAGGCAGGGAAAGAAAAGAAATTTTTGTAATTTATGCTTCATCTATTTAATATTTTTGGGGGGTACCCGTTATAATCCAGGTACCATTCTAGGCACCAAGGAAATATTCATGAACAAGATAACTAAGCGTTGTTAGTGGGGTAGTGGTGGCTGTCAGTGACACAGGGAAGGTCTCTCTAAAGAGGTAGCATATGTACAGAGACCCGAATGACAAGCAGGAGCACTCATAGGCAAGTCAGAGGGACAGAATATTTCAGTTAGAGGAAATGACAAGTGCAACCTTACTTTTTATGCTTCAATGATCAGGAAGTAGACTATTGTGTCTGGACCCAAGTAAGTGATGAGAGAGTACGTGCTGAGTTTGGAGAAGCAGGCAGGAGCCAGACCACGTCCTTATAGGCCACAGCAAAGAGTTTGGATATCGTTCAAAGTACATTTAGAGACTGTGGCAGGGTCCTAGGCAGGAGGAAGAGCATAATACGACTTAAGTTTTAGAAAGTTTGTTTATGTGGTTTCATTTTGAAAAATGAGCAATAAAAGTCCTGGAAGGAGGCGGTCAAAACTACTGGATTGGGCAAGATATGAAAAAGGTCCAAACTCAGGCAGAGGATTCTCTCCATGCTGACCTATCTCCTCTTCCTCAACTGTTACTTCTTCTATAGCTTGTTCATTGCTGAATCCGTAATACAACCCAGTGCTTGGAATGCAAAAAAGATGAAATGCACATTCAAAAGAAGTTTGTTTGAACAAACGGTTGCCAAAGGATCTTGTTCTTAGATGGCGTCAGCCGGTGAATGGAGTTGCCGAAAGGATAATGTTAAGCTGTGGGCTCAATCACAATGTAGGTCACTTACATTTGGGCCTGTTTCATGATCATAATCACGGTTATATTATAATCATAGCAATTGTGGTAACTTCATTTGTTTTGGTTTGTTGTTGTTTGTTTGTTTGTTTGTTTTACAAATGCCTTTTGCCATAGAGGAGTCTGGATAACTTTATGTATACAATCCAGTACAAATCTGTCAACACTACTAGACATTAATTGCAAAGAAATACATACTGTATTTGGTTTGTCAGTAATACTATCATCACATACAAGAAGATAACATATGTTTAGAGAATTTTTACTGCTAATAAGTATGAAGTTTTAGAAATGACTACATTTAGAATTACCAATGGAACATTCTGTTTATGTGAAGCAAATTTATTTTATTTTTTTTAAAGCACACTTCTAGGAAATATCAATTCCTCCACGAAGTGGGAGTACAGAATTCTAGTTAAGAATATGGCTTTGGAGATAAACATACTTGAGACCGAGTCCCGATGCTGCCGCTTGTTAACTGCATGATCTTGGGTAAGGTATTTCCTCAACTCTGATTTTTGGAAAATAATACCTATGTCTAGAGTTGCTGTGTTTTGCTCCACATTTAGGAGCTCTATTAAATATTGCCATTATTGCTATATCTTTTTGAAATGGTCTATTGATATTTTGAATTACATCTTGATTAATCTATTAGACTAAGCTTCTTGAACACAAAGATTGTCTTGTTCACAATTGGATTAATTGTGCCTAACACAGGTGGATGTTTAGTAAATATTTGTGGAGAAGGTACCTCATGAGCTTATTGATGAGATAGAGGTGCCATCTCAGGTATGTGGCTGGGGTTTAGGCAAACCTCTAGATTGGCATTTTCTCAGTGAAATATTTTAGTCCAGGATTGGTCCTCAGCTCTATAAGCCTTAGAACTAGATTTTTCACCTTAACCAGGGGTGATAACTCTCTTAGAGTTAGGCTCAGACTACACAAACGTGTAAGAGACTGATGTACAACTATATTAGTTTCCACTAAGAAATATAACTTTTAGGTTGTCTGGAATTCTGCTTATTTATTCATTTAATACATATTGGTTGTGTTTACTATGTGTCAGATATTGCTGTATCTTTGTATAAACAGTGAACCAAACAGACAAGATGTCCACTCTCATGCAATTTGCACAACTATATCAACCAATAAATATGTAATTGCAGATAATAAAAACTGTTATAAAGAAAAACATGGCAGGATAAGAACATGGGCATTGTTAGGAAGAGTATGTGTTATTTTAAATTGGATAATCAGAGTCAGTGTCGCTCGGGAAGGGACGTTTAAGCTGAAACTGAATGTAGTGGGAGAAGAATATACCAAAAAGGGAAACATTACACGCAAAGATTCTGAGGCGGAAATAATCCTGGGAGTGTGTGAGGGATAAAAATTAAGCTAGTATGATCGGCAGCCTCTAAGATGGCTCTCAGTGATCTCTGCTACTAGTGTTCATACCCTGGAGAAATTCCATTCCTTTGAGTGTTGGGTAGATTTAGTAATTAGTTTCTAATGAGTAGAATGTGACACTGCCAATATTAGGTTGCAAAAAGACGGTGGCTTCCATTTTGGGCACTTTTTATCTTCTCTCTTGTTTTCTGGCTGGGCAGAAAAGAGTTAACATAGCATGCCTAAGACTGCTCTCCTAGAAAGGCCAGCTTGTAAGAGTGGCTGATAGCTGACATATGGGGATTTGGCTGGGAAACAGTTCC
>NW_006443138.1:12134892-12187936 GCF_000325575.1 Pteropus alecto
TAATATAAAATTGCCCCAAATAATAGATGGCTTACTATGCCTAGATTGTGCAAACAATATGCTTATGCTAAACACTTGCTTTCCCCTGGGAGTCTGGAATTTTAGTATACACTAAGCAAAGGTTGCCTGTGTGAGCAGCACCTAATAAAATCTTTGGACGCTGAGTCTTTACTGGGTTTCCCTAGGCAGAAACATCACACACGCATTACTGCATTTTTGTTGCTGCTAGAAGAGTGTGATCTGTGGGTGTTCTCATGGGAAGGTGAGAGCATAAGGGAGCCTGCTAATGGATTCCTCCAGGCTCTGCCTGTGTCTTTTTCCTTTGTGATCTTGCTGTGTATCTTTTCTACATTGCTTAGTGTGAGTACAACTACGTGGTGACTACAGAGTGCCAGCTCAACTCTGAATTTGGAGGTGGTCTTGGGGACTCCCAACACATGTGCTCTGATGAAGCAAGCTGCCATGAGTTGCCCTATGAAGTGGTCCGTGAGGCCCAACACTAAGGGAGGCCTTTGGCCTACAGCAAGCAAAGAGGAACCAGTAAGGAGCAGAGGTCCACATAAGTGAACTTGTAAGTAAGTCCTCCTCCAGTTGAGCCTTTAGCTGAGTCATGGCCAACACCTTGACTGCAGCTTGTGAGAGACCTGGAACCACAGGCATCACCTAAAGTATGCTTGGATTCCTGACCTACTGAAACTGTCAGATTATGGCTGTTGTTTTTAGCTTCTAAGTTTTGGGATGATTTGTTATGCAGTAATAGATAACTAATACAGCCAGTGTAACTAGAGTATAGGGAGCAAAGAGAATGTGGCTGGTAAGGGGCTCACACAGGTAAATAGGGCTCAGATCCTACAAGGCATTATAGTCTGTGGTAAGGATTTGAGATTTTATTCCATGAGAGGATTTGGAGGAGGGAAATCTGATTAGCACATTGTCTCCTATCGACTAGTGGTTTTCTTACCCTGGCTATGTTTTAGAATCACCAAGGGAGCTTTTTAAAAATATCTATACTGGGCCCCACTCTCGGAGTTTCTTATTCGATGGCCTCAGGAGAGGCTCTAATATCACTATTTTTAAAAAAGCTCCCAGGTAATTCTGATGGGCAGCTTAGACTGAGAGCTAGATGTGCTTTAGGGCAGCAAACCTGGGTGGGAAGCCAGAGAAGAGAGTTTGCTGAGTGGGGAATCAGAGTGAAGAGAATGAGTTGCATAATTTTAATGGTGGATTAACATATCGAATTAAGCAGACCTGGTGTATCTAGGTGGATACTCTCTCTTCTGATCACTGTTGGAGAAATAGCCACAATTGCTCAATCCTTGAATTGTTCCTTCCTATGATAGCTGTCATCCATGTGTTCTGTTCACACAAGGTACAATACTGTGGATTAGGCCTCAGTGTTAAGTAGACCAATTCAATCATAGATAATGTAAATCTTTGGCCTTAAAAGTTTTTTGATAAATTCCAACCAGTGACAATAGAAATGGAAGACAAAATGAATTCTTCAGGCAACCTGGCTCTGTTGTAAAAGGAATAGATCTAATATATTAAATGGCTCTGTAATCAATGTATGCATATAAGAAAGCAAGTTAGGAGACATGTTAAAAGGCTTCATCAAACCTCAGTTTTTTAAAATTTTATCCCCTATAATGAGAAGCACAGACATTAACACACCAAAACAAAACAACAAACAAAACACAGACCACTTTCATGAGATTACAACAATTTTGGATTTTTATGTTTACTGTGTTTTCTATCAGTTATCTTTTATATTTTTGACTGGAGATTTTAAATCTTAGATTCTGATCAACATCCTAACATTCTTGATTGAAATATAATTAAAAATTTAAATGAAATTTAATTCAATTGAAATGTAATTTTCAAATATTGATTTATAATGGTTCATATTAAAAACCTTATGGTTTTTTTTGAGGTGGAGATAAAGATAATTATGTCTGCTTCTGCTCCCCTGTCAGTTTCGGGCCTGACAGAAGAGAGGTTCACTTGGGGAAAGAGCTGACAGTGTTCCTAAGACCCAAGGGAATACCCTTTGCTCATATTGAAAAGAACACAATGGCAAGTTCAAAAGCATTAAATTACAAATCATTCATTTGTTCACTCAACAGACATTGAATATATGGTATGCCAGGCACTCTTCTCAGTGCTAGAGATATAGCAGGGAATGATTTACATAATGTCCTTATTTATGAAGGTTTCTTTGCATGGAGTTTGTGTGCATTAGATAATAAATGTAAATGTCAGGTAGTAATAAATGGTATTATTATAATAAAACAACGTGATATGATTGGAAGGTGGGATTAGAAGAGTAGAGGATAGCTACTTTTGGTTGAGTGGTCTGTCAGATACCAGATTTACTCCAGAAGAAAACCATTCGATCCACAGTATTTTAAGCATTTTAAGTATTTTTTAATTGCTAATATTTAATATTTAGGAGATTTCAGATAAAATCCAGATTTTTTTTTTTTTTTTTTACCTTTTCTTGAAAGATCAGAAGATATAATTACACTGAGTGGATATTTCTGTATGGCTACAGTATTCCTTTCTGTAGGAAATGCCTCTCCTCTTCTTCGTAAGCCTTCTCTTTTTAACAGAGCTGCTGTTCTTGTTTGCAATTCCTGCCTGCTTCTGAATTCTGAAGAATTTTCAACACCAGGGCTAGTTAAAAAACAGGAGCCAAGAAACAGTGAGGAATGGATCCATGGCATATGAAAAGCCATGAGCTGAGGAGCAGTAGGGAGCAGGCCCAGATACCAATGTGGGCATCTGAGATCACCTTTTTGCCTGGTCTTAACATAAGATTGTAATGGTATATAGTGTCCATTTCTAAAAAGTGTGCAGAGTGGATCAGAGTTTATAGTATCATGGAAAAGAAATGAACTGGTGATTAGGTTCTGCTGCTATGAAACAATATAATTTTATGTGATCCCATGTTTCACATGATCATATGTTGTTGTTGTTTTTTTAAATTGGCAAAAGAGTAAGATATTTTAACCACAATTTCTTTCCAGTCAGACTTCTCATCTATTAGACTTTCCCTAATATCAGATAATATTGGAATGGCAATGGATATTTTTAGAATCCAGTAAGGAAAGCTGAGTTGGGAATGCATTGCTTTAACTGCAATTTGGAAAGCCATTTTGGAATCTTTCAGCAAAGCTAGCCAGAAATATAGATTTTTAATTTGGAAATATATGAAGGCTACCTTCGTTTGTCAGCTTTAAATTTATTTAAAAAATTGAGAAAAAATTCTATAAAAATTTAATGAAATATAAGACAGAAAGGGTAAAGAAGAACAGTAAAATCAATGGAAATTATTCTGACATTGATGGACAAATGGTAAAAATTTTTTCAAAACATAAAAGCAGTTACTTAAAAAGAGGACAAAATAAGACTCTTGGATTGTTTGATACTCTGTTCAATTGAGAGGAGTTGATCACACGGAGAAAGATTTAAATTTCACACTGACTTGACATATCAGTGTTATTGATGTATTGCCTCTAAGTTTCAAATCAACCTTTTTTGGGCTACTTTTTCAAAAATGGACCCGGGCCCTTAAAATTTTTCTTTTCCCAGCCAGCCCTGAGGCTTTGTCAAGAGAAGGTGCTAGAGGAACATTGCAGGAGAAAAGATTCTGCTTTCTGATTCTGGTGTGCTTTGGCAGGTTCCTGTGGCAAACAAGACTTCTGCTCACAGCCTCTCCAGCACCAGACTCCAGCATGTGGCTCCAACAGTGCTTGAAGCTTTTCTGGTGCCCAGCTCCTGCCATGCACAGTATTTCCCTCTGGCAAGCCTCTTGGGCAGTTTTGTAAGGGAGTGCCTCAGGCGAGACATCTCCCTATGATCAGCTTTCACCAGCACTCTACAGTGCAGATTTCCAGCAAGTTCCATCAGTGGGCACCAAAGGAAATTCCTTGCCACTCAGAGAGCCACAGCCATACAATGTCTATATCTTAATTCTGGTTAGGGGTGAGGGAGTTTAGGGTACTCTATCTCATCCCTGCAGGTAGTGGCTGCTCTTATTATATGCTATGTCTATATTCTATATTCTTTTCAGTTTATTTTCTTTATGTCTTTTTATTAAATGTTTCCTATCAAATTCCTGTGTGGTTTTCTCTCTCATTATATTTAATGAAATATAAGACAGATTGATGTAACATGGACCCAGATTGATGTAACATGAAATGTTGATATCTATGAAAATAATACAAAACTCATTTTACACAACTACAATAAAAACATTGATGACAAACTGGTTAATGGCTTTCATCAATTTAAAGAGTATTTAAAATTAGTCACTGCTCAAGAAAACTTAAATTCCCCGAGAAACCTATAGTTCATACATGAAAGAAATGTGATAGAGATTGTCTCAGATTTGACAATACTAAAAATTTACACAATCTTACTAATAAGAATTATGAAACTGAAAGAAGCTTTTCTAAACTATAATAAAAAACAAACTTTGTTTAACCATGTTGGAGGAAAGATCAAATTACCTGTCAATTCTCTCCAGTTAGAAAATATAATGAAATTATCATATGAAAAGATGATTAAAGAATATGTAGTCAAAAAAGTTCGGAAAGAATAATAGAGCTGTGTCAAGCAGATAACCAGAATATGATTTCTTGGATTTTGTAATATTCACAGTATTTATCAACTTTTTAAAACTTGGAATATGTTATGATTTCTCATGTATACCTATTGTTTTATTCATAATTGTGAATTCTTTTTCTTAAAGAAGATTCCCTACTTGTATAAGGTTGTCCACAAGCCTGGATCTAGCCCAGCTAGCGCTCTCCTCTCCATTTGTGTACTGAGGAAGTTTGTCGGATCAGAGAGTCTCTACCAGAGGACATCTACTCTCCCGCCCTTGAGAGATTGTATTGATAAGGATGATTTGTGTCGATGAATAGTATAGGACAAGAGAAAAAAATTGACCACTAGTATTGATGGATTTCATTTCCCAAATTCTAAGATCCTAATGACTTGTTCTTTGTCGAAATGTTCTCACCAAATATACAGCAGGGGTAAAAAAATGTAAACTACCCCCAGATGTCGGGGCTATTCAGCTTCTACTCATTGGTTAGGCACAGGAGGTTAGGCTGTGCTGCTGGGTCACACGTGCAATGTGATATCATATTGGGACCTCCCTCCTCTTTCCACCTGCACAAGGGTTGAAACAGACTTTTTATAGTCTCATACAGACTTTTCTGATGCCTGGAGTTTGAGACATCTGAAAATGTCATCAGAGAGACAAAGCTTTTATTTCTGCAATGACTAATAAAGCTATACATAATGAAATACAGATACTCTCAGGGAATGCAACCTATTAACTTAAGTTCACACCAAAGTGCCAAGTGACTGTAATTATATTCTTTCCTCTACAGTTTTATTTTTACCTTTACTGAGAAATAATTGACAAATATAATTGCATATATTTAAAGTGTACAATGTGATAATTTGATATACATATACATTGTAAAATGGTTACTAAGATCAAGATAATTAACACATCTGTCACCTTACAAAGTTAAAGTTGTTAACTCTGTGTGTGTGCGTGTGTGTTAAGAATGCTTAAGATCTAATCTCAGTAGCTTTCAAGTATATAATACTGTATTATAGTCACCATGCTGTGTATTAGATCCTCAAAACTTATTTCTCTTATAACTAAAAATTTGTACCTTTGTACCTTTGACCTATATCACCTCATTGACCCCTCCCCTCGGCCCCTTGCTACCACCATTCTATTATTTGTTTTTATTAAATCATTTCCTTATGATCGAGGAAAGGAAAAGCAAGTAAGGATTGGAGAGCAGTCCCAAAGGGGAGACTCTTTTCTCTGTAACAACATTGGAGATGAACCATTTCCATGTTTAAGTTCTATCTGGAGCCTGGCTGAAGAAGCTGGCCAAAGGACAGGGAACATTTTTAATAAGAAAAATATGTAAAATGTATTCATCGTGGATAAAAATAGACATAGATACACAAAGTGAGAAAGAAACCCATCAGGATATACTCATTGCCAGGAGCATGAGATGGGAAATTATAATGAGCTTACCACAAAGCTTCCTTGACTCAAAACATAAGTTCTCTGAGTTCTTTTGTATTTAATTGTATCTCTGATAATATTTCGGGGACCTCATTCCCTAGGTCTGGAAATGAGGATCTGAGAATCTGTATTACTCCTTTATGGATGACTGGCTAACAGTTTGTATCTTTCAATTGATTTCTTTACCAGAAAATTCCTTTATACTTAGTATTATATATATAGGGCAGTGAGAGATCTTGTTCAATTGTTTGCATGATTTGATAAGCCTGAAACATTGGATCAGACAGTTCTTCTAAGGTAAAAATTTCCCCTGGAGAAGGCACCGGTATCTAAACATTATTTTTTTAATTTTGCACACAAACATGTTGTTAACAGCAGGGAGAAAAAGCTTCCAGCATTGCCCATGTGGTAAATTTCTTCTAAGTTTCTTCATGCTGGAGAGTCTTTAACCATAAATACCTCAGCAGTAAGTGCCTAACAAGTAAAATGGCTTGTAGACATTGGCTGATTGTGGGAAGATCAGATGCTTGAGTTTTGTGTCTTGGTTCAGTGTAGCCTAATCCAAAAAGATGATAGCGACTATCCAATGTCCCATTCTGAGCCATCAAATGTGCTAACATTTTTTTGAGGTCTTCATTATCTTCAGTCAATGCCCACACGTCATTTTTCTGTTGTTATTGTTTGGGTTTCTAAAGTCTTGCACCCCAGAATTTAGAAAGCAGGATTAACATGGAAGACTAGACTATTACAGGGACAATAGAAATTATGGACTGAACACACTTATTTTAGAATGTCTCTGGATGATAGTTTCTATCTGTATTGGCATCAACACTGCTCATTTTTTTTTTTTTTTTCCTAACTTGGGAGAGGTTGAATTTTACAAAGTTCTTCCTTGTGAGCATGTTCAGTAATGATTGGATTGGCTCTGATAAGTGGAGGTGGATAAAGCTCAAAGGACTTCTTCCTCGTATACTCGCATGAACCTGGAAGATGGATGTGCCTTACACAAGGACAACCAGGCCTGGCAGTAAGTGGAGGCTGACATCAAACCTGTGCTCTGGTCATCATATTGCATGCCCTGGAAGAGACTGCAGTGGCTGAGAGAAAGAGATGCCACAGCCCCTCCATAATCCTGTGTTAGACTTCAGTTTATTGCCACCATAATTCTTGTAGACTTTTTTGTAGGAGTGACTAGCTCTAGGACAGACCACCACTATGAACAAATAAAACATCAAAGGAACCAAAAAACATATTGAATCACAATATGTATCCCTGGAGAACATAACCCCCAAAATGCTTCTCTTCATATTCATTATTTATTGGTTCAAATTAGACATTGAAGAGTTCATACTGGACAGTAACTACATTCACATAATGAAAGTAGGAAAATTTTTCCGTCAAAAATCAGATCTTAATTATAGAAATCATACAAGAGTAAAATATAAATGTGATGAGTACGGGTAAACCTTCAATTCTAGTTCATATTTTATGTTACGCCAGAGAATTCATGCTGTAAAGAAAAGAAATGCTCTAGATGTGGTAAGTCCTTCAGCTGCTGGTCAAATACTTTTCATCACCAGGGAACACATACCCAATTAAATATGTGGGTATGCAATAATCTGGAAACATGAGGATTTCGTGAAATGAAAAATTTCCCATTTGGATTCAATATTCTTTATTAGATTTTTGGCTCTGAGCCCTTTTCCCATACTTTGTCTTATGTATCTCTTCCATCTGGCTGTTCCTGTGATATATGCTTTTATAATATATTGGTAATCTAGTAAACAAAATGTTTCTCTGAGTTCTATGAGCCATTCTAGCTAATTAATTGAACCAAAGGAAAGGGTTGTTGGAACTTTCAATTTATAGCTAGTTGGTCAGAAGCACAGGTGACAACCTGGACTCTCAATTAGCACCAGAGTAGGGGGAAGGGCAGTCTTGTGGGAATGAGTCCTTAACCTGTGGGATCAGGTAGACAGTGTCAGAATTGAGTTTAATTATAGGACACCCTGCTGGTATCAGAGTATTGCTTGATGGTGTTGGGAAAACCCTCATAAATTGAAAGTGGAGGCAGAATCCTTAGTGAAAAACAAAGTTAAAATGTATGTCATAACAGGTGAATGTTTGGGATTTAGAGAAGATAAAGGACGTCCCTGAAATTTTATAAGGATTCCATCATTATGATCTTTGTGAGCCCTAATCTTCTTCATTAATGGGTGAAAATCACTATAGGCGAAAATGGCGTTGTTAAACATTTACCCACATCAGGGCTTTAAAATTTTAGGCATCATAAATTAGACAAGCCTAACAAGATTGTAAAGTTTTATCAATTAAAGTTTAAAGGAGTCTTTATAAACATGAAAGCTTTACAACTTTCTGCAAGATGAAATACCTTATTAAAGTAGTGAAAAAGGAAGAAATGGAAAAAGTTATGATCAACATTACCAAAAGAGAGCTATTCAAGTTAAAAGTTTCCAGAAATGAATGTGTAACTTCTCCGTAAGCAAACCAAATGTGGAAGGAAGAGTAGCACAGTATTTTTAACCTAAATGTAAATTTTACTTGGTAAAGAAAACAAAGTTATCCCAAACTCAAATTCCAGTTTCCTTTTTAGAGGAAAATTGAGATAAATCATGTCATGAATGAGATTAATTGTGGCAGAGAGACTAGCTGGGCATTTAGCTAGACAATATTTCCCAGGCTCCTTTGCAGCTAGATACAGTGGGCCAACAAAATGTGAGCTGAAGTGACGTCTACCTCTTCCAGACATGGTCCATAAGACCCTCCTATGCTCTTTCCTCTTCCTCTATTTTGATAGAGATGAACGCAGCAGCCTTGGAAATCATGTGTTGAAGATGAAGGAACCACAAGATAGACTGGCACTTAGAGAAGAGCTGTCTGCTATCTGGGATATTCATGTTGGACTTCAGGTATGCACAAAATAAATTTCTATTGTGTCTGAGTTTATTTTACATTTTGATGTTTGTTACAGCAGCTAGTGCTACCTTAACTAATATAGCAAGGGTCTGTGAGTCATTTCTTAGTGATAATGACAACTTCAAACTAGGTTAACTTAAAGGCTCCCCTACAAAAATCACTGCTGTATCACATCTTTATCTGGCCCTCCCATACAACCTATCTTAAATATCGATAAAAGTCTTAGCTAAGGGTATAATTGGGTAAAATATATTTAATGCCATAGTCTTCAATCAGTTAGCCTGAGTCAAATCCCATCTCTGCAACTTAGTAACTGTATGGTCTTGGGCATGTTATTTAATCTCTCCGCTTCAGTCTTCGCATCCATTAACTGAAGATAATAACCCTTCCTCAGAGTTTGTTGTAAAGATTAAAAGATGCTATATATGAAAATCTCTCAGAACAATGTCCTGACTGAGTGCTTAGTAACTAGGTTACTTATTATTAAGATCCTATGGGGACAAAATATCCTTACATTTGTGTATTTTCCCCCTTTGGGTTCTCCTTTCCTCTTTGTATTTTTCTTTTTGGATTCTGCTCTTTTTGGATTCCCTATTAGGTTCTCCATGAATTGTCTTTCATGGAACTCTATGCGGCTAGTGCCATAAACTGAGCATGGGAGATCTCACCCTCTCCTGTTGGTCCATGAGAAAGGAGACATCTTCCAAGTTATGTAGGCCTTCCTCTGATCTAGGGAACAGGAATCATCTTGGTTCTGTCTAAATGCCAAGTTCCACTGGAGCTTAGATCCAGAAAGAAATATTGAGTGATTTGAGGACCTAATAGTGGCAGCCTGATGTAAGAGCATTTGCTCTTCAGACAGACATCTCACTGCCTCCCCAGCATAACTAGCCTCCAATTAAGTACTCAGGGTCTCTGTGTAAAGAAAGGCTGAGAATACTTTTGGGAGGTAGGAGGCAGGTACAGCCCGAAGGTTGAAAAAGTAAAGGAATAAAAATGCTTAAGAATTTGCCTGTATAAGAAAGGGATGTCCTGACCCACAAACACAACCACCTGCCTGTGAGGTAGGCACATCCCTGTGGTGGGGCCAGATGGCAAAATGGAAGAAGAGAGATGGCTCAGCGCCCCATCTGTGAGACCATTTAACTAACTCTCACACAGCCTGATTCTAAAACCACACATGCTTCTGCTTCCCAATCTCCAAATATACTAAAATGCCCTCAAACTTATCCACTCTCCACTGAATACCTGGACATTCTTTAGGTTGTTGTGGGTTGTTTAAATCTTACAGGGGTTGGGTTTTATTCTTTTTTTCTTCATTTTTCCTTTTTTTAAACCTTTCTTTTTGTTCTTTTCTGTTTTCTCCTTATAGTTTAATAAACAAAAGCATTTAATGCTTATTGCATAACATATTAATTTGAATTCAGAAATAACAAAAAGTGTTAACTTGTTAGCATTTCCACTTCGGGCCACCAGAGAGGGAGGTTGATGGTTTTGTATCATGGGCTCCTTTTGTCACCAACCTGGTGTCAGGGTCTCCATTATTTTCTCTCATAAGAAGCCTTACTGTAGCTCTGGGAGTCACTGTAGCCTGGTGCAATGAGTCAAGTTCCTGAGTCAGACAAATCTTGGCTCAAATAATTGTCTACAAGTTTCTTACCTCTCTCATCCTGATTTCTTATCTGTAAAGTTGAAATGAAAAAAATCTTCCTTGATGAGGTTTGTGTGTATTAGAGATAGTGTACATAAAAACTTGGTACTAGTAATAAAACATAATCAAACTACCAAAGAAAAGCAAGACTTTTTTCCTTTTTCCCCCATGTTAAGGAAAACAACATGAAATGATTATTCTGAGATTACACATAGAATCAATCTGCACAATTCATTTCCTCAACATGCATGCTTCCTACTACAGATTGTATACACTTAAAAAATTTTTTATTCAAGTACCTGTTGCCAGATATTTTCTTTTAAATATGATTTAAATTGACATTCTCTTTCTGTATCTGAATTTTCTATAAGCTAACACTTTCATATAGATAAAATAGATTTTTTTTTTAAATCTGAATTTAAATTTGATTGTGTAACACTTCTAGTATGGCTCATTTATATTTAGACTGAAAAGCTTCACTATTGTCTTCTCCCATAAGGAAGGCAGATTAGTCAAAATAACATTGTGTTGGGAGCTATGTTATTCTGATGATCTATGCTGACTTCAGTGTCTTCTATAATTTTTCACTGTTAATTCTTGATATTTATTAGGGTTCAGGGCAATAGGTACTCTTAAACATTCTGATGGAAGTATTAATTAAAACAATCTTCTTGAGAGCTACTTGGTTTAAGAGAGTTTTTAAAGAGGTCATATCCTTGATCTCACTAACTCCACTTATAGGAATCTATTCTAAGAAAATAATCAAGGTGTGGTCAAGTATTTTTGAACAAAGATATTCATCAAAACATCACTTTAGAAATCTGTAAATATCTTAAATGCTCAGTAAAAATAATAATTAAATAAAAATACTACATAGCCATTAAAAATGATTTTAGAATAAATCATTTAATAGCACTAGAACATTTTAGAACATAGTTATGTTAAAAAATCAGAACAACGTATAATATCCATATAATATATGTAACATAACAATATAAAATAATGTCATATATACACTACAATCCCAATTTTTTAAAGAAAAAACCATACACATAATGCATAGTAAATGAACAAAAATTACAGAAAATTGTTAACAACGCTTATACTTGGGTAGTAGGAATTTTACTTCCTTCTTTGTAATTTTCTGTATTTTGTAAATTACTTTTAATAAAAACATACTATTTTGATAATCAAGAAAAAGTCATAAAACAGAATAAAAAATGAATTTAAGGGATTCAATTTAATACCTAATTATAGAATTTAAAGCATCAAATAACAGGTCGGAGCATCCCACAAACTATGTATAAGGCCTACATTCACTGAAACTAATTCACATCACATTTTTTTGTAAGGAGGTAACTGATTCCTGATATTATCAAGTCCAAGGAAAGATGAGAAAGGCAAGAGTGCTGTGGAATTAGTGATGGCCTCTTCCAGGTTTGATGCCCCAGAGAGAACCATTTTTTAACCTAGACACCCAATGGAACGGTCTGTGTTCATATCTTCTGCTCTAGACTAAATGTTTGTGTTCTCCCCAAGTTCTTACGTTCAGGACTAATCTCCAACGTGAGAGTTTCATAACCACACACACACTTCATTTCTTTGATATAGTTTTTTTCCCCTCTGATTCAAGCTGGTTTTGCCCAGATAATGACGTTGTGACTCACTTGCTTTTTTCCACCCTTATCCTCTGTATGCCTGCTCCTTTAATCATTAAGCCTCAGGACATAAGATTACCTGAGCCTCAGGTCTATAATCATGAGAACAATAGGTTTCAGTTGGACTTTAGACTTTGGATAACATCTTAGCTTTAAATGTGTTTCAGCCCCAGGCCCATTGAGGCAGAACAAGCCACTGGCCATGGGACCAAACAAAATAATCTATGACTTCATGCCCTTCTAATCCTGCAATCGGTAGCACCTAGAATCACAACTCCCTTAGTTTCCATGACCACTGATTTTTTCCTGTATCATCTTCTCTCCTGTAACATCCCGGGAGCCAGGCCTTTGAGCAATGGCTTGCCTGTGTCTCTGGGACTTGCAACACTCTAGTAAATCTTACTCTCCTGGCTGCAAAACCTGTACATATCTCTTCTTTGGCTAAGACTTGCACAGGCAGACAGACCCCTTTTTTGTCCCGATTATAGTGTAGGAGGTGGGACCTTTGGGAGATGAATTGGTCATGAAGATGAAACCCTCATGAGAAGAATCAGTGCCCTTATAAAGAGACCATAGAGAGCTTTCTTGCCCCTTCCACTATGTGAGGGCACAGTAAGAAGACTATGAACCAGGAAGCAGGTTCTCACCAGACACCAAATCTACTAGCATTTAATCTTGGGCTTCCCAGGGTCTGGAACTGTGAAACAAATTTCTGTTGTTTATAAGCCACCCAATCTATAGTATTCTCTTTTAGTAGCCTTAATAGACTCAGATATTGTGCTGGCTGGAAAATTACAGCTTGGCTATCACCGATGGGAACATAGGCTATTCCCCATGGGAACATAGGCTATCACCCATGGGAACATAGGTTATCACCCATGGGAACATAACATTCTAACAATAAACTTTCTGCTTCTGTACCCCTGCTTGCACATCCGACCTGTGGGTTGACAGGTAGCGAATAGAAGAAAAATAGATCTTTGTGTTTAAGACAGAATGAGGAATGGGATTTAGGGCTTAAAACCCTGTACCTCTACATTTCAGGGCTGCTTAATTTGGGGTCTACGTAACCCTGGCAGACCCAGCTGGCTGAATAAAGAGTGTGTTTCCTATAACTCACTGATTTCTGGTGGTCCGTGTGTCTTTCGGGGGCTTGCGGCTACAACATCTTCACCCACTTTTTCCTGATGCTTTCTATTTCTCTGAGATGCACTAGTGTCAGGCAACTGTACTAGACCCTGAAAATATGAAAATATAGCTGTTACCTTCCTGGAGCTGTGCTGGGAGAAACAGTAAAAAAAACATGCTAACTGCCACAGAGAGGTAAACCCAGGGCGCTTCGAGGGCTCAGAGGACACCTTAGCCCTGCCCGTAGTTACCAGGGAAGGGTTCTTAAAGGAGTTAGTGTTTCACATTAACTCCAAATGCACAGGTCTCTAACCCCTGTATTCCCACAACATCATTTGAAAATTCTTTTATTTGTCCTTAGTCAATTCCGTCCCTTTCTCCTTAAGAAGTTCCAAACCTTCCTTCTCCTCTTTCTTCCCCTAGTTCACAACCTCCTTACCCTCAGCAAAGACACCTTTCCAGAAAAACTTGCATTCCTTCTTTCATGCCAGTCACAATTACATAATTACCACTGTTCCATTTTTATCTTTGCTATCAGGAAACTCAAAGTTAAAATTAGAGTTCAATTGCTATTTTATCACGTATTATCAGCCTTCCAAATAATTTATAATGTTTAATAACAATGATATCACTATTTCATTATTAAAATTGAGGCCATCATATGTCAACTACCTCGACTATTTTCCAAACCCATGACTTTCTATATCTGTATCCTTCCTTCCTATACTCTAGTCTCAGGTGAATGCACTCAAATTTATAAGCACTACAGGTGACCTCTGATGCAGTTTCTTGGCTTGGTTTCCTAGCCTCTCTAAAACTTTGCCATGGAACTAATTCTTGTTTATAGACATACAAATAACTTGTGTCTGGAGGACAGAAAACCTCTCTTTCCTAATATCCCAACCCCACCCCATCCTACTATCCCCTTGGAAGAAGCCAGTTTTACAATTATTTGTTAAATTCATTTCAATATTCTTTTGCTCCATATAAATTTGTGGTACTCTGATTTAAAACTGGTTGTAAGAGCTTTATAATTTCCTCATGAAAAATATAGAATAATCTTTAACATGTCTTCACTTTATATGAGAGTTGTGATTTTACTTTTTTGAAAATTATTCTTAACATTTAGATAAGCTTTGAAAAATGAAGTCTATATTTTCTAGTTTTACATTCTATTTTACTTTTTAATTAACACTGAAATCTATCTTCTGCATCCCACCCCTCCACCAAAAAATATATGTGTATATATTTTACTTTCACCAATTTTATGCTGAAACCTTCTGTAAAAGAAAAAAGATAAAACAGAGTGAATACTCTTCAGTCTCATCTTACTGTAACTTGTGCATTTGATACTATTAAATCGGAGTAATATTTACTGGTGGGAAAGACAAAGACTCCATCTCATGACCACATTTGTGCGACCAAAACTATTCTGGCTGCAGATGTTCCTGACCTTAGTTTGAGTATTTTATGTGAATTTCTTCTCCTTTTAAATTCTGGAGGAGGAAGCTGGAATGAAACTGTACAGATATCTATGTAATCACAACTGTCCCTCTTTTTGTGCCTATAAGCATGCCTCATTCCGGTAGGGAGAACTTCCCCAAGTACGCAGCTGAGCAACACTGAAGCTTTATATGTTTGAAAAAGAATGTGATCTTTCTCCGTAATACCTTGCGATAGTGCTCTCTCTCTCTCTTTTTTTTTAACTCTCTTAGTTTTAATATCATCTTCCAGATGGAATACTCTAAAGCTCAGTTCTTAGATCTCGTCTTTATACTTATTCAGATATTTCATTTAGCCTCAATGCTTTAAATATAGTTCTTACACTGAATCTATTTCTAAATTTATCTATCTATCTATCTATCTATCTATCTATCTATCTATCATCTATCTATTTATTTATTTATTTCCTAAATTTATTTCTCTGACCTAGCCTACTGCCTTGAACTTCAGATTTGTATACCTAACCTCATCCTTGATATCTCCCCTTGGAAGTCTAATATGTCGAAAATGAGCTGTTGATCTTTCCCCACTATCTTCTAAATCTGTTCCTCCTACAGATTCACCCATCTCAACAAAAGGCAACTTCATCTTTCTAGTTGCTCAAGTCAAAAACTAGAGTCATCCTTTATCCCTACCACCACCCGTTCCTCTTACTCACATTTAATCCATCAGTAAATTCTGTTGGCTCTACTTTCAAAATGTGTCAAAATGCCCACCCTTTCTCACCACTACCACTGCTACCACCCTGATTCAAGTTGCCTCTCTCTTTAATTATGGCCTCCTAAATGGTCTCTTTACTTTTGCCCTCATCTCCTACAGTCTAGTCTGAATACAGCAACCAGGACGATTTTTCTAGAACACAAGTCAGATCATGTCATTCCTTTGCTCAAAACCCTGCAATGACTGTCCATTGCCTTCAGAGTTAAAGCTAGAGACCTTAGGTGGTTTTCAGGCCCCACGTGATTTGCCTCTGACCCCCCATCAGAATCTGGATCTCATCTCCCACTTTCACTTCCTTACCACTCCTGCTTCCTTCTTCATTCCTGAACATACTAAGCATGCTCTCACCTGGAAGTCTTTGCATTCCTGATCTCTCTGCCTGGAAGGCTCTTTGCCCAGACATCTGCAGGGCTTGCTCTCTCCCTTCCTTCAGGCTTTTGTTCAAACATCACTTTCAGTGTGAAGCCTTCCCTGACTCTTCTATGTATAATTAGAACTGCTCCCCCAGGCTTACGCTGTGGCCCTCCTTGCCTTATCTTTTGCTTTTCATTTCTCTGTAGCATTTGTCATCATCATCTGACATTCCATGGATTCTACTTGATTTGTTTATCATCTGTCTCTCCTGGAAAGCCATGTACTATGCAAAGTTGACCATCATTCTTCTTATCGAAAGGTGGCATGATGTTTATGATCCGATGGAGTCATGGAGCCACAGAAGCATGAAGTCATTAAGGGGAAGCTTCCACTGTCATAATATGGATGAAGTCCGCAGAGAGAATTTCTGAAATAAAGGGATGAGAAGAGAATGCCATAGGTATCACTGCATTGGTACAAAATTATTACAGAAAATGTTTAAAATTTTTTATAACGTTTACCAGATTTGAGTCAAAATGAGAAGACGTACCCACAACAAATTTGTGTATTTCAGATTCTTCAAAGAGACTCATGTCTTAATTATTCGAAGAAGCTCTGACTTTTTGAATATTTTACATAGCAAACCCTGCCCTTTGAGAATGATATATAGTTGACTTGGTGAGTTAAGATTTATTTGTTTGTTCGTTTGTGTTCATTTTTGTTTTTGTTCCTTCTATATTTAGGAGAAAATTGCAGCTACAACAGGAATTGTATATTTTGGCAGCTGATGTTTCTCTATCTTTCTGCTGATTAACGAACTTTCACTATCTGAATTTTTGGTGAATGTAAATTAAAATGTACTAATATCTTTATGAATACATGTACTTGGTGCCTAAGCCAGCTTGGCAAGTAGCGCGAAAGCATTACAGCCACAAACAAAAACAAAAACAGTCAGGCTGCTCTATTCCCTGCTAGAAAATTTACAGATAATATAATAAAATAAAAATAATTGATTTCATCTTGCTTAATATAAGTTTGTACATTCTTCCATAAAGAGTGTCTCACTGAGAGTTAGTTATAAGTCTTCTGATCTAGTAGCTACTAACTGTGACACTAGACAAGTCACAATTGCTCTAGCTTCAATTTTCCCATTTATAAAATAAATCAATTAGAA
Source organism: Pteropus alecto (assembly GCF_000325575.1). Classification (NCBI taxonomy): domain Eukaryota; kingdom Metazoa; phylum Chordata; class Mammalia; order Chiroptera; family Pteropodidae; genus Pteropus; species Pteropus alecto. Next base: position 12,152,082 of record NW_006443138.1, read on the forward strand.
TAGATGTCTAAGGCACTCTGGATCTAATTATGAACAGTCATTGGATACTAGAGTGCTCCAAAGAATTTCAGAAGAAGGTTAGTGGATTTAGTAGATGTTTTGTAGGCTACAGTAAAGTCTTTGACTGTTTGACTCATGACAAGCTATAGGTTGCTCTGAAAGAACTGGTGTGCCTCAGCACTTCATTGTCCTGATGTATAACCTCTACTGGGGACAGGACGCCACTGTCAGGACAGAATTTGGAGAAATAAAATGGTTTCCTGTGGGCAAAAGTGTCAGACAAGGGTGCATTTTATCCCCTTATTTGTTTAATCTGTGTACAGAACACATCATATGAAAAACTGGGCTAGACTCAGAGAAAGGAGGAGTGAAAATTGATGGAAGAAATACCAATAACTTAGGATATGCAGATGATATGCCCATTTTATGGGCAGAAAAGAAGAATAATTGAAACAATATCTGATGAAAGTGAAAGAAGAATGTGCCAAAGCAGATTTGTCTTGAATATCAAGATAAAAGTCATGACTACAGAAGAAATACACCATTTTAATGTAGACAATGAAGATAGCAAAATTGTTAAAGGTTTTGCTTACATTGATTCAGTCATCCCTTCAGGTGGACACTGCAGCCAAGAAATCAAGAGAAGGCTGAGATTTAGAAGGGCAGCAATAGAAGAATTAGGAAAGATCATCAAGACCAAAGATGTGTCATTAAGAGACCAAAGCTAAGATCACACACACCCTCATATTCCCAATTACTATGTATGGATGTGAAAGGTGGATAGTGAAGAAGGCTGAAAGGAAAAAAAATAATTCATTTGAAATATAGTGTTGAAGGAGAGCATTACAGATACCCTAGACTGTCAGAAAGATGAACAAGTGGGTTCTAGAGCAATTTAAGCCTGAAACATCACTAGAGGCAAAAATAACAAAGCTGAAGCTATCCTACTTCGGGCACATTATGAGAAGGCAGGGTTCTTTGGAAATGACAATAATGCAGGGGAAAACAAAAGGCAGCAGGAAAAGAGAGAGACCAAGTATGAGATGAATCAACTCTATAAAATCAGCCATAGGCAGGAGTTTGCAGGAGCTGAGCAGGGCTGTTAGGGACAGGACATTGTTGACGTTACTCATTCATAGGGTCACATGGTACATATCACACTAAGGGATCCCCTCACTTCATAAATCTCATTTTGCTAATTGTGAGTTCTCAGAGAAGGTAGGTAAACAGTTATCTATAGCAGGGGTCCCCAATCCCTTGGGCCATGGACTGTTTCGTGGCCTGTTAGGAACTGTACAGCAGGAGGTGAATGGTGGACAAGAGAGCAAAGCTTCATTTATATTTGCAGCTGCTCCTCAGCTCTACTTCGGATCATCAGGCATTAGACTCTCACAGGAGCAGTGGTCCCTGGTGCCAAAAAGTTGGAGACCATAAATCTATAACACTAACACTTACTATAAGGGCAGGAGAGCAAAAATAGTAAAGAATTTTGAACTCCACAAAATACAAACTATTAATAAAGCAAAACTCAGTTTATCCGAAGTCATGGCAATCAGGGAGAACAACACCTTAAGAGAATCAAGAAGAAGGAGCCAGAGAAGAATTATATAGGATTTGGGAGGTCTGGGCTCAGGAAGTTTATGACAGATATTTCAAAGTGGTGAGCAGATTGGGAATGGGCAAATTTGTGATATAATAGTTCAGGAGTGGTGGACATGGTGTGGTGAGAATCTTGAAGTGAGTCTTGATAAACAAATGGTGGTTTGATAAGGGAGACTGTTGTCTCAGATAAGCTGATTTGCAGGGATTTCCTGAAGCAAACAGCGAAGTTATTTATTGGCTTATGGTTTTATCTTCCCTGGGCAGTTTCCTGGAACAAATAACTAAGTCATGTTGACACAGGTGGTCTCAGTTCTTAAGCCTTTGAGCTATATCATGTTGATGCAGGTGGCCACCTGTCTCCTGAATTTAGTGAATACTGAATAAAATAGCCTGCAGCAGAGAAATGTTTGATGAAATCTCTACTCCTGGCCTCTCTTGAGTTCTATATATTCAACTTTCTACTTGACTTCTCTTCTTGGATGTAGTATATATTTCTCAAGTTCCAAATAGAACAAATAAATTCCAAAGACAACTCTCCTTGACATTCTCCATTCAGTAAATGGCACCATCATCTATCCAGTTATTTAAGTAAAAAACCTAGGCATGTCTCTTTTCCTCATACTCCCACATGCCATAACTAGTTTGTTGGTTGGGCCTCCAAAATATATACCAAATTCAACCACTTAACATCTTCAATATTAAAACTCTAGTTCAAGCCATCATATCTCTTGCCCAGGCACAGTGTCATTACATAAATATCGCATTGTCTTTTCCTTTTCTGGATTGGAGACGTTTATCTCTTATACTTGTCTCCCTGTCTAGACCACCATGCCTCCAGATTTTCTCATAGCTCCTTCTCACTATTGAGATCTCATCTTTGAGAGCCTTTATTTCTTTAAAGAGGACTTTCCTAAATCACCCTAACTAAAGTTGGCCTCCTTGCCAGCAAAACTCTATCCCATTGCCATATTTTATAATAGTCAGCTGTTTCTGAAACTATATTATTTTATACTTTGTGTCCTTGTTTTCTGTCTGTTTCTACCCAGTTAATATAAACTCCATCAGGGTAGAGGTCCCACCTACTAGGTATTAGACCTTATCCACACTGCCTTGAACAGAACCTGGAACATAGATGATCAAGAAATGATTGTGAAATAATTCAAGAATAAATCTTTAACAAAAAAAGGATGAATGAGTGGATGGAAGAATGGATTAATATATTAATTATTTAAAAGTAATAACCATTTAGTGATAATATAATCAAAGACACTAAGAGTATAATCTTTCTATCCTCATGAATGACTTAACATGCTTATCTCATCACTTAAATTATGTTAATCACCACTTTTATCCAGAGAATCCTAATGTTAAGTAATGAAATTGGTTTCATAATGGAATCAAGTACTATCATTTATAATTTGTATTTTTATTGGACTACTTAAAGAAGCAGGAAAGGGAGAATGGTTAGTGATGAGAGTTCAGGGAAAATCTGAATGGTTAACTGAGTATCTCAGAGCTAAAACCAAAATCACTAGGAAACCTTGGCTTAAAACTTAAAAACCTCCCTGACTTAATAGTATTTATTTGTTAATTTATACAGAAGCTAAACGTTAAAATAATTTTCTGGGGTTTTAAAAATATATTTAAAATGATGTTTCTTTATTTCAGAATAGCAAAATTTAATTTTAGTGATTAAAATTAAATATAATAATTTTTATGTACACTCTATTCATGCAACTTGAAGGTCATTGGTTCTCATTTGATGATGGGGAAGTGCTCCACCAGCCAATTCTCTGAGAAGTAACCCCTGGCTATGAGGAAAAAAGGGTTTTAAGGAAAGTAACCTCACAGGGTAATCTGATCATAAATTCTTAACGGGGCAGGTCATGGTGGGTAGTCATGCCCCAGGCATAAAACTTTTTAGTAAAAGGTTTATCTTTGCCTTAAGCAAGACTCATTCATTGCTTCTGTGCATCTAGATTAACACATCTTTGAAATAAGCTGTAACTGTTCAAGAAAGCACATAATCTTTTTAACTATCCCATAATCCATTCCCCACCTTGCTTTCTCACAATCTCTATGTAATCTTCCTTTCTTTCTTCTTTGATTTCAAATGCATAAAAGAAACTGCAAAACTGTTACCCTCTGAAGCATTTGAAATCTTGCTCCCTGGCATATGTCATCAGTTTGGCTCAAATAAACTCTTATTATAAAATTCTCTATAGGTTTAGCTGTTTCTTACATCGACATGTCTAATATTAAGTTTTATCAGTCCGGAAAGCTTAGTGCAATAGTGCAAGGAAGCAAATGCTAGTGAAGGTCTGCGAAGCAAGCATAAAGATGAGTCTGAAAGAGCTGATGGAGAATTCAGGAAGCTTATTCCTTTCATATAAGCTTCAATAGATTGAGATCATATTTTTTAAATCACAGAACAAAGGCCATAAACTTCTTAACAAATATTAATTGAGTACCTGCTATCTTCTAGGCACTGAGCTGACGATGAGAATATAAATATTTTTTTAAAAACTCTAGTCCTTGCACTTCAAGGTTCTTTACTGTTAAGCGCCTATACACACCGAGACCTAAACAGGGTCCAAATCACCTAAGGCCTCGTGTCCCAACCTTTGGGGTTTGAACTTCATTCTGAGGACAAAAAGAAGCTTTTGAAGGATTCAAGCAGCAGAGATTTTTATTTTACAAGGAATAATTGGTCTATTGGATTGTGGGTGGGAGATTGGTAGTGGAGGTTAGAGGCAAAGAAACTGAGAAACCGTTTAGAAGGCTGCTGCAATAAACCAAGCAAAGAGATCATGGTGATCAGAACTAAGAAAGCTGCACTAGAGATGGAAATACTAAGGATATAGGATTGATAGGACCCAGTGAACAGTTTGATAAAAGGAAGTGCATAATTAGGAAAAAGGAGGAGTCAAGGCTGAAAACTGGTTTGGCAGAGAGATAAAAAGTTCCTCAAAAGGATTTTGGCTTTTATTTATATATTTTTTGAAGTTTTACAATAAATAGGTTTTTGATGTAGCATTTGTTCCAAACAAGCACTTAAAATAAATTTCTACTGTATTCATTTCTTCCAAAAAAATTCTATTATGAATTGTGTTTCTGATTAGAAATCAGCAAATAATAAGAAGGAAACTTTTAATTACAAATTTTCTTGTCATTCTACTTACAATTTTGAAGTAAATAGCATATTTGACTAAAAGACTAGTAAAGATACCTCTACCTTATGTGTGTATACTAAGTAAACTCTCTGTGTGGTTGGCAAATGCATGGTTCTCAAATTTTAAAAGAACGTTCTGAATGTGAAGTCATGGGTAATAGTGATAAGATCACCCGCATTATATGGATGAACTCTAAATTATTCATATAAGAAATGTTCTAACCATAATCTTTTCTAATCATCATGTTCCAAAAATTACCCTCCAATTAGTCAAATAATATTTTGTCAGTTCTTTCATACATCAGCCATAAAGCAGTTTTAATAGTCTCTAAAATTAATTTTTTTTTTTTACTTTTCTTTTAAAAAATGCAAATAAAAGCAACAGGCCTCTCTGTTTTATCCATAGGTATAGAAAACTGATCATTATAATTGTATGAAATATTTCCCAGTGAACTTTCTATACCAAGACATAATAGCTCAGAATAAACTTGTGGTTGCATCTATTTACATTTTTAGCAGAGTTTCTACAGCTTATGAATTATTTCAATTGCTATTTATAATGTAAGGACTTTATAAGCCTTTACTCATTAAAAAGATTTTCTAAATAAATGTGCATCTACATAAATGTACATTATGTAAATTAGTGTATAGGCAATACATTAGGGCAATGGTGAGGTGAAGCACAAAAACTTGGAAGTAGAGTGTCACTTAATTATTAATTTATAAAATCTATAAGAAATGGATGCACTTATAGATATGCAAAATCATCTTAAAAGATGGGCTCATCGCCTCAAGAAGCCCTAATGATTAGGATCTAACTGATCGAATTAATATTTTCAAAAAATAGGAATTGATAAACATATAAAAATGTGACAATAAAGGCAAGCTAGGTCCCAGTATTTAGTTTGTCTCAGTCCATGTGTTGTGGCGCGATCAATTCTAAGACCCACGGAGCCCATTGAGATGAATTATGAGCCTTTATTAGCCAGCTGGCGACTGACTCTTTACCGCGCAGGGTTAGAGGAGATCAGCCCTGAGCTCCCAAAAGAGGCAGCTCATAGCCTAGAACCACACCCTGGTTTAACATCAAACAATCAAACAGATTAACCACACCCTAGTTAACATCAAACAAGCAAGCAGATTACAGAAGCAGAAGTTGGCTGTTAGCATATCTTTGCCCAGAACCACACCCTTAACGCATGGAGAGTGGAAGCCTACACACAGGACTTGATCTGTGGATAGACTGTTGGGCAGACAGTTCCAGAATTTCATATGGAAGGGACTTTGGAAGGCAATCCCTCCAGCATGAGAAGCTAGAAACCTGTTTTAAAACTGCGTTTGCAAATTAAGTACACTGTTTTCACTTGAATTTCACTGTTATTTAAGATGTTTAGGGGTGCTAAAGGAGATGAGAGGAAGCTAAAGGGCTCTCGAGCCATTCTTTGGCGCTCTGTTGTAGAGCTGCATGTCTCAAGATATCTTGGGGGCACTGGAATTTAGAGAAATCTGCTTTGATTTCCAATACCTATTATTGTCAGTTATTGGCATGATACTTTCATAAAATTATTCAATCTTTCTGAATTTTGGTTTGGTTGTCTGCAAATGGGTATAATAATATTTTGATCTTGGTTTGGTTATTTGGATCAAGATCGAATGTGTAAAAACACCTAGCATATAACAAGCAATGAATAAATGCTAGTTATCATTATAATAGCTTAATGCATTAATATTTGTCATTTTGTTGTCCCCCACAAAAAATTTCTTTACCACTGTTTCTTTCTTATTGCTTCTGTAACAAATTTTCACAAACACACTGACATAAAACAACATAAATGTATTATCGTATACTTATGAAAGTCAGAAGTCAAAAATGGGTTTTACTGGGCTAAAATCAAGGTGTGTTCATTTCTGAAGCTCTAGGGAAGGGTTGATTCCAGTTTCTGGACATTATCCTTTGTTAGTGATGCCCCAGTAAACAATTGCATCATTTAGAACTCTGCTTCTGTCATTACATTTTCTTCTGTAACTCTGACACTTCCGCCTCTCTTTTATAAGGACCCTTGTCATCACATTGGGCTTACTGGATGATCTCAGATAATCTTATAATCTTCCTATCTCAAAATCCTTAATTTAATCACATCTGCAAACTCCCTCTTGCTATATAAAGTATTATATACACAGATGTATTGGTCAGGTTTCTTCAAAGAAATGGAACCAAATGAACAGAAACAAAATATATAATTTATTATAAGGAATTAGCTCATAAGATTATGGAGACTGGCATGTCAAAGCTCTGCAGTGTGGATCAGCAGGCTCAAGACCCAGGAGAGAGGATGGTGCAGATAAAGTCCAAATGCAATCTTCTGAATAATTCCCTTTTGCTCAGGGAGGCTAGTCTTTTTGTTCTATTCAGGCCTTCAACTGATTGTACAAGGCTCATTCACATGTGGAGCAATCTGTGTTCTTCCATTTAAATGTTAATCTCATCCAAAAATACCCTTCTACTTGATACAAAATTAACCATCACAATAGGTTTGATATTGGGATTTAGACATCTTTGGAGGCTGGGAGTGATTATTTTGTCTACTACAAATATCTGTCCCTCGATATGCATATATTGAGGTCTCTGCTAACCACTAAATCTAGAAAAACAAGTTAGCCCAGTTTCCGCTTTTAAGGAACTCACATTTGGTGGAGAAGACACATAAATTGATAAGTACAATACAATAGTGTAGGTGTAATGATACTGTTATGCACAGTATGCCATGGTAATACAGAAGAGAGGCAAATACTTCAGTTTGGGAGTGGGAAGTGCAGGTGGAGAAGGTGGGGGTGACAAAGAAAGCTACAAGGATGATGCTTAAGCTGAATTTTAAAGGCTATGTGGGAGTTAAAAAAAAAAAAAGAGGGAAAAGGTATTGCAAGCAGAGGAGTCAACCTGAGCACGGAGAAATAACTAACCCTCTATATGTCTGATTCTGCATTCACCTGGTAGCTTTATCATTGTAACTTAACTTCCCTGGAAGGTTTATTTGTTTGTTTGTTTGTTTGTTTGTTTTGCTATAAGGAAATAATGTGTTGACTAGAGAACTCAAATGACCAGTTATTTTCACAATGATATTCTTTTCACAATAATATTTTTCAATGTAAATGAATAAATAGGCACTCAGGTATATATACCGGTCTTTGTGACATGATAGGTATTGGTTACTGATCAAACAACTATCTTTCCCTTATCTTTCCTAACAGAAATTCAATTTTGTTCGGAGGTTTGGTAGCCATATATTCAGGAAAAGTGAGTCTCTTCTTAGACCCAAGGGACAAATTGTGACTGTTATATTTGATGGAAATATCCATTATTTTTTATGATTGATTTTGGCGAGGCAGGTCACACAGTTGCAGTCACTAAGACAAAAGAGAAAAGAGAAGTTAGCTGGGAGTTTCTAGAAAATATTTTCCTTCCTGATAAAAAGAGGAGAAGCTCTCAGCCCTTCTTTCTTGCTTGTTTTTGACTTTATTGTTTGAAAAATGTGATGTTTAGAGCTGAGGCAGATATTTTGATACCATGAGGAAAACCTTGTAACACACCGAGCACAAGAGCAGAGAGATAAAAAGAGCCACCGGAAGGCTTAGTGACATCACAGAACAGACGGACCAAAGGCTCTGAGGGGAGGCCAGTGAAGGAAGATTTCATGTCCGGCACTCTCAGACGTTACTTGCAAAATAATCAAGACTGCATTATCTAGATTAACCCCCTCTACATTATTTATAAAAGAGCATTTGCCTTTTTATCTTATCATAGTCTAGCATGCCAGACTCTAGGAGGATATACAGAGAAGAAAGAAAAGTCTATCCCTAGAAAAGGTGTATTTATTCTAAATGTTTTTTAAAGCTTCTCTAAAAACTGTTGAGATTTGGACTTAGAAATAAAGAAAAATCACCTAACACTGTACTCCCCCTTTCTCCTCAAATTTTTGGAACTTACTTGTTCTAATTAGATTTTAGATATTAAAGAAACTCTTTTACTTATAGTATTTTTGTACTTAATTATTATATTAGATTTCAACTGCGCACAAAACTGTTGTTTTTTAAAGACATGCAGAGATGTTTAAGTTTAAAAACAATATAATTTAGTTTTACTTTAAATTTTGATTCATATTTTTACATATAAAATTATACCCTCCCTGATATTCTTTAAAAAGTGTAAAGTTTATACATATACACCTTTAAAATCATGGATTTTACTGTTTTGAGTATCACATTTAAAAATTGTTAATGAGCAAAAAACTAGAGAATATACCTAGAATGAATATTCCATTCAGCATCTTTTTGGATTAAAAATTTTTTTATTACTATTAAAGTACAGTTAATGTTCTGAGCCATAATTGTGCATCCTTGCATTACATATTGATTTATAGCACATTTAGGTAGCAATTATTCTCACTGCTGTGAAGTGCTTGTGCTTTGCTCACTCAACATGCAAACATTTCAAATTATAGTACATTAAGATGTCAATGACAAAAGGGAACATTCTAAAAATAAAGTGATTTTTAATCATTTTATAAAATGACTAACTCCTTTTTATCATTGAGCACATAATCTGCATTCTTTCAAATGTTTCTTAGAAACCCTTATGAAACAAAGACACGTACTTCTAGTTTTTCTCTATCGATGGGTTAGTTTCAAAAAATAGTGTCTCCCTGCTTCTTTAGCACTTGTTATCATGGAATTGGTCTTGCTGTTCAGGCAAGGATGAATCTTGCCATGCACAAAGATAAACATTTTGTTGAGCTTCTTGATTACCTTTTTATTTCCAATCTTGGCTAAAGCAGTACATCAATCTGATATATTTAGGTAAGACTTAAAATGATTCTCAGTTCTCATTCATGGAATGAAGAAAATGTTCAAAAGCACCGCTTCTATGTGTCAATAAAATTAATTTGTCACTTTTTTGCCCCCATAATAGCTTTGAAATTTTTTCTCTGAAGTGCCTTTATATGAGTCAGGAATTTCAACACAATTTTTAGAATCTTCTGAGGGCTAATGGACTTGATAAAACACTCCTTTTTTTGCATCGCCTCTTAAAAACATTATTTAAGGCAAGTCCAATGCCTGGTGAGCTCAGCTTTTTAGATTGCCTTACTCAGAGAAGAGCTATATCAATTTATTCTCTCAACAAATATTTATTAAGTGCTTGTGATGGGATAAAGATAATCAGCGACTAAGACAAAATTGGTTCTCTGTTCTTCTGTGTTCAGCCAGATAAGAAGAGAGATGGGAATGAGGAAGCAGATAAAAGAAAGAAAACAACTTGCATTAACAGAGAGGCTTCTCTGTGCTAGGTACTATATTGATTACTGTCCAGATCTGCTCACATTTAAACCTCACACAACCTCTATGAAGAAGATATATTTTTAATCATCCACATTTTACAGATGAGGAACTGAGACTTAGAGGAATATCTAACTTGCTTAAGCCTAAAGAGCTTATTATCCGCAGAGCCAGGAAATCAACCCCAGTCTGCCTGAATTCAAACTCTACCCACTTAAACACTATGCCAAAATGCCACTCTATTATCTCATGGTGAACTACCAATAAAATAAAAAGGACTGTTTTTTTCTTATTTGAAAATCAGATGTTTTCCTTTATATCTGAGTGAAGGATTTTCTCTATGTGTGTGGTGATCCAGTTGGTTGTCTTTGGGTGTAAGTGCTAACCTTTCTTGCTGAGAGCAAGTGGGTTGTCATCTTAAAATGAACCAAGCAGAGAGGCTTCTGGTATAAAGATTAGATACATACATTTTATATCATGTATAAACATACATGATAGAAAAGTTATACATGTATGCATATATATGTATATATATGTCTATACATATATATAGTGGAAAAAGTCAACATGCTGTGCGAATAAATGGAGAAATTCAGCAAAGATGGAAACCTAAAAAAATTAAATCAAATGGTAGAAATGAAAAATATATCAAGTACAAAGAATTCATTTCATGTTTTTAAAAATGTCTGGACAGAGTAGAGAAGATGGTCACTGAACTTGAAGACATTTGAGTCAATAGACATTACCCAAGCTAAAACATAAAGAAAAAAGAGAGATTAAAATAAAAACATATTACAATATCTAAGACCTTTGGAACAATATCAGTGATCTAAAACATATAATTTGAGCCCAAGAAAGAGAGATGAGAGAGTGGGGGAGTTTTGAAAAATTGTTAAAGACTTCAACTCATAAAACCAAGAAGCTCAGCCAACTATAAGTAAGGTAAATACAAAGCACACACACATATGTATATTATAGTAAACTACATCTTTAAAGTGCTGAACGAAAAAATAGTTAACCTACAATATACTCAAATAACTCCTTAATAAGAAATACAAAATACATTTTCAGACAGATAAATGATGAGAGAATTTGTCGGCAGCCGACCTAAACTATGAGAAATGCTAAAAGAAATTTTTTGGTCTAAAGGGTAATGATATCAGATAAAAGCCAGATCAGCAGGAAAAAAAAGAATAAAAAGCAGAAAGGACTAATATATGTTTTTAATATTCTTTATTTCACATATGCTTAGAAAGATAGATAAATAGGTAGGTAAGTAGGTGGGTAGATGAGAAAGAAAGAGATGATTGATAGATAGACAGATAGATAGATAGATAGATAGATAGATAGATAGATAGATACAGACAGACAGACAGACAGACAGACAGACAGACAGACAGATAGAGATTCCTGTAATCCGCAAAAACTGTCAGGAAAATAGGGGTTCCATTTATAAGGACAAGGAAAAAAACATAAAGTAATTTATAAAATACTAAGAGTGGCATGGAGTCATTATAAATGCAATTTAGGAATCAGCAGGAGTGCCCTCATCCTGGAATTTTGGGTTTCAAATATGATTGGTTCAAATCTCCCATTTCCATGTCCTGAATTCTTATTTTACACTCTGCATGCTTGTGTCTATTCCTTTATCTCTGCTGTGACATTAACACAAGCTGGGGCATAGCCCATGCACCCTGTTCCCTTCTCCCACTCCAAAGTAATTTTGAATAAAAAAACTATATCAAATAGCAAAAATTTTACTGAGAATAGAAGTCTGTGTGTACTACTACTTCAAACAACTAAAAATTGGTTTTCGAACATTCTTGTTCTAAAGTCTCTCTTGTTCATCTCATCGGTAAGGTTTTTTCATAAGCCATTTCACCCATGTACCACTCATCTTTCCCCCATCGCGTAAGCTTCTCTTTTTGTCCTGCCACCTTTCTGATTTATTTTTCTCTTCTCTTCTTTCTCAAGAACTAAATTAAAATTTTCTCATGTTCTCATGCAGAGAAACTTAGCCACTCCTCTCATTGCTTTGGCTCCTGTCAACACTCTCACATTCTTACCAGAACTGTTCCATTGCATAGCTCCAGGGTCCTCACTTCCATTGTAGTCCATGTAAAGGGGAGTTGGGCAGCACACAGCAGTATGTGGCAGCCCTTCCCCTACTTTATTAAGGTACTTTCCTAATCAAAGGCTATTCTGGTGTCAGCTAATAATCTCCTACTTATATTACATAAAAGACCTATGCAAACTTTATAGGAGATTGAAAAAAAAACTGAATAAGTGGAAAGCTATGCTATGTACTTGGCTGCGAAGTCTAATGTAAAAATGTCTATTCTTTTCAAATTACTTTTAGGTGTCATCAATTCTAATTAAGATATCAATAGGTTTTTCTATTTTTTTTTCTGGTATATGACAATAATTTTATAATATATTTGAATACTTGAACATGAGAGGATAGTAAAAATAAATGTTTTAGAAAAAATGAGAACAGATAATTATTACTAATAATTATTACTAATTAATTATTACTAATAAATGTAACTATAATTATTATTCTATAACTATTACTAATTAATAATAATTAATTATATAATTAATATAATTAATTGCTCTGTCATTATTACTAATACATGTAACTATCATCTATATAGTGATCTAATAAGCTAGTTCCCCATCTAGTTATCTAGCTATATTTGATCTATGTTTTGTGAACATCTGAAATATCTCTTTTCTTTCAATAACAAATTCCCCTTCTTCAGGAGCAGGGCAGCACCCTCACTATACATCCCACGTGGTTTTTGTGGAGCCACCAGTCACAGGACCCTGCTCCCTGGCCTAAAGGTGAACATGCAACATAGGCAGGACCACTCAGATAGTAAACTAACTTCTTGACCATAATGATTGGTCAAAGGATAAATAAATGACAAGTCACTCAAAGTTTTCCTTGGAAATACTCAAAATGAAGCTGAGAAAATATGTCCTCTTGTGGGGAAGAAAACTGGGATGATGTAAGCCCAAGACTGCTGGCAGATACGTTTTCTGCCAGTGGAAAAAGCCATCTGGTATATGAGAGAATGAAGCCAAGCAGAATTAAGTAAATATGAGAGATGGAGTGAGAAAGAAAATCCTGGAGGTCTTGAGTCCCAGTTTGAATTTCTGAAGTTCCAGAATCTATCTGGTTCCTTAAGGTCTTCTCTCAAATCTCGAAGTTATCCTACTATGTTTCTAATAACAGACATAGACATAGTGATATAACTACAAAAAATATTTTGCTTTTCTTTGCTCACCACTTTCCTGGTTACCCCACTCAAAGGAGGAAAAGAAAAGAGATGCCACCCTGCTTGGTCAGGATCGCAGACTTGTTTTGGAGTTGCAATTTACTATCGGATAACTTCACTCTTAGCTAATAATGACGGTGGTTGTGGGAGTGATAGTAATGGTGGCGACAAGAATGTTAGTGCTTGTAATAGTAGTGGCAGCAGTAGCTTTGCTCCTGGGAGTGCCAGATGGTGCCTGGATGTCCTGAAGTTTCTCCAGCTATTATTTGCCTCTAAGGTTGAAGTGGGGTTCAGTGGCTTGGTAAAATAGATGACATAGAGGTCATAATTGGTATAGAATAATGGAATCTGAGCAGAAAAACACATCAATTATTTTACACGAACTCTAAAGTAGTTTACCAAGGGTGGAACTCTTCAAAGTTCTCTACTAGGAACACTGTAATTTCCTTTATTGGGGGAAAATCTAGACACACTCCATCTTAGCTATAAGCTATCTGACTTCAACTATGTTTTTCTCTGGATTATCAAGTATAATAAAGGCTCCAAGTGTACCACATGGTTGAGACAGCTCAAGATTCCCACTCTAACTCTTCCTGGCAGGCTTTTCTACTATTATTTCTCATTTATGTCACCTGGATGTTTTTTCCTCCCTCTCATTTAGGGAGTTTGCGCAACTTTCTAATGGGTCTTTGTTACATCTTAGATATTCATTCATTGATCTATCTATTTATGCAAATCTACATTTCATAAATATGTACTATGTGCCATTCATAATGCTTGCAGTATCTCAGGAGTTTTTAGCCTGGTAGAAAGACAAATATGGAAGCACTTTAATAAATAACTGCTAAACTTAGCCCCATTTAGCAAGGCCTTGGGCGGTTGATCTAATAACCTTTCCTCAGTACTTCAGTGTTTCCTGACCTTTTCTGTTATGTACTCAGTCTCCTCCCAGAGTAAAGCTGGGACTCTTAGTTCAGCCCTCTAATCATAGGCAAATTCTAGCAATTCCTATTCTCCTTATTTCCTTGCTCACGAAGCAGGGGAAGAACTGCTCCAACGGTAACACAGGATGCCTTCCTTTATATATACACCATAGTGCCAGAGCCCCGAGGCGTAATTCCAAAGAACCTGGCTTTTTCTATGGCAGGGATGGGAAGTGGGAAAATTCCATATCCCTGATGCTACAAAACAGTTTCTACCATCCTACCAAAGATGTCAATGGGAGGAGACACGGACTTGAAGACAACGGATAGAAGTGGCTTCACTGTTGGCTATTGAAAGGATTATTCCATACAACAAACTTGCTCTCATAACACAAAATAGAACTCAGTAGTTCATTTATATTAGTACTTGTGTTATCTGTGTAGACTAAAAAATGACTAACCCTTAAATATCACTTTTATACACTTTTGTTTGTTCTCATACTTCAATTTATCATCTTAAAATACCACCTACTATGACTGTGGCATGTAAGCTTTACTTACTGTTTAATTTTTAGCAGAGTGTAATTGTGTTTTCTACTGTTTTATGGATTGTGTTGTTATGCAAAATTGTGACTGAATTAAAAAATATATTTAATTGTAGTTAATCTGAAGAAAAACCAGAGCATACACTTAATTTTAAAAGTAATATATGCTGCACAAATAGAAATAGTTGAGAAATAAAAAGAAATTATCCCATTCTTTCTTCTCAAATTCCACTTCCCACATTACATTATTTCATTTAGGAATATACAATTTTTTCTACAAATCCCACACATATACACACACAATCTTATAATTATCTTTCTCTGCTTAACAATCTGTGTATGTCATATAAATATTTCATAGTATCAATGTACTGTAATATACTTAACTGTTTATTAAAATACAAGTAGAATGATTTTAGATTTTTCACTATAAAAAACACTACTACAATAAATAACTTTGTAATATATATCCTTGCATGCTTATGTGGTGTATATCTGTAAGGCAAATTTCTAGAAATGGAATTGCTGGGCCAAAGAGTAGATATATATGAAATTTAGAAAGATACTATGAAAATGCCATCCAAAACGGTTGTGCCAGCTTGTGCTCCTACCAGCAGCATGTGTCTGAAAGTGTCTGTTTTTAATCTTTGCCAATCTGGTAGGGATTATAGCATTGTTATTTTAATATGCATTTCTTTAATCATAAATGAGATTTATTAACCATATCTATTACCTTTTTGTTATACTGTATTTTTTTTATGGCTGGATTTTTTACATTGCAGATAATTTACAAGAAAGGGTGTACATGTTTTTGAGTTTCACATTAAATAACTAGAATTTTTAAAGCACACAATTAAAATTAAAATTGGATTGGTGCCAGGGTCATATGTAATGAAATAATGATTCCTGATATGAGGAAGAGATAGATATCCAATCTATCTGGGTCCCCATGGAGCCTCTGTATTCCCTCATTGCAAAGCAGCAGTCTACGTTACATTTGCACTGTCATTCTTAATACCTAGAAATGACAGAGTCTCATACCCTCTTTAAAAAGCTGGACAATATGGTTTACTGTAGCCTTAAAAATTGTAACTCAAAAATATAAAAATCACAGAGCGTGGGTTGGCTTCATGCCAACAGCACAGAAAGCAGCTTTTCTAAGGTTATATAAGAAGGAGGTAAGAAACTAAATGATTATGCCATGTGTAAAACTAAAAAGCTGGGATTGGCCCAGATCTCATGTGCAGCTGTGAAAGAAACAGGAGGCAGTGGTCAAATGCAAGGAGAAAATCGCTAGTACTGAGGTGAGTTTGAATACTGAAATGCCACACAAAGATTAAGCAAAAGGCCTATTTATCTTTGTTTAAATTTAATTCAAGTAGCTCTCCAACATAGGGAAGCCCTGAGTAGGACAAACCAATGGTGTTAGTTAGTTAGGTTGTTGGTGGTGGTTGTTTTTGGTAGCAAGCTCAGGAGCCTGCATCAAACTTAGTTCAGGCTAAAACAGATTCTCTGGTTTATGTAGAAGAAAGTTGAGAATTAACAATTTTCTGGCATCAGTGAGTTCTGAGTTGGCATAAATCCTACTTGGTTGTGGTGTATAATTCTTTTTATACATCGTTAGATGCAATTTACTAATATTTTGTTAAGATTTTTGCATCTATGTTCATGAGAGATATTGGTATATAGCTTTTTTGCAACATCTTTGTCTGGTTTTGATATTAGGATAATGTTGGCCTCATTGAATGAGTTGGGAAGTATTCCCTCAGCTTCTGTCTTCTGAGAGAGATTGTAGAGAATTGGTATAACTTCTTCCTAAAATGTTTGTTCAAGGCACATTCTTAAGCTTAGTTTTCGTTTGGATGTATGGTAGCTTAGGGTGAAAGAGCTCAAGTCCTAAGCAGAGTTTCCTGAATTATCACCACAGGAAAAAGAAGGGCTAGATCACCTAGAAACCTGCCCTTCTTTTGTTTCAGAGCATTCCTCTCCTGATTTCTAGAACATCTACTAAGAATCTACTATATGACAGCAAGCATTGGCTAGGTGATTGAGAAAAAGAAACAAACATACATACACATAGATATTCACATATATGGATAAATATATATCCACTTCTTTTAGGGACAATTCACACAGCTCTCAAAGGGTTCTCGACAGGACCAAGCTCCATGTTCCCACAGCGGTGACCGGCTTAATAATGCGCCCTTGAATTGGCTTTCTCTCTTTCCATTTACCATTCTTCTCCAGACCCCCACTCCTGCCCCCTGGAATCATTTCCCAAAGTAAACCAACTGCATCCAAGTTCTTGTCTCAAACTCTGCCTTTGAGGGAACCCATGATAAGATTTTGATATCAGTAGACTAGAAAGCAAACACCCAGAAGAGATTCTGGAAGTGAACGCTTTGCCACTCACTTCCACTGCTGATGGAAAGTGTGGGAGGTGATAACCCCTAGCTAGAATCATTATCATTAAGACTTTCACTGGTAGATGACTGGGTTGCGGTATAGATGGAAAGTCAAGCACGTGCTTAGGTACTAGGGATGGCCTTTGAACAATCTGAAGACAATAGTATTTATAAGGCCTGCGGATTAGCTCACTTATATTAAAGGCTCTTGAAAACTTTTAATAAAAAGATAGGTTCAAGTTACTAACTTAATTCTAGGCAGGCCATGAAAATCAGAAAAGCCTCCAAAGCATTATTAAAAGAGATGCCGACTTCTTGCACCCATAGAGCAAACTGTGCTAATAATCAGACCCAGGATTGAATTGTAAGGTAGCATAACTACAAAGGAGACTGAAAAGGCTGCCTCGACAAGTCTTCTAGGCCAAAGGCAGGGCTCTAGAAAAGAATGGAACTCTAAGACTTGGAACAGGACAAACCTGAGAAATTTAAACCCCCGGGTTCTTCTGAATTCTGTGGCACAAGTAGCTTTCTCTGCTTTGTTTGAAGAGAATAGCTTTCCCTTGTCTGGAGACTTCACAAAAACCTGAAATGAGGCAACTGCATATAAAAAAACAAAGGATTGTAAGACCTGGCTAATATTACCTAAAGGAACTGAGGAGGTAGGTATACAAGTGAATCTTGAAAGTGTTGGATCTGATAGAGCAGAATATAAAGGTGAACAAGAGAGAATTTATTGACAGTGAAAAACACTTGGAGTGTCTTAAGATATGTCACTGAAATGGCTCCCTAAAGCTTGAATGAAATAAAGGCCTATAGGAAATGAAGGAGAAATTTTAGAAGGGCCTTAACTATCTTGAGGAAGGTGTCAGAAGGCCTAGGGAGGTTATGATGTTAGAATAAATTTATATGAAACCTGGGGACCCACATCTGACTATGTTTCTTACAAGGGCCCAGAGGACATAGGTACATTTCCAAGGCTGTAAGAAATACAGTGGTGAGGGTATCACTGGCATCTTTGAGAAGCTCATGGTAGTTCTTCATTGTAGTTGACAGTAAGAGATGCTGCTATGGAACTGGGCTCCCTAATATCAATTGGATTGATAAGAATCTAAAATAGCAAAGGCCAGATGGTAACATCTGAGTGACAGAAGAAAAGTGTACATAATTATGATAATGGGCTGCAAGGCCAGAGGGGCAACAAGAATGTCTTCACCCACAGGGCTCTGTGATAATGATTAATCGACCATGGTGTTCCTCAGGGCAAGTTAAATAAACATCCACTAGGGTGTTACTTGACCTATATATATAACTAGAAAAATGCAACAGCTGGTGAACAGAAGGCTGATGCCAGCTGTCTCAATGGAAAATTGCAACCTTTCACCCACTTTATAGATTTAAACTAGTTCTAAGACTCAAAGCCCACAATCTGAAGGGGACGCTGAGTAAAGACTCAGCAATACGAGCACATACATATACTACATAGTCCCTCAGTTTTTCTCCAAAAAGGCATACAACCACTTATAGAGAAACTCCACATTAAGAAAAGGGAAACATATAGGCATTTCAAGGCTTGTTAGATACAGGGGCTGAGTTGATACTAATACCAAGAAGCTAGAAGCACTATCATAGCCTCCAGGTAGAGTAGGACCAGATGGCCCACGTTTCTCTCATAGTGTTCCAATGAAGTCACAGACACACCTTCCCTTCCAAGTGAATAATCCCCGAAATGTAATATATTTAGCAACTGGCAGAACTGTCACTTTGTTTTCTTGACCTATGTCATAAAATTATTATGATAGGAAGGACCACTGGAATCCCCTGAAACTGCACATTCTTACTGGCTAAGATAGTGAATCAGAAGGAATACAATATACTGAGAGGAAATATAGAGACTAACTCCACTATCAAATCTACTTAAAGGATTCAGAGGTGTTGGTACCCTCATAATCTATTCGAGTCACCTATTTAGCCTGTTTGGCCACTGCAAAAAACTGATCTATCATAGAAAATGATGGTGGACTACTGTGAACTTAACCTAAGAGTAGCCCAAATTACAGCTGCTGTGGTATATTTACTAGAAAATAACCACACAGGCTTTGGCATCCAGTACATAGTTATTGCTCCAGTGAATAGAGTCTTCTCAATCTCTGTCAGCAAAAAGGAGCAAAAATGGTTATCACTATGTGAGAAGGAGAGCAGTGCACATTCACTGTCCTGCTCCAGAGCTTCCTACTCTCTGTTATAATATATATAGTTCACAAGGACATTGGTCAACTTGACATTCAATAGAATATCATGCTACGATGATGCCATTGTGCCAATTGGACCTGCTAAGCAGTGAGTAACAAGACACTTCCACACCCAGTTCTTTGTGTTTCCATGCCCAATGATAACCATAAAAGGACAGAGATGCAACAGCCCTTACCCAGTCAGGCTAAAGCAACTAAGGGCTCCAGCCCCTCTAAGATGAAGGACTGGGTAACCCACCAGGCAAACAACCTAGACCAAGCAGAGTGGTAGAAGAGAGACAGGATAAATTTATCACGTATGGTATTGAGACCAATTACAGCTTCAGGGAATGTTGTTTGTTCCTCTGACACTCCCGTATTGAATCTTTTGTAGGCATTGCTGTCAACTACAACTTTGAAGGCTCTGTGATAGACTACATATGATGGAAACTACTAAAATATCTGAGGAATACACATTATAGAATATATCAGACATCTCTTATGCCATGTCATACCTATAGCTACCAGTTGAGCCAAGGTGACATCTGTTCACTGCACCAGGTCTCTTACTTTCTGCTCTCGGGCTTCTCTACTCTGCAAATATGGAAGTATGAGAGAGTGAACACTCTTTAGGGCAATCATGTATTAATAGGGAATGAAATGCTTTCTTCTGTGTCTCAGCAAACAATTCTGAGTTCTGGTCCCTCAGAAACTCTCCAGCAGTGCTGAGTCCTCATGGACTATAAAGGCAGATCAATAATGTACTTTTGTATCGGATTTTTTATCTTGTTTTACTCCTACTCCTCTACCCTCAACTTTTGTTCCCTGGGATCATGTCTCCAAATAAATGAATGCGAAGGAGCCTTTGTCTCAGGTTCTTCTTTTCAGGTAATCCAAGCAAAGACAACAAAGTAAGATAGAATCCCAGATGTGGTGCTATAAAGTTTTTCAGAGGAAATAACAATTGAGTTATGTCTTAAAATATCACCTTAGAAGTTTTGCACGTGGACAAAATGGAAGAGTGTTCCAGGTAGAGGTAACAGTATGGACAAGAGCAAAGAGGCAGAAAAAGGCTTGGTAAATTCAGGACATTTTTAAGTATTTCACAATGAGAGGAGCAATAAAGTCATGCGCTGGATGTGGCAAAGGGTGCTGAAGACGTAAACAAGTATCAAATACAGGAGATTTTGTGTGCCATGCTAGCTGGACTTTTTTTCATAAACGAGGAGGAGGCAATTTCATTAATTCTATACCAAACCTCTGCTAACCTGAAGCAATATGAAAACCAGCTCACTTTTCAACATTGAGATACAAGTTGCCCTTACCTATTAACAATTAAAAGTGAATCTGCTCTGAGGGAATTGAAATGTCTAGGGAAAATGTGTGGTAACATAAAACAGAAATTGTTGACTACCTATACAAATCCATTTCTTCTCTGCCTCTCCTTCCTTGCTGAGAAGAGCCTGGATTTTGTTTGTTTACTGACCATATCGCCTGGTGTTCAGGGGAGGGGCTCCCTGGCCTCAGGTTATAGTCTAAGCCAGAGGTTAGCAAGTTCTTCCTGTAAAGGACCAGGTAGTAAATATTTTAGGCTTTGTGAGCCATATGGTCTTTGTTCCAACTACTCATCTCCGCTATTGTAGTGTAAGGGCAGTCTTTAAGAATACTAAACTTTACTTGTGGATGTTGAATATCGAATTTCCCATAATTGTCCTATGTCACAAAATATTATTTTTCTTTTCATTTTTTGCAACCATTTAAGAATGTAAAACTCATAGCTCATGGGCCATGCAAAAACAGGCAATAGGCCAGATTTACCCACAAGCCATAGTTTGCCAAACCTTGTGTAAGTTAATCAGGGTGGTCTCATTTCCTTTGCTAAAGATTGGCTTTAACATGGACAGGTACTCAAATCCTGACCAATGTAACCCAAAAGGTGGTATTCTACAAGCTTTCCTCGGTTTAAAAAAGAGGCACATGAGAAGAAACAACCCTTTCTTTTTTATCTTTGTTGGAAATGATATTTTAATAATATTAATGATTATTGATATTCATTTAAACTCATTTCAACATGTTTCCATAATTATTGATGTTCACTTAAACATGTTTTGACAGAGTACTTCGATCAAATTTTTATGGTTCACTTTCAACTTAATCATACACTTACACATTTCTAGTTAATTATGTATCTCAATTGAGTAACTGATGCTCATCATTTATTTTACTATTAAGAGAACACATTAAGTTTTGCTTTGGAAATCCTATTTGGTGCAACATCTAAAACTCTCTTTTAGGTCATAAAGAGAAAAGGGATATAAACAACATTTCACAACACTTAATCCAAGTATTTTTGATGCAAACAGCCCAGGGTTTCTCCCAGACTTAGCATAGTTTGACACATGATAGGGACTTTGTAAACTTTTGATGAATTGATTGAAAGTGAAAAATGGATTCTCAAGTATTGAGTACTCAAAATTATGGTTGTATGTGATAGTGAAGCAATCACTGTCGTGAAAATAACTCTTTTTATAGATTGACATGAAGGATGTTAGAACATGATAACAAACTAGTCGAATAAAAGGGACTACTGATAACAAAAGATTGATACCCATTGCCTGCTTTGTTCTTTTCATAGGTGGAAAACTTTCCTAATTACCAAATATCCGTGGCTGCGTCAGATGAACTGGCAGTGTTGATTAATGTTTGAGGCATCATCTGAAATCCTTTCATTCTTGTTTTTTCTTTTTTTTTTTTAATTTTATTTCATTTTATTTTAGATTCCACATGAAAATGAAATCATATGGCATTTGCCTTTCTCTATCTGACTTACACCATTCAGCATAATACCCTCTAGGTTCATCACGTAAAATCTTTTGCCATTCTTTACTTTTAGCCTGTGTATGTCCTTTAGTCTAAAGTGAGTCTCTTGTAGGCAGCATGTGTAAAGGGTTTTGTTTTCTTATTCATTCAGCCATGCTATCTTTTGATTAGAACACTTAATTCTTTTTCATTTGAAGAACTTGTTGATAAATAGTTATTGCTATTCTTTATTCATATTTTTGATACATATTTGTTTCTTCTTAAAGAAGTCCCTCTAACATTTCCTGTAATACTGGCTTAGTGGTGATGAGCTCCTTTAGATTCAAGACAAATTGTTAAGTAAAAAAAGCAAGGTATGGAACAGTTTGCACATCTTTTAAGAATATAGATATATATGCCTTAAAATTTTGGGAAGACTGTGATCAATCATGATTAACTCTGGGAAGTGTTGTTGGGATGAATAGGGAGGAAAAAGAGACTTAATTTTAATTGTAGACATTACTTCATTATTTAGGTTTTTAGAAGAATGTGAAATTGTTATTTTTAAAGTTGAAAAGCTGACTTAAAAAAGAGAAAATTGTTAATTTCTAAACAGACAGGTATTTTAAGTAGGATTCTGCAGGAGTCTGAGGATGTAGTAACTCAATGTTGATGCCTAAAATGGAGTAAGACCCTAGGGTCAGATAAATGACTTCACTTCTATTTTTTCCTCCTAATGCTCTTTAGCTATGCCATCTTCTCTCTGAGTGAAGCTTAGAAGGGTATAATTTAGAAGAGCAGGAAATAGCAGATACCACAACTACAACAGTTTAGTTTCTCTTGTCTGAGAGACAAATACGTAATGGATTGTCTTTGGGTGTTAGGACTGTGTCTCATCTCATTTACTATGTGCACTAATGATTTAGAAGTGGAAAAGTGGTACTTAGTGATGCAAGTCCTTCCTTGGGTTTCACTAACAAGACTTTACCTGTCTGGGAATGATTTAGGTAAGGAAGACAAAAGAGAATATTTAGAAGATTGAAAAAAACAAAACAAAACACCTATAGCGTGAGAGGTTTAGGATAGAAATCAAGAAGAAATTTCTGATGGCAAAAACTACCACAGACAGAACAGAACACAGGTTAATTACAGACAGTGTAGACTTTTCATTATGATAGTTTAAAAGGAAATATCATCTGTTTAGGATGGAATTATTATAATTAAAATCATAAATATGAGAAACTTTAGAGAGTGCCTATTCCAAGACCCTTGTTTTACTGAGGTTGAGAAATTAAAGTGACAAAGATCATACAGTTAATTAGCTATAATGCCAGAACCAGTGTTCACTTTCCCATAATAGTCTTTCTTCTATACCACACTTATTGAGAATAATTTTGTTTGAAGCCACAAGGATAAACTAGATGACTTATCAAAGTCTTTTATAGGTTAAAGACATTAGTCCAGAACTGAAGCTATCATTTATCACAATCAGGGATTTTTTTTTTCACATGGGATCCATAGATTATGCTCAGGGAATCTTGAACTCTCTAATACTCATGCAAAATTGTGTGTTTGGAAATCTGCAGTTCCCAGTACCTCCTCATGATGGACTAATTGAACAGCACATATCCCCAAAGCTGAATTTGAGATTAATCTTGGAGAATTAAATTAGAAAAAATTATGCAATGAATGAGATAACCAGTTATAGAAAGACTCTCAGGTTCAGTGATATAGGAATATTTTCTAGAGAATCTGATGATATCAGCATATCAAAAGCTGAGTGGGTATGGAAGAAAACTCCTATGTGTTGGGGATTTTTGAAATGTCCAGATGGCCAATTAAGACTGCACCATATATTTTCTATCTCTTAATACCTGTTTTAAAAAAAAGATCTAGGAAGTTCACCAATTCAGCAATACCTTAAAGTTAAAAACAAAACAAAACAAAACTGGCAGGCACAAAAAGACACATAACATTCTGAAACAGAGCAGAGAATGATTGGGCTTACTTCTTAACTTTGCCCTTTCATCCATCTACCCAGCTCAAGCTATACTGATAAATACACCAAATTCTGAGTCACACTAATATCCTCAAATTTGTAGAGAAACAAAGCTAATGCATCTCCTTAGATTTTTCATTTTCTCACTGTACATTACTAGAAATAGCTGCAAGAAAGGCTGGTGATAGGGAGCAAGTCAACCATGGGGCTGACTCTAATGAAAGTGAAAGTTCCAGGACTGCCACTAAGATGGGAGGACCATCTGATGCCTGGGGATATTTCCCTATGGGAATGATATATAGTTCTCAGCAAGAACAAACACTCAGCAAGGAGAGAATGATCCATGTTTCAAACACAGCCTGTATCTTGCCTCAACAGAGCTTTTCTCTCTTTCATCATTTCCTCGAGGTACAGAAAAGTAAACAGAAGATAAATACTCTATCTTCAAACATTAAAAGTGGAAACCAAATTTGACTCGGATATGGAGAAAACAAAAACGTCCCCTACACTGTATAACAACAAATGGAAGATCTGTCAGAGCTATCTGAGCCTGAGCAAGATGAAAAGAAGTGGCATGGCAACCCAGTCAGCACGTTACAGCCAGAGAATGTATATAACATTCTTCAGGTCCCACAATTAAGATAATAGGACTGGGATTCAAACCCAAGTGGTCTGACTAGCCTGGGAAATCTGGATAAAACTATGTTTTGATTTACTAAATTGTTTCCTAAAATAGATAGAGCAGTTGAGCCAACCGTAGATTTCCACCTCTGTTTGATTCTCAGGTGTAAATAAGCCAACGAGAGAAGAGCTACTGGTTCCTGATCTAATAGCCTTAGGGGACATAAACCAATTAGGTTATATCCTTCCAATAATGGACCAGAAGCTTGGGGAAGAGATTAGGGACAGCAATGCTGGGGAACATTATGGAAGTGGCCTGTTCACTATGTAGGTCTACAAGATCCATATTGTCCTAATGAAGCCCTGATATAAAAGTTTACTCTTTTACTATCCTCTTGAATAGGAGCATTGGCAGAGGACCAGCATAGTGAGTCAAGAAACTATTAGCACCATGACTGTCACCTCTTCCAGCCCTAAGTTAAGTATGCCTGAAACATAAGAGCATTCTGCCTTAAAATCAGGATAACAGGAATGTGGTTGTCATAACTGGGGCCACTTCCTTCATGTGTCACAATAGCTGAATCGAAGCCCTCTTCTTTAAAAAAACAAAGCATAAAGAACACCTAATTTGTTTCCAGTGTGGGTTTGGGTCGGTAAAGATGTGCAGAATTTAGTCTTGTAGTCCAACAGTCATTCTGAAAAATAAAAATGACATTAACTATATGGCAGCATACTGGAGGCAAACAGAGAATGGGTGGAGATGTGGAAAATTTGTGGGAGATCACTGAAAACATGTTTTAACTTTTTTATATTTCCCCCTAATTCATAGAGGGCTATGATGTAAAGCTTCTCTCAACTGCTTTCATTGACTAATGGAAGTAATGTAAAAGATTTATTTTCAATAACAATTAACTACATCTCTTCTTAAAGTTGAGATTAATTGTAAGTATTATGTGGATAGTCAATTACAAACAGTTTTCTGGGACTGTTGAATTCTAATAGAAAAGCTAAGTGTATTTGACATTAGATCAAATAAGTAATTTTATGAAAATAAGTCATATGCATTCATGATACACAATCGACTAGCATATATCAACATAATAGCTTATTAGCTATTGTCTACATATTTGATTTCAGAGATAGTTGATGCATCATTACTTGTTTGCAAACTACATAATGTGTAGATGTCTACAGACTCCCTGTTACAATCCCATGTAGCCATCATGTTAACTCACTGTAAAGGGTTAACAATCCTGTAAAAAGGACATATTAACAGTACTTACTTTTTAGGCTGCCTATGAGGATTAAATGAGATCAAGTACACTAAACATTTTAAACACATAGAATGTCTAGCAGTCAGGGCCCCTCCAGGATATAGAATTCCCTCCACATGATCAAAAGGAAGACGTTTTAGTGAAAGTACTATTTACAGTGGTGTGGGGAGGTTCAAGAGAACAAGCAAGGGATGGTGGGCACCCAGAAATGAACAATACTCTAAGGCTGAGGGGACATGGAGAGGAGAGCCAGCTGATAGCTGGGATGGCTAGGTAGTTTTAAGCTGCTAATAAAGATACTTTGTCAAAGCAGAGGGGGATTAGGAAGAAATACTCTGACCAATTTCTTCTGCCAGTGTCTCCCATCTGCCAAAAACCCAACAGCAGCCAACTTGGCTAGCCCAGGAGATGCAGTCCTTGGTGATCAATTTGCTAAAGCACAGGCAGGAAAAAGCAAAGAATGGATTTGGAAGTGGGGCAGGGTGGAGAAGGGGGAATGCAGATTAACCAGCATACTCTGGATCATTTTCTATCTTAAAACAAACATATTATCTGAAGCCAAATAGACAAAGTTGGTCTAATTTTATCATTTTATCTTTTTTCCCCTAGGGGAAATAAATTATGTGGAATTTTGTCATATATAGGGTCATATATGCTTTCCTTTTTCCTTACCTTATAAATATAATTACTTAACAAATAATTATGGAATAACTACTTTGAGAAAGCAATATGCTAAGTATTATGTATAGAATTGATATTCCTGTTCTTGTGGAGATTATCATTTACAAACCACTCATATAAATTAATATTAATTATACAATATAGTAAAAACGAATAGTGTAAATTTTCATTGATGTAAAAGGCGGTAATACTTCTAAAAATGTAGATTTTACATTTCAAATGTTCCTAGATTGAGCAACCTTTTTTGGATCACACACCTGCTTTGAAAATATGATGAAAGCTGTGGATTTTCTCCCCAGAGAAAAAATGTGCATATGCATATAAGAAGGGCTTTTATTGATCATCGTCTTAGTTGAGAGGAGGATCTCAAGCTTGTTCAATTGAGCCTTTCTCAGATACTCCTCCTATCTCCCAACTTCCAGGTGCTCTGGGGATCCCTGTGGGCTTATAGGTGCCCTGGAATATTGCAGAGGTGAGGGTCAAAGGCAAAGAGTAAAACTTAATGGCACCACCTGACATGGTCACAGTTTTGTGTCATTCCCGAGAAACAGTAAAATGATGGAATACTGATGTTTCACAAGATAAATTTGCTCCCTCATACAGAATGAAGGGAGGTCCTGGGTATTGCAAGGCCTCTGATCCACAAATCTCCTGGGCACTCTACAGGCCCTCACAGTGGAATCTTCTCTTCTTCACTGAGTTCATTCTCTCCATATTTCCTGGCAGCAGGACTTTCTTAGACAAGTTCAGATCCAGCAATCCATACTCTTGCTACCTGAACAATCCTCTCTCCCTAGTCCCCCATCCAATATATACATCGTTGTTTCAAATCCTCATTATTTCTCAACAAAGTTCCATTCTCCATCCATTTCTCTTCTCTTCCCCTCCTCTCCTTTTCCCTTTCTCTCTCTTTTCCCAAGAGAAAACGATGACCCAAAGTATTTCACACAGATTCCACTCTCTTCAGTTATGCGCTAGTTTAGTCCTCCAACATTCCTTGGAAAGAAAGAATTTGTATATAACACCTTCCCTACCCGCCCCCCCCGCCCCCACAATAGCAACAAAATCAATGACACATTCTTTCCATAGGAGTAAAGTTTAGGGAAAAAAAGAACCAGTTCTATTAACTTGGGTTGAATGTTTTGATCCTGCTGTATCCATATAAACATATACCTTGCAAATGACTCCAAGGGTTTTATCCTTTACATAAGGTATTATCTATTTGGATATAACAAATTATGCCAAAATCTAGCAGCTAAGAAAAATAAACTTATATTTCACACAATTTTGTGGATCAGAATTCCAGGTGCAGTTTAGGTGGCTGGTTCTGGCTCAGTTGTTCACAAACTTTCAGTCCAGATGTGTGCTGAACTTGACTGAGGCTGGAGAATCATGCTTACTCACATTTGACGCCTCAGTTCCTTGCTATGTGGAACTCTCCATAGAGTTGTATGATTGTCTTCATGATATGCAGCTGGCTTCCCCAGAGCTGGTAATTCAAGAGAGAAGATGGCAGAAGCCACAATGCCTTTTATGACCTGACCTCAAAAGTCACACACAATTTTTCTGCAATATCTTACTGATTACACAGGTCAACCCTATTCAGTGTGGAGTATACTACACAAAGGTGTGAATACCAGGAGATAAGAATCGTTGGGGGCCCTCTTAGAAATTGGTTACCACATGTCAAATTCCATTTATTTCTTTTAATTCTCTGATTTGTTTTTATCTACAGTAATGATTCATACAGAATATGAGTATGAAAATATTGTCCTCACTTCACTCAAAATAGGATTATAGAGTATTGCTATATGTGCTTGCTTTCTTTTGTTAAAATAGCAACCCTTTGCCCCATCCCAGTTCTAAGTGGTCCGTATTTTATTTGGTTCTAGAGTCCACAATTTTAAAGAGACATGGAAATTTATGAAATGACTTATAGGAAAATCTTACAATTAACAGACTTAGTTTTAATTCTAAGGACTATCACAACTGACAGCACTTAGTTAGGTCAAATAATCTGAGTGGCATCTTAAAAATGATGTGTGTTATGGTTACTAACTCTAACATTTACACAGAATAAATGTTTAATAAATAATTATTAAATGCGCCAAATAATAATTCACTAAAGATAATTACAACAGAAAACATATGGGGTAGAGGCAAGAGTAATAGATGAAGAAAAGCCAGGAGGCTTCTAGAAATGGTTCTGCTATCATTTAGTTCTGTGATTTTAAGTGGCTTTCTCAAATTCCCCAACCATCATTTCCCCACTTGTGAAATGTTGGAGTTGGACTAGAACTGGATGATTTTAATGCTGTCTTTAGATCCAGTAGTCTCTTAAGTTGCAAATGTATCCACATTGGTACATATTTCCCCATTCCTTTCAATCTGTCTGCTTTTAAATCCATTTCACAATTCTCTAACAAGATCCATTTTCTCTTTGTATTTTATTTTCAGCAACTATTCTGTATTCCTCCATAATTCTATGCTCTTCTTTTGCCCATCTGTTTGTCCATTGACATGTCTGTCCACTGTCTTGTCCGTCCTTTATGGTACTGAATATATTTTCTCCAATCTGGGTGTAGTTAAGAACTCTATACTAGACTCCGATTGTATCTACAGGGTTCATTTTGGTCCATACTGAACCCAGCCCAAGCCTTGACTTTAATATATTTTCCCAAGAATGGCTGCTCTTACTCCTGGTTTCTTTCTTTCTTCATTTAGTAACTATTCATTTCAGTCTTACAACAGTAGGCAAGGCATATATGGACTAGTTGTTTCAACTTTTTTTCACCTACCTTTAGTATTTTTCTCTATGTTTAAGCTGTAGAATTCTCAAAAGTCACAAATAAAATTGTCTGTAGCAGCCGGGCAGGTCATGAAAATGAGTGAAGCAGATCTTTCATGTTTTCCAGATAAACTAGGAATCTAGATTTTAAGGTAGAATCTCCTGATTTATTAAATTTTGGTATCTACTTAAAATATATTTGGAAAATTACCATGTGGGCCAAATGAAACATCTTTGCCGGCCGAATTTGGCCCTGATCCTTCCATTTAGGACCTCTGTGAACCTAGGATCACTAGGAAGGCTCAACATCTTCACTTTTGAAAATTCCTCATCATACTCTTGCTTCAATTTTCCTAATACACGGGCACCCACAAAACGGCCTTTCCTGTTCTCCATGTCTAGTTTCTTCACTTCTCCACAGTTCAATATTTTTACCCCATTTCCCAATGTTTCGTTTCCTTTCTCTATTTCCAGTAAATACATAAGGGTAATAAGGGGTAGGATGAAACTTGTGAATATAACTTTTGTCCATGTCTGAAAGCAGTTTGGAGCTCCAAAGGCAGAACTCTAATTCTGTCTAGTTCTGCATCCTGGGTGAAAGAGTTAAAACCAAAATCCTTTTGGGTCAGGACCAAAAGAATGAAAATCAGCTCTGACTGAAATGAGAAAAAGCAGCACTGCTGGGAGTGTAGACACAGATAAAGCCAGCTGCAGTTAACAGAGAACCTTGTTTTCCCCACTGCCATGCAACAGCTGCCAAAATGCCATATTTACTCTCCTTTCAGTGACACTGCTTTCTTACCAACGAAATCCAGGCCTACTTTGCTGTTTTCACTTATTACTGGGTGTACCCAATTACTAAATGGCCCTCTCCTCATTACAGCATCCAATCCCTGGTTAATCCCCCCACTTTTCCTAATCCCGCCTCAGAAACAGCGTCCAATCCAGAACTGATCCCTGCTCTCTTCAGACCCTCCTGACTCTTTTGGCGGGAACTTAAACTTTACAAAAGACACTTCATCTTCCCTTTTCCGGTGGTATCCACACTTCCTCTGGAGCGCCTTTCCTCCTCATTTACAAATGTTATAAGCGGATTGCAGAATTCTTCCAGGTAGTCTTTGGCTGAGTTGGCTTTACCATGAGACAAGTTAGTGTCAGGATCTCTGCTAAATCTTCCTCTGAGCAGTTCAGACTGACAGTTTTTAATAGCTAAAAACAAAGATAAATGCTTCCTACAATTGTTCCATCAGCACATTGCTAAGAAATCCCCCTCGCCCCACTAATACAGCCCTCAGATCCATTTAAAAGTGGCTTTACTTATTTTATCTTGTTCTCATTTCAGCGAATTTAGTTTAAACCAATTTTGTTCCGAATTCTTAGGTTGTATTAAAATGTAGTAGATGGGGGTACACGGGCTTTGAGGGCGTATTTTTTTTTTTTTACGTGGTTACGGCTCGCTCAAGATCAAGGAAGAAAGGTTGGGATCATTTTTAAAATGCTTCTCTAGGAGGAAGCTCCAAGCATTATCTGCGTTTTTCTGGACGGCCCCGGGGACATAAATTTCTGGGTGATTTTTGATCGTGGAGGGAGGGGGTGCGTCTTTTGTCTTCAGGAGAGATGCACGTCTAGATTCAAGCCTGAGATCTCAAAACCTTGTACCTGGAGCCGAGTGACGGTTCCGCCTCAGGACTCTTAGAATGGATCCCAGGGGTCCAGGGATGGGACAGTGGGGCTTGTGGACATGGGCTGCCTCGGCTATGCAGCTCCAGAGCTCCGTTTTCGCTGCCGCCCCGCCGCTAGGTTTCCGACGTTAATGACTAAATCGCCCCCCAGCCGCCTTCCCTGGGCGACCAGAGGCGGTTATCTGCCTGGGGCTGGAGACCCGGGACCCGCCCCGGAGCAGCAGCGCCCACGCCCAGAGCCTTCAGCCAGTTTGCCCCGGCGCAGTGCAGCAGAGCGCGCTCCCGCTCGTGGCCGGCCCGGCGCGAGCGCACGCGCACAGGGACCCGCGCCCTCCGAGGGGGAGGGGGCAGAGGGGGCGTCCTGGGGGGAGGGGCAGGAGGAGGAGGAGGCGGTCGCGTCGCCTCCCGCGGGGCTCGCGCTTGCCCTCGCGCTCGCCCTCCGCCTCACCCGAGCCCTGCGAGGGTGAAACGCTTTCTCCCGGCATGCAGCGGGAGGAGGGATTTAATACCAAGATGGCGGACGGCCCGGATGAGTACGATACCGAAGCGGGCTGCGTGCCTCTTCTCCATCCAGAGGTGAGGAACCGCGCCGAGCGCATTCCTCGCCCGGAGGCCCCGGGACCTTTCTTCCTGGGATTCGCGGAGGGCGGTGGCCTACGTGTGTGGGGTAGTGGAACGTGCCGAAGTTGGGAGGCGGGGAAGCAAATCCAGGCCTGAGCGCGGCTGCGAGCGGATAACGGGGGAGGAGATAGCGGGGCGGGCCCGGCCGGGGCGGGCTCTGGGACGCAGTCCCTGGCTGTCCCTGGAAGACCGAGGTGGAAATGTTGATGGTTCTGCCCTGTCGCTGTGCTGCTCGCGGGTACACAGGCTGCAGGGGCCTGTCCTGGTTTGGAACTGCAGCTTAAGCCCCGAGTCTTGCCCCAAGCTTCTCAGGGGCGAGGAGGAAGCGCGTCTGGTTTTGATTTCTTCGCTTTCTTCGCCAGGTTGAAGGACGCTATCTATTCCTCCCATTTAGCTCACACTGGGACAATGTAGGGTAAGAACACAGTTTCTTGGACAAAGTGATGTCCTTCCAGCTTAAGCCGTAGGCAGCATCTCCGGCACCTTATGTCATCTCCGATTAGAGCGTTTGCCCTTAAGCGTTAATAAAGAGAGGTCAAAACTTTTGGCAGTAGACCCACATGCCCATTAGCCCGTCAAAGTACCAATTTTTGTTTTTGGAGCCAGGGAGGACAGTGCAACACATTTCCCATCACAACATGAGTATCTTCCCATGTAAGTAAACAGTGCCACGCTCCGTGATCAGTCACATTCTTCACTTGCTTACCTCTTCATTTATAGCTGAACTAGTTAGTGCTGGTTCAGGTCTGGAAGCAATTCTTGATGTATTTCTGCTTTTAATGATCTACAGTGATGTGCGGATGGTCAATGGCAAAGCTTCCTAAAGAACTGTAGTTTTTATGAGGTTGAAGGTTGAGGACAATCTGTGTTGTAGGGTGAACAAACATGGAAATCTCTACGTGGCTACTTTGCATTAGAACGATTCTATTTATTTTTGGATTTTGATTTGTAACATGCTTATACTATTTAGTAAAATGAATAAAGAAAAACACTTACTCAAGTTATATATTAATATTCAATTATCTTCCCATTCATCACTTTGATTTATCAAAAACAGATGGGACAGTTCCTTAGGAATATATCTGGGTCCATTTCAATAGAAAAGGCTACTCTGGATAGCTGAGAAACAGAACTGTACAGTAAGACTAAACATTTTTTTTATCCAAAGTGGCATTTCAAGACTGGCATTGGAGACACACTTTTTTAGTTCACACTAAGGCCCTAAAAATATGTCAAGAAATAGACAAAGTAGTTTTTGGATGATGCATTGAAAATGTCGCCAAGGAATATTTTTATTCATCTATTCCCGTGAAAGTATTTCAAATACTTAAATGTTGATTGTATGTATATTTTAACATTGTGCTCTCTTTATAAACCTTTGCTTTGAGAAATAGTACATTGTTTCATACATTAAGAATAATTTAAACTGATAACAAATACTGAGATTGTTTGGTATAATGGAATGGCCTGCAGGGTTGAAGTTTAGAGACCAGTCTTTAGGTTGGCATTTAATAAATATTACTAGAAAATTGACTTCCTCATCATTGAAAGTGGAAGTGTTTGTAAATATCTCCCAATTCTTTTTACCCAACGAACACAAGGGCTGATGCATTTGGATGCTTTGAATCTTAAGCTTATAATTACAGGGCTAAGGTCTTTCTGCATTTTTCTTGTGGTTAGTGTTGCATTCACACTTGGTGCAGACTTGGTAGTGTTCTGCTTCCTTGCAGTGCATTATTGGGCAAGCTACTTCTCTGAGTTCTAGCTTCAACATGTGTAATGATGGGATGAAAAATTACTAATAGGCTATTGTGAGGATTAAGTGAGATATGTGTTCTTTTTTTTGTTCTAAAATAATGTTTTCAGTATCCCTTGGAAAGGAACTTATTCTTTGCCTTGGTGAGCAAATAAAATACTAATACTTTTCTTTTTGGAGAAAACAGACTTTTGGTCAGACAGATTTGGGTTCCAATTCAGGATTTGTAGTAATTAGCTAAGTGAACCGAGACAAGTTCTTAATCTCTTAGAGCCTCAGTTTGTTCATTAGAAAATGGAGATATCGCCTACCTAGTTCCCTTGGCTGTAAGGGATTGGGTGAGACTATATGTGGAGGTTTAAGAACTGACACATTATAGGTGCTCAATTAATATTACTTCTCTTTTCCTCTGCTAGAGGAAGGAGGGGGATGTTACACATTTAATTTGGTTTTGGTGAATGGTTTGGACATTTAAGTGAGTTTTAATTTAGTGGAAATAAAAACAGTTTTATTTTACTGTTCATTTTCAGATTTAACACTGTCATGAAAGTAGTTTCTCACTAAATATTTATTGAATAGATGAATTGTTTGTAGGGTGAAGACATTAGCCATTCCTAAATCTTCTGTTAGTATGCAAACTGCTCATTTTAAAAATCTTTCTAGTGGGATTATGTAATTAGATGAACAACTAACCCTTCTTTTTAGAGGTATTCACTGTCAGAGAACTTTAACTTTTTAATTAATTAAATAATCCATTCAGTCAGTCATTTAAACATTTGTTTATCTTGTTTGGTCAGACACTGTGCTAGACTCTTGAGACTTTGGGATTTTTGTGGTAAATTCACTGAGGCAATGTAAGATACTGGTTAAGAGCCAAGGCTTTGGTGACAAAATGAGAATCTAGGTTCTGCCACTATCATCATGGTCAAATTACATTTTCTGCATTTGTAAAATTGGGTTAAATAGTCCTACCTTTTAGAGTTACTGTGAGTATTAAAAAAATGTTAGAAAGCAGTCATCACAGATCTATACACCTATGTTGCCAAGCAAATCTAACCTACTAAAGTTCTTGACATATAGTGAATACTGGTACTATTACTTTGTTTTCTGATGAAATAGGTGATTGATTATTCATTTGATCATAATGGGAGAAATTAGAGGCCATTAGGAAAAGGATGAACTGATTATTAAAGGATTAGGGTGCTAATCCCAGCTCTGTGACTTCAGGCTAGTGAACATTTAGCTACTCTGTTTCTTTGCTTTTAAGATAAAGAGGCTAAACTAGATGATCTCAAGATTTCCTCAGACTCTTAATGTTCTGATTGTATTATGTGATTTTTTAAGATTGATAGGTTTGAGCACCTATTTATTAGGTGCATAGCACTATGCTAGGTTATATGGGTGAAAAAAAAAAATAAATAGGATAGCTTCCGCTCTCCAGAAGTTAATGATCTTGTTGGAAAGATATATGCATATGAAACACTTAACAGAATCCAGATAAGTACTGAATTGCATAGTGTAGCCTATAAGCAGTGTCAGATTCCTGTCATCTAGAAAGGTTAGAGGAAAGACTTCAGCTGAGATAGAGACCATATGTTGGTCTACAGGTTCAGCTGACTTGCTATCACCAGTCTTCCATTTCACCCACTAGTACATCCTCAGTAAGCCATCTTAGCCTTTTCTTAGAATGAGGCCACAATACTCCTTTCTGCCGGAGTATTATTTTATGGGCTCTCTATTTCAGCAAGATGTGATTCAGAGCTTTGAACTGAATTGCTTAGATTATCTAGGGCTTTCATCTCTTGCTCGCTTCTTTTTTTCTCAATTTCAAAACTCTTATTATTGCCTTTTCTTTAGTTTCTTATTTTTTTAATGGTCACTTTTTTTTGGCTTCACATTAATTTTGTACATATTTATGTCTCATTTTTTAGAATATTGAATTGAGATATTACTCCATCTCTTACCTTTACAGATTTTATAAAATTACTTTTTGAAGCTGTTCTTTATCAAAAGTGATTTTACCTTTTTCCATTATGATTGTTTTGCCCTATTGTGTAGAGTTATACATGTGAACACATGTGTGAATTAACTCATTTGCTTTCAGAAAGCAGATGTAAAATTACTTTGAAAATTGTTTTTCACTC
>NW_006443138.1:12187955-12191847 GCF_000325575.1 Pteropus alecto
GTAACCTTTAGGATCTCATGCCTTTTTTTATTCAGCAAAATGCTATAATTTAGTAGTAGTAATTTAGATTTATAAGTATTATATCTTAAGCATATAACCACTGAGTCAGCATATAAAATGAAAATACAATTAATTGGTTATCTCATGGATTGTGGCAAAGCCAAAGTTGAAAATCAGTGACCTATAGAACCAAAAAATTATATTTGATTTGAGAAATGCCATTTTACTGTTTTGATTATTTTATTTTACTCACTATTTTTATTGATTTCGAAAGAATTATCCCAAAAGTATTTATTAAGAGTAGACTTGTGGAGCGGGTAGATGTAAGAGCAGATAGATTAAAAATGTGAGTGCTGGTGTTTGGCTGCTTGAGTTCAAATCCTAGTTTTGTCATTTACTAGCTATGTGATCCTGGGCAAGTTATTGAGCTGTGCCCCAATTTTCCAGACTAAAATGAGGATATATAATAGCCCTACCTCATGAGGTTGTTGTTTAGGCAATTAAATAACCTTTTGACTTGAAATAATAAAACTAGATTTCCTTAAAAATCCTCTTTTCCAGATTTTAAAATTCAGTCTATTCTTTTTCTCCTGTTTAAATTGATAAGGTAAAATATAGTTTCATTAATAAAACTCCTTGAAAGGAAGTGAAATAACCCTAGGTATGGATCAGGTTGGAGATAAATTTTCTCTGTATTAAATTTGTGGCAATAGCTGATAAGAGGGCATGTGATGCTGGCTTAATGATGGGCACCTAGGTTTAAATTAAGCCTTTTAAAATAATTTTTTTAATTAAGTTTATTGGGGTAACATTGATTAAGACAATTATATAATTTTCAGGTGTACATTATAGTTTGATATCTGTATATTCTATTGTGTGTCTAAGAGTCCCACTATCATTTGTATTCTAAATCTCTTCTAAAGATTTATTACTGGAGCACTTTCTCTTAATTAATGGAGCTTTTTGAGGTACATTTCAGGGAGAATAATGTAGTTCAAGTGCCACATCCAGCAGTCAGTAGTTGTTTGATCATGAACAGATTACTTAACCTCTCATTACTTCAGCTTTATCTGGAAAACGGGAGAAATAACAATACCTACCTTTTAGGTTTCTTATGAAATTAAAAGAGTTAATATACCATATTTTGTAGATTTTAACATGTATATATTTTATATTTTAACATCTCTGAAAATTTTTTTTTTCGTCTTAACAGTAAGTGGTGCTTGGTGCCTTTGGCCCAGTGGTAGTAGTGATTAGTCGTCACTTTGTGATTATTGCTAATGGCAAGTTTATATACTTGCAGCCCAATTTCAATCTCCAGTCATTTAAGGAATATTTGAGGAAAGAGTATATGGTTCCTGGATTTTCCTGAAAACTGTTGATATGTTCTGGTAAGATTAAGAAAATGCTAGCATCAAAGCTCGAAGAGTGTGTGTCAGTGGCTTGGAAGGAAATCCCTGAGAGAGTAGTGACACATTCTTTGAAGAAATGCTTTATGTGTGCTTGGTGGCTCATGAATAATACTGTAATGAGAAACTTGGATATTGACAATCCAGTTTGAAGAATTCTTGTCAGAAGATGCTGGTTTTGAACATATTTTAGCAATAAAATAACCAATTTATTTTGCTTATATAGCTCTTTTTAGTACATCTAAAGTGATATATGGTAAAAACCTGTCTCAATAAGTCTATAAGAAATCTTTTAAATAGTATGAATAAAACTTCTGAGTGATAAAGCATTGTATATGTTCAGTTGGCAGTGTTTTCTTTCTTAGTGGTACATTCAATAATGGTGCATCTTATAATCAACAGCATCTTTGATTCTTTGAGATCCTGTCTCTGAAGTTTGAAACAGTACTTGGTACATAGTTAGAGATAGTTCTTATTTGTTTTATAACCTTTACTTTCTTTCTGCAGTTCAAGATTATGGGAATGCATGTATACCATTGTTAAACCCGTTTCTACCTTGGAGATTTTATCTCTCTTCACTGTAATTATAAAAATTAATCTCCATTCATAATTTTGTAACTATAATCATGAATAAATTGTACACATGATTTTCTAAGGAAATTTTGCTTTCAGATTGAACACCCAATATAAATTTAAATAGTACAGAAGAGTATATAGTAGAATGTAAAAGGCTATGTAAATGTATGTTTTATATACATTTATTTCTTTGTTTTTGTTACATAAATGTTGTTATACACTGTTATAAAATTTTACCTAAGTGCACTTTGGACATAGTTCCATCTTAATATATAATGATCTTTCCCGGTTTTTATGATGTCTAGACCTGCCCTGTCCAATATAGTAGCCACCAATGACGTGTAGCTATTTAAATTAATTAAAATTAATAAAATAAAAAATTCAGCATTTTACTCATATTAGTAACTTTCAAGTGTTTATTAGCCATATGTGGCTAGTGGCTACTGTTTTAGACAGCATGAAAATATAGAATATGTCCATAATCGCAGAAAGTTCTATTAGATAACACTGGTCTGGACAGTTTTTAAAAAGTTCATGTCTTTTAAAAATATTTTTTTACTGCATAACTAATTTTTATTGAGGCATATTATTTGTGATAAATTGCACAAACTTTAAATGTTTAAGTTGATAGTTTTTCTTTAAACTTTTTATTTCAAGATAAAATAAGAAAAAAAATGCAGAGAGATCCTATGTACCCTTTACCTAGATTCCCCAGTGGTAATACTTAGCAAAATTATACTGTAATATCACACCTATGAGATTAATATTGAATCAGTAAAGATATAGAACATTTCCATTACCACAAAGATCCTTGATTTGCCTTTCTATACCCACACTAATCACATCACCCTCGTATACCCATACTATTATCTGTTTTTATGATTTTGCAATTTTAAGAATATTATTTAAATGGAATCATGTAGTGTGTAACCAATGGGATTGGCTATTTTCATTCAGCATAATTCTCTGGAGACTTATCTACGTTGTGTGTATCGGTAGTTCATTACTTTTTATTACTGAGTAATGTCGATATATCACAGTTTGTTTAACCATTTACCCATTGAAGGACATCTGAGTTGTTTCCAGTTTTTGGTTATTATAAAGCTGCTTTAACCATTTGTGTACAAGTCTTTGTGTAGATATAAATTTTTATTTCTCTGGGATAAATGCCCGAGTGCAATTATTGAATCATATGGTAGTTGTGTGTTAATGTTTTTAAGAAACTGTTGAGCTGTTTTCCAGAGTGGCTGTACATTTTACATTCTAGCCAGGAATATATGAGTGATCTGATCTCCCTATCCTAACCAACATTTGGTGTAGTCAATTTTTAATTTTAGCCCATTTTAATAAATATGTGATGATAAATCATTGCGGTATTAATTTACATTTCCCTAATGGCTAATGATACTAACTATTATTTCATGTGCTTATTTGCCATCTGTATATCCTCTTGGGTGAAATGTCTCTTTCCGTCTGCTAGTTAGTTTGCTAGCACTGCCATAACAAAATACCAGACTGGGTGACTTAAATAATGGAAATTATTTTCTCACAGTTCTGGAGACTACAAGTTCAACCAAGATCAAGGTATTGGCAGGTTTGGTTTCTTCTGAGGTTTAATTCTTTGGCTTACAGGTGGCTGCCCTATTATTGTGTCCTCACATGGTTTTCCCTTTATCTCCAAGTGCCCCTGGTATCTGTGTCCAGATTTTCCCTTCTTTCAAGGACACCAGTCATCCTGGATTGGGGTCCATACTGATGGCCTCATTTTAACTTAACCCCCTCTTTAAAAGGCCTAGCTTCAAATACAGTCAAATTCTGAGGTACTGGGAGTAAGGGCTTTCACTTACGGATACAGCTCATAACGGTATCTTTTGCCAGCTTTTTAAATTGTTTATTTTACTGTTGAG
>NW_006443138.1:12191861-12236302 GCF_000325575.1 Pteropus alecto
GGGAGGAAAGAACTATTGCAATAGGGAGAGAGAAGCTTTTGCAATGAGAGAATACTCTGACCATAAAATCTACATGTGTCTCAAGCAATTAGGCAAAAAGAGTTTTTCTTTCATAGGGAGAAGTAGACGAGCCTAGACATAATTGGGTGTGAGGAAGCGGGATGACCATGAGTGGTATGGGATGGTAGGTCAGAGAATGTTTTACCCCAAAGCCAGCCTATTTTTAGTAGGGGCTGTTGAGGAGGGCTTGTGTACTGGCTATACTGTTGAGTTTTGAGAGTTTTTTATATATCCCAGACACTAATCTTTTGTTGTGGTTTGCAAATTTGATGAAATCCTGTGTGTGTGTGTGTGTGTGTGT
This sequence comes from Pteropus alecto, assembly GCF_000325575.1. Taxonomy (NCBI): domain Eukaryota; kingdom Metazoa; phylum Chordata; class Mammalia; order Chiroptera; family Pteropodidae; genus Pteropus; species Pteropus alecto. The sequence continues at coordinate 12,192,223 of NW_006443138.1, forward strand.
GTGTGTGTGTGTGTGTGTGTGTAGTGCTTCTTGTGTCAAGCTAGATCTCTTTGCCAAAATCCCAAAGATTCCCACCCCCCCCCCTTTTTTTTTACAGTTTATAGTTTAACATGTAGCATTTAAGTTCCAGGTCAATTTTGAGTTATTTTTTTTAATATAAAATGTGAGAATTAGGTTGAGGTTTTTATTTATTTGCCTATAAGATATTCAACTGCTTCAGCATCATTTGTTGAAAAAGTTATCTTTCCTCCATTGAATTACTTTTACATTGTTGTCAAAAATCAGTTGAGCATATTAGTATTTTTATTTCTGCTTCTGTGTTTTCTTTGAGCTATGTGTCTGTCCCTCAGCTAATACTATACAGTCTTGATTGCTGTTGCTGTATAATAGGTCTTGAAATTTAGTAGACTGCTCTTCCCTAATCTATTTATCTTTCCATGATTATTTTAGCTTTATTAGTTGCCTTCCCATATAAATTTTACAATAACCTTCTCTATATAAACAAAAAATCTTAATGGGATTTTGATAGGAATTGTATTAAACTCACATAAATGAGGGGAGAATTGACATTTTTACCATCTTAAGTCTTCAAATGTATGAATACGATATGTCTGTCTATTTATTTAGATCTTCTTTCTTCAATATTTTGCGGTTTTCAGTGAAAAGTACTGTATTTGTTTGTTTACGCTAATTTCTATCCTTTCATGCCCACTTAGGCATCTCTCTAGCAGTTCTCTACTAACATTCCTCCATCATCAGTTTTTGGACCTACTAGATCATTTCTGCTAGCGATCATTTTTCCCATCCTAAAGAAACAAAAATCCAAACCCAAAAGTATATTTTTCTTTGATCTCACTTCACTTCTGTCCACTGCCCTATTTCTTTGTTCTTCTTTACAGTAGCAAACCTCCTCAAAAAATTGTCTGTACTTATGGTTTCCAATTCTTTCCTTCCATCTTTTCTTTAATCAATTTCAGTCTGGTATATGACCCCACCTTATCAAAATAATACGATATCTATATTGCTAAATTTAGTGGTCAACTTGCAGTCCTTATTTTTCTTGACTCATCTACAACATTAATATAGTTGATCCTTTCCTATATAACTTTTTTCATTTTGCTTCAGGGAATTGCAGATCAAAAGAAGATATAATTTGATATCCATCAGATTCCCTCCAAATTAATAAGTCTAGTAAATTTAAGGATAGTAAAAGGAAAACTCATGCATTAATATTGAGAGTATAAATTGATCCTGCCGCCTCAGAAAGCTGTTTAATGATAGTAAGTTGAAAATACTCAGTCTTTTTATCCAGAATTTTCACTGCTAGATCCTTACCCTAGAGAAACTTTTATAGATGAGACCTCTTAAGATTGTTAATTGCAGAATAATATATGGTAGCAAAAAGTCTCTTAGAAGTGGTATGTATATGGTTTATTTATGTAATGGAATATCATCTAGCAGTTGCATTGAATAAACTAGAACTACATGTGTCAGCACAGATAAATCTCAAAAATATAATGTTAAGTGAAAAGTACTTGGTGTGAAAGGATAAGTACTTTATGATATATTATGTATAATAGGATATTATGTGGGACTTTTCTTGTTATCTAAGTATCTAACCATTTTTCCTGGAGCTCAAAGTGAGGATAGTAGCTGACAAAGGATTCCTGTAGTATAAACAGAAGTGTTGAACTTGCTAGGAAATGGTTATGATTTGTCCTAGAACTCTTATTACTTCCAGCCTATACAATGTAAAGAGAGACTTTAGTGGGGGGAAGGGTTCTTTGAACAGTTATTTTCCCAGGAGGGAGTGCTATAACTGTTTATATTATCCTCCATGTGGGTTGCAAATGATTCCTGTAGAACACTGGGACTTTTTGAGAGGGAAAAGATTTCTTTGGCTGAATGCCTGGTAGGTTGCAGAAAATAGTTAGGCCTCCCTGGGATGCTGTCTGAGTGGAGTGTTAGAGAATTCTTGGGAAAGTGTGATATGGGTCCCAGAAGTATTGAAGGCCCAGAAACTGGGGGCTGCTGCTGCTTTACTGGGGAAATGTAAAAGATGAGAGATAGAAGGTAACCTTGCAATGAAGAACCAGAAGCGGGAACTTCCTCTGTGTGTCCAGTGATACTGAGTTAAGGGTTTTTCCTTGGACCAACCAAACACTTTACAGGCTGGATAGGCTAGAGCCACCTTGAAAGAAACTTACCAAAGAGAATTACTTGCTCTGCAAAAGCAACTCCAGGAGTACACCACTGACATAGGGGCTGAGGCGGAGTTTCTATAAGTGAGCTGAAGAATGTCTCTTCTTCACCAAAGAATGTTAGAGAGAGAAGTTTTGTCATAGAAAACCAGAGCTGGACAGTAGTTACAGTGGTAAAAATGGATATCATTCAGACACTATCACAATAGGAGATAAGAGGCCTTTAGTATACAGCTGGGCTCAATTCCAAATACAACAAGGGCAATTGAAGATTTAAAGCCAACAAGCAGAATGAGGGATCCATGGATGGATAATACTAAGAGGACACATCGAGGATAGGGAGATTTTTGCTAAACCAAGATCCTTGCTGAAGGCAGGCCAGGGTGATCAGCTATCAAGGATGGGAAATTCTCAAAATCCAATTAAGATTTAGTAGGGTTCTTACTAAAACTGGACTGTGCAGTCCCAGTAAGAATGGGGACCAAGGCCGAAACCTAGTTGAGAAGAGAACTCAGAGGAGTCAGACTAAAGTTTGGTTTAAGAGTGTCTTTGTTCTCATGGGATGAATTTCAGAATTCTCAAAATGCCTCATGTGAGAGATCCAGCAGTTGATATTGCCAGTGATTGGGAGATTTTGATAGCTGAAAGAAAAATTACAACCTTATGTAACATGAACTTTGCCCCTTCTCACTTTTCAACCTTTATTCCCATCCTGTGGTAGGCCGAATAATGACTCCCCAAAGATATCGAGTCTTAATATCTGGAACTTGTGTTACCTTATAAAGGAAAAAGATTCTATGCAGGGATGATAAAATTAACAGTCTTGAGATGGGGAGATGATCCTGGATATCCCGGTGAACCTTAAATGCAATCACATGTATTATAAAGGGAGGCAGATGGGGATTTAAACACACACACACAGAGAAGGCGGCTATATGAAGCAGACCAGAGGAATTTGAAGGTGCTGGCCTTGAGTATTGGAGTGATGTTGTCACAAGCCAAGAATGCCAGAAGTCTACCAGAGCTGGAAGATGCAAAGAATGACTTCTCCCCTAGAGCCTCCTGAGGGAGCATGGCCCTACTCATACCTTGGGATATTGATGTTAATTTTGAACTTCTGACCTCCAGAACTATAAGATATTAAGTTTGTGTTATTTGAAGGTGATAAAGTTGTGGTAATTTGCTATGGCAGCAATAGGAAACTAATACATACTCTTATGCTTATTCTGCCTGCTGTGATAATCTATTACAGCAGCAATAGGAAACTAACATATACCATCGTGCAGTACTATAATAATTTGTTTATATAGCAATGGGAATACATAACAGGACAGTTAATTCTACCCGAGGGAAACAAGGAAGGCTATATGATACCTGAATTGTGAATTGAAAGATTTGTAAAAGTTTGCGAAACCTGAGATGGAGTATGCCTTCTGAGTAGAATAGCTAACATGAGCAAAAAGATACTGAGGTTTTTAAAGTACAGACCTTTGTGGAATGGCTGGTGTACGTGAACATGTTGGATGCTTAGAAGGAAATAGTGGATGCTACAGCTGGAAAAAGTAAATTGGGACCAGTCACGTGATTTTGTAGGGTTGCTGAAATTTTCTCGGTTTACCCCATCTGCATGATTTTAAGGCTTTTAAGCAGAGGAGTGATTGGTAGCAGCTATGTGAACAGCAGTGTGTTGAGAGGATATTTAAAGGCAAAACTGAAAAGGTCTGATAGGTATTTGTTTTGAGAAAAGAAGTACTAAGACTCTGTAGCCAATTAATTATATGCAAGATTTTGGGAGATTGAGTCAAGGCTGAATGAGTTTTCAGCTTGGACATTTGATAGTTGGAAATACCTTTTAGTAAATAGTACAGAAAGAAGGAAGAATATATTGTGGAGGTGGTGAGGAGGAAAAAATTATTAAATGGTCTTTTAAAGTTACATATCTAATCTGATTTCCTTGCTCAAAATGCCGTGATTGATTCTTGCTGTCTTCTGAACTAGATGCCATTGTTTGTTCTCAATTGAAGATGGGATTTGTGCATTTTTTATTTTAGGATTTTCAGTGTTTCTCTTTGCCATCTACATTTGCATTTTGGTAATTAAATTTAAATTTAAATAATTTACATGTGCATTTGATCCATACAGCTAAAATAAAACAACTTACAACTCCTAAAAGGTACTTCCTCAGAATTTTTCAGACATAGGACATTTTGTGTCTGCCTCTGCTTTCTGGGACTTCATTGGAATTGCGACCAGGACGTGAGTTAGGGCTGCTAGTAAGAATTGGCTGTGTGTTTGAAGGGCACAAGGCGGGGAAGGTGTCTTCTATAATCAGTCTAACTAGGAGGTATATTAAAAGAATGCTAGTCAGACGCCTATAGTTGGAGGATAAAATTGGAAATTAATCTCACGAAATATGAAATTGGACATTTCATATTGTGGTGGTGAAGTGGGCATTTATATCCAAATACAGTGTTATTCATTCTTTGGAATGTATTTGAATAAGGACTGTTTAACAGCTTTACATATAATGGAGAAACAATGAAAGCATTGCCTTTTTAAAATAGAGAAAACATAAAGAAATAAGGATGTACTGTCTTTACTGTTTTTTTCCAATATTACAGTTGCTGTTTTTGCCAATATCATGGAAATGAATTATATTTATAATCCCACCAACAATAGATGATTATTTACAGGAGATTTAATTATATTTTTAGACCATTCTAAGAGATCATAGGAAGATCAGAGATTATATTTTTACATGTGTCCAGCTACAAGATAAATCTGAACATTAGTAGTATTCTCATATACTGGTTATAACCAGCTCTAAAATACAATGAAAATGGTTTATGTAGATCTCCATCTACATAGTACTGACCAAAATAATTCTTAAGAGTTGTCATATAAGTCAGGATAAACTAGGTTTTGTTGCAGTAGTTTAAATGTTAGTGGTTCAGTACACATGCATTGTGGATTAGGTAATGGCTGCTCTTGGACCCAGACTGATCATCTCCTCTCTGGAACATTTGCCAGTTTCTATGGCAGAGAGAAAGAGAGAGTGAGGAATTGCATATTGGCTATTAAAACCTATTCTCTGAAATTGACACGTCTTTTTTATTTGTACTCTATTGGTTAAAAAAAAAAAAGTCACTTGGACACACTTAACTTTCAAGGGACCAAGGACTATCCTACCATGTGCTTAGGAAGAGAGCTGGAAATATTTCATGAGTAGCACTAATGATTACCGTACCGTTTAAGTATAAAAGCCAAGACCAAAAAAGCCCAAGAAGATTAATGTATGTCACTATTAAAAATATATTCCTTGAAGTAAATTGAAAGCTTAAATAATTCTAAAAATGGAACAAAATAGTATTTAGATTAGTATGAAAAAGGTTACTATCTAACCTATATATATGTTTGGTTCAAATATATTAAATTTCAGGACTCAGAATAAAATGGCCAAAGGATAAGAACAGGAAATTCTCTAAAAAAGAAATAGGAAAATTAAAGTTGAAATTTCTATTTCAATTAGGGAAGAATTTAAAAGTAATACTTAGTGCCAGTGAGTTTATGGAAAAACATTTATAATACCACCAACATATATTGTTGGTGGTATTATAAATATAATTTCTGTGCAAAACAATTTAGATATTGTATCAAGAACCATAAAAACGTTCATACCCTTTAAGAATTCCTCTCCAGGAAGTTTACTCCAGTAAAAAGGAAATGTTAAATGAGTTCAAGAGGTATTTTTTAGTGAGGAAAAGTCCATTCTTTTTATTTCACTTAAAGGCACTAATATGCCATGCTGTGTGCATGCTAAGCACTGGAAGTACACAAATGATTAAAATAGGGTTCTTGCCCTATGATAGTTTACAGTTTAATGCTGAAGAGAATGTTAGGAGAAGACATAAAAGAGGAATGCCTAAGTAATAACATGAGTTTAGTTAAGAAATTTAAGAATAAGCTAAATGTTCAGTGATTGGCAAGTGTTACAGTATGTTTCAGTATATCAGTTTAATTAAATATTTTGCAACAGTTAAAACACAGTACTTACACAAATTATGTGTAATGGCAAAATATAAAAGGGAAGAATATAAAAATATGAGTACTGTGATTACAGGTTACATAAAAATATATAAACATTTAGGCAAATAAAGATTGTATAGCAGTGTTGAAAGAAATTTGTAAAATTAGGTTAAGTTAAAAAAAACACTTTCTCCTGAAAACACATAATTCCAGTCTAATAATGAAAAAAAACCCCATCAGACAAATCCTAGTTGAGGATCATTCTACAGAATACCTGACTAGTTTTTTAAACAGAAGCTCAAAAACAAAGTCTGAGAAACTGTCATAACCAAAAAGAGCTTAGCAAGCCATGACAGCTTAGTAATGCAATATCCTAGATGGGATCCTGGAACAGAAAAAGGATATTATGTAAAAATAGGAAATATGAATAAAGTATATACTTCAGTTAATAGTAATGTATCAATATTGGTTCATTAAATTGTAACAAATATACCATACTAATGTTAGATATTAATAATAATAGAGGAAACTGGGTATGTGGAATATGGGAACTCTGCATTGTTTTTGTGAATCATGAACTGTATTAAAAAATAGTTTATTTTTAACAAGATAGGAGAGGGAGAAAATACCATATGGATATTTGTTCATCAAATGTCTGTGGAAAGAAAAAAGTATGTCATATTTATGTATATTGTTACAGATATATATGTACATGCGGATTAATGCTATAACGAATTGAAGGGAAAAGAACGAAATGAAGTGAAAACTAGTTTTTAAAGAAGGTAGTAGGTAACGAACATTTTTATAGTCTAAAATCTGTTGGAAGTGAACAATGTTAATTTGATAGTTTTGACTGTGGTGGTTAAAAACAGCCTCAAGTCGGACTGTTTGTTAGAAGCAACACTGATAATACTCTTTGCTTAAAAAATATTATGTTATTAATTTCAAGTACTCTTAGCCAAGGATCAGGTACCACAACATAATACATAATATGAAGAGATCAGTTGCTTACTGGAAAAAAAAAAAAAATGTTGAAATCTTTCTATTACATAACCACATCTTTTTTTTGTCCAGTCTCCCTTAAAGAAGGTGCATAGGTTAGTAAAGGATTCTGTCTTGAGTTTAGTGCCATCTACTGGCACTGTTAACTAAATACAATTTTAAAGTTGTTTATAATTTTCTGTGGCTACTGGTTTTCCTTGTTTTCATTGTTCACTTGGTTAGATATGTTTTATGCTTATTCTTCCTTTTCATTATATGTAATCAATGCTACTTTTTAAAAAATTATAGTATCCCTAGAATTTGAGTGTCATTAAATATTTATGTTAAAATGTATCTGATATTTAATAGCAGTTTTGTAATTTAAAAATGTTATCTACACATTATAAGATATATTTATTTATAGTTTTTTAGTTTTGTTTTTAAAGTTTAAAAATTACAGTTATTCCTAGACCTAGTGATGGCGATGGTTATCTTGATAGATAGTGTTGACATTTGTCACACTGACAGGGTACTAGTTCTAGTTAGATGAACCAGCTTCCATTCTGTTTAAAAGTGAGAAAAATAATTTAAGTTCTGTATTGTAATTTTTTTTTTAGTAATAAAACAGCTTGGAGATTTGATTAAACATCATTTCTTCTACTTTTTAGTGACAATAATTCTCCCTCTCTAAAATTATTCTAGGGATAGCTTTAAAGCTGTCTTTAAAAACATCAGATTACTTTTACTAAAAAGTAAAAAATAAAAATCTTATAGATGAGATAAAACAGATACTGGTGTAGGTTTAATAAAAAAATGTTACTAGAAAAATTAGTGATTTTTAATACATTTGGAAGATCACATTTGGCAATGTCAGTGAGACAAAATGGAGTGTAGAGAAACTGAGAATACGATTTAATCATGTACAGTAAGTGAGGTCTCTGGGGATAAAAATGAAATTAAAATGTGTGAAAACATTACAATAATAAGCTTTAAATAGAAATTTATTTTTTGTTTTATGAATATTTTTATTTGCCTGTTAGTAAAAAGAAAAGAATAGCAGTTTGCCCTAGCAGATTTCCAAATTGAAATAGTTTTTAAAGTTAATACTTTTTTTGGACCTCATGTCGTCTTTATTTAAATAGGTTTTAACTTGTTGTTGGAAGGTTTTTTTCCCTCCAGTTACAGTTGACACTCAATATTATATTCATTTCAAGTATACAGCATAGTAGTTAGACATTTATATAACTTACGAAGTGATCTCCCAATAAATCTAGTACTCACTTGGCACATGCATAGTTATTACAGTATTGTTGACTATATTTTCTATGCTGTACTTTACATCCCTACGACTATTTTGTAACTGCAAGTTTGTATTTCTTGATCCCTTGGCAGGTTCTTGTTTCTAATATTTGACTTAATTTTCTTACCAACTTTGTCCTCCCACTCTGGACTGTAAAGTCCTTGAGGGCAAGAGACACTATTTGGTGTATGTTTGCACTGCTGTTCCCAGCCACATTGGAGCCTGGTGCAAATGGAAAAATCAGCAATACTGGTGCTGCCTATATTTAAAATGCTGATGTTTGGGATTTTTTTTTTTTTTTTTTGCATCGGTTTTGATTTTTAAAAGATAACCCATTAAACTTTTTTTAAATCTTGATTATTACATTTTTTGGCACCCTCTTAAACTTTGTACTGACCTCACACTGTCCTGGCTTGGGGTCCCAGTAGATTGGGGAGTGCTTTATGTATAGTGGCCTCTCGATAACGTGTTTTGTTAGATATAGTGTTATTGTATTCCGCTTGTAAACTACAACCAGTTTTTATTTTCCTTCAAGTGTCAAGTCAGAATTGAAAGTTTAAAAAATTATTTTCCTGGTGGTAGGGGAGAATAAAAAGAAAATTTAGAAAGAAGGAAGTGTTATTGGCCTAAAAAGTATCTTTCTTCACTTTGCTGCACTGACTATATAGGGCATGGAGAAATTGAGAACTGTAATTCAGTAGAAAAATTAAATACAAAGGTTTAAAAATATTAAATGGGTAAGTCTTATGTAGTGTTTTGTTCCATCAGTTATTCAGAATGTTGCACACACCCAAAATGCTATACCTGCTTATGTTCATATTTAACCAGTTCTATTTTAATGGAGTCGAAAAACAATCTCAAAAAATCACTTAGTAAACTATATACATTATGTGTGTTGTGAATCTTAGCTTAAGATGGATGTCTCTTTTGCTAAAGTGGATCAGTGATTATTACTGGGGTATTTTAATATTGTCTATAGCATTTTCATAAGGAACTAAGCATTTATTTGTTGAAAGGTTTATATACTAAGCAGAAATTGCTTCCGTGAAACTAAAATTTCTTGTCCTTGAAAATATTCAGATTGATAGTCTTCTAAATTTATGGCTCAAAGAATTAATTTGGAATTTCCCACACAAATTGAATGGCTAGTGATCTAAAGATAATAGCCTTTTTCCTCCAATAAAATACTATTAAATTTGGATTATTAAATTTCAGTGGCCAAGAGAACATGAATTCTTTTAAGGATTTAATTCTTTCCAAATACCTCATTATGCTTTATCCATTTGTTTATATTTACATTTATTTGTATGTGAGGAGGAAGAGGGAGAGAGGAGGAGAGAAAGAGAGAAACAGCATGTGTGAGAAAGTGAGAGCATGCGAGCTTGGATGCACACGCACTGGAGAGAGAGGGGGGGAATCAGAATCATAGAAATTTGAATGAATGATATTAGAGCTGAACATGCTTAATTTTTCTGTTTGTGTATAAAAGAAATATAATTGTATCTTAGTGCTACATTATGTTGAGGAAGTGGAATATGCATAGGAAATTTTGTATTAAATAGAAAATTGCACATGGCATATAAGCTTTGAATGGATGTACTATATTCTGTGAAACTTGTTTAATTCAATTTTTATATAAAAGTTAGTTTAATATTATTGACATTTTTAGAACTATTCAAATGGATTTACATTTTATCAGAGCTGTCCTATTGTTCCTTATTCACCTAGGCAGATGCTTAGCAAGTTCTCAGCATTGGAGTATAAGAACAAGTAATACCCAAAAATAATAGGTCCTGTCTTTAGGACCTTAGAGTTTATTTGGCATGTGATGAAGATTTTAAAGTAGATAATTAGAGCTAAGGGTAATGCTAGAATAATAAAAAAATTGGTCTGAGAGAACGAGAGTTGATTTGATGAAGAGATAAGAGTTTTATGGTGCTAAAGATGAATTTCAGTTAGTAATTTGTCACTAATTTCTAGTTTTGTAGCTTTTCTGTTTTGAGAGTGTGTAAAAGGGGTAGATCTATTTGAATATGCATTTTCTCTAAAGAGTACAGACTTCAGAAAAAGGTAGACTATAATCATTTTAATAGTGAATTTTCTTCAAATAGTGCAAAACCAGTCCAGAAATACTAAAACGTTTTCTGTACCTTTTCTCAATTCTTGCTTTAACAGGAAATCAAACCCCAAAGCCATTATAACCATGGATATGGTGAATCTCTTGGACGGAAAACTCATATTGATGATTATAGCACATGGGACATAGTTAAGGCTACACAGTAAGTTTTCATTGTAGTTGATTTCTTCTTTGACATCTATATTTTAAGTGAAATGTGAACACAAATATTTCTTTGTCTTTATTGATAATCTCTATTTGGCGAGACTGTTTTCATACTTTCCTTTAGTTTTTTAGACATGATTTCCTTTAGTTCTTTGTACAAATTAAAAATAGCTGATTTAAAGTCTTTGTGTAGTCCAATGTCTGGGATTCTCAGGGAAAATTTCCATCACTTGCACCCACCCCCACCCTGTGTATGAATTCTCCTTGTTTCTTTGGATGTCTTGTAATAATTTTTTGTTGAAAAGTGGACTATTCAAATAATGTAATTTGGATATCAGTTCTGGATATCAGGTTCTTCCAGGATTTGTTGTTTGTGACATTTCTAAACTAATTTTGTAAAGTTTGTATCTTTGTCTCGCATGGCCAATGAAGTTCCTACTTGATAAATTAGTAGTCAACTAATGATTAAATCCCTAGAATCATTAAGTTGATCTTTGTCAAGGGGTTCTTTGTGTATGTTGGGATACTCAGCACTCAGCCAGGTAGCTTACAACTCTGACTTAACCTTCACTTTCTGCTTACACAGGACTTCACGGTCTATCAGTGATGAGAGCCTAGGGCCTTCTCAGGTCTTTGTTGAACAAGTGTACACAACCTTATATATGTGTGTGACTTTCTAGATTCTCAAGAGTATGACCAAGCTTTTCAAAGCCCCTAGAGATAACCTTATTCCTCAAAGTTTTGTTTTAAGCTTTTTGATTTGTCTGTTCTTTGACCCAACTTTTATCCAACCTCCCAAGCAACTATGATGTTAAAACATTTGACAACCACCTTTCCCAGGGAGAAGCTTTTAATGAGTTTGAGTGAGATCTAATAGGTAAGTCCTTCAAGTAGACTCTTCCAGGAAACCCCCAAACAGGTTAAATAATGACCATTCCTCTTTGGGAATGAAGCTTTGAAAGAACTCTATCCCAATTCTGCGCACTGCATTACCGTACCAGGAACACAAATTTATTTTTCAAGGCTGCTGTGGAGCAAGGAATGGTACCATGATAGATTAAAATGCCACTAACTTCTCTGTCCTTACTGAAATTCAGTTTTTCTTGGCTAACTGTTCCTTGGATTGCTGAGAGCCTTTTGTTAATTTCCAGAGTTCTGAAAAAGTTGATTCTGACATTTTTTTTGCTAGATTTTTCATTACTTTTGTGGAGAGGCAAACTTTCGGAGGTCTTTAGACTACTGATATCCCCCTACTTTCTTAAAAAAAAATTTATGTATCAAAAATCAAAACACATTGTGCCAACTATATTTAGCAAATATTATACTGCTTTGTGTTCATTTTTTCTTTTGAGACTTTGCTCCTTTTGATACCTCTTTTTTCTCCATTGTCATTAATTTCTCTCACCCTACCTAATCCATCATTTCCATCAGCAGATATATTCCAGAATTTTTCATTGTAAGAAAAAAACAACCACCTTTCTTTATCCCTCCCATACTCATGTAACTATCTTGTTTCTTGAAAAGTATCTAAGTATGTTGTCTGTAATTTCTACCTTTAAAACCATTTATTTATGTTTTGAAACATTTCAAACCTACGGAAAGTACAGAGAAGAATACCTGTCACATTAAGCAGATGTTAACATTTTGCTGTAATTGCTACAGGTTGCTCAGTGTGCTCTTTCCCCCTGTCCCCCAAGGAAACCTGTCTTGAAATTTCTGTGAATCATTCTCATGAACATTCTTTTGCATCTCTACAAATATCTGTAAGCAAAACATGTTATTGTAATGTAAAGTTTATATAAATTGTGTTCTACATATCCTTTTGCAGCTTGCTTTTACTTAAAAAAGTATATATAGCTTTTGTGATTTATCATTGTTAATAGATAAAAACAGTTTATTCTATTTAACTGCTTTTTAGTACAGTAGTCCTCCCTTATCCATGGTTTTGCTTTCTGTGGTTTCAGTTACCTGCACTCAACCGTGGTCCAAAAATATTAATTTGAAAATTCCAGAAATAAACAATTAACGAGTTTTAAATTGTATGCCATTCTGATCAGTGTGATGAAATCTTGTGCTGCCCCACTCCATCCCACCCGGGACATGAATCATTCCTTTGTCTAGCATATTCGCACTCTATAAGCTACCCATCCTCTTAGTTACCTAGTTGCCATTTTGGTTATTAGATCAGATGTCAAGGTATCATAGCCCTTGTGTTCAAGTAACCCTTATTTTACTTAATGATGGCCCCAAAGCATAAGAGTAGTGATGCTGGCAATTTGGATATGCCAGAGAAAAGCTGTGAAGTGTTTCCTTTAAGTGAAAGGATGAAAGTTCACAACTTAAGTCATTTTATCATCTTATCACAAGAAGAAGGGTGAGTACAGTACAATAAGATATTTTGAGGGCAAGAGACCACATTCACATCATTTTTATTACAGTATATTGTTAAAATTTTTCTTTTTAATTTTGTTAATCTCTTACTATACCTAATTTATAAATTAAACTTTATCATAGGTATGTATGTATAGGAAAAACCGTAGTATGTATGTATGGAGTTCGATACTATCTGCAGTTTCAGGCATCCATTAGGAGTCTTGGAATGTCTCCCCCAGGGATAAGGGGGGACTAATATATTTTATCATTCCTTACTGAGGACACTTAAGAATGTTTATATTTTTTCATTATTACAAACTTGGTGTCAGTAAATGTCCTCCCACCCATTTCCCCATGCACATAAACAAGAGTTTTTTAGGGTAGACAACTCAAGTGGAATTTTTGTCTTGTTCAGTATGTTCTTTTTAAACTTTAGCGATTATTGCCAAATTAATGTCCGAACTTATGTCAGTATATACTTCCACTGTAGGAATAGAGTTTTTCATTCACTACTTTCTTGATAAATCCTAATTTTGTCACACTTAATAATTATTGTCAGTTTGATAGTTGTGAAATGGTTTTTGTTTTGATATGCCTTTCTCTGATGATAAATGATGTTGAATATATTTCTTATGTTTATTAACCATTTGGGTTTCCTCTTGTGTGAATCGCCTTTTAAAATCCTTTGCCCATTTTGAAGTTCTTTTGTCTTGTAATTGATTTATAAAAGTTCTTTATGTATTTTGATGGAGTCCACTACGAATTTAGTAGGATTCATGTCCCTGTATTGACCTCAGAGAGTCCTGTGCCGCTCTCTCAGCTTCTTTCCACCACCCCAGTCATGCAGCTTAGAATTCAGTACTCCTCTCTAGTGTGTCCAAATTTGTATTTTTCTTTCTGCATCAATGTGCTTGACTGTCTCTGGAAACCCGGACTTCCACAAAAGCTCTCTCATCTGTGGGTGATTGTCTAAGACAGTATTTTTTGGCTGAAAGGGGCTGGAGCCAGTTCATGGACTGTTGCAGGATCCACAGGTGGGATTGAGGTCTGTACACCTATTATCCAATACTAGGATGGGTGATCCTCCTCCCAGTTCCCTTAGCGTATGGTGCTGGATCCCACAGCCCCCACAGAGACACTTTTGTCTGTGGATAGATGCCAGATTGTTGGAGGAAGAACAAAATGATTGATGTCTTATTCTACCATGATGCTGATGTCACTCTTTTCTCTTTCATTTATTTAATATTGTGTAGTTCCACATTGTTTTAATCACTTCTTAGTCTTCAGTATTGTCTCAGCTATTCTTGGCCTGTAACTCTCACAAATGAATTTTAGAGTTCTATTTGGGAAGTTCATGAGATATTCACTTAGGATTTTAATTAAAATTTTATTGAATTTGTAGAGTAATTTGAGGGAAATTGGTTTTATGTATTTAATGTATACATTAAATACACACTTTAATGTCTTTTACAATGACAGTGGTATAATTAAATATGCTTCCTCATTGTTATTTTAGCTGGTTTAATATTTTATGATATGGAAATCTGATCCTAAATTGATTTTATTTGGATACTTTGTTTTAACGATTTTTTTTTTTTCTGGGAAAAAATTAGCTTTGCAAAGATATATAATTCCTTAATGGAAGAATTACAGTGTGTGCTGCATTTACTAAGTCACAGTAATTACTTTTTCAGTATTATTCACTAAGCAAAGATTTTACTGAACTGCACTTGTAAATGTTTATTTTCTAATGATAGTTCTTGCAAACTAATCAGATTTTGGCATTTTTGTAATTACAATAATGAGTTCACACATGTTAGAAAATTGTATCAAAAATTTTTAGTGTGTCCACATGAGTTTTTTTTATAGGTGATGTATTTAGATTTTTCAGCAGCTATGTTATATAATGATGGAAACATTTCTAAACATACAGTTTTTTTTTAAATATTCTTTTCATAGCGAGTGTTTTTCTGAAAGAAAAGTATACTTTCTCACTATTGTCTGAAATATCCCCTTTGCCTTGAAGGGGAACAAACTAAATATCATTAACTTTTTAAAAAATATATAGTTGATAACATACTAATCACAGTTATATGTCATAACTACTCCCCCCTACCCCCTCAAAAAAAGCCATCAAATTTGAAACACTTGTTTTTTTTTGTTAAAGGGAAAATGCATATTAACTTTTAAGTGTTAAAAAATAACCAGTGATTTTCTGTATGGTTAAAAAGATTACCATGGTCATTTATCAACTCATTCAAAGTGTGAGGTAGGTTCTGCTCTTTGGAAACTCTTGCTCTTCCCTTAGGTTGATTACCTTGTGCGTGTGTGTGTGTGTGTGTGTGTGTACACTTGAAAAACAGAGCCAGGGAGGGCAGCAATGTGAAGGCTGTATTAAAAATTAGAAAAGCTTAATTTCTTTATTAGCTAAGACATGAATATAGGTAGAAGTTTTAATATTTGCTGTAATATCATGTTAATGTGCACTCCTGCCCCAACCTTGCTCTTTGGTGTGCCTTCCACATTTTGAAGACCAGTCTGATTAAGAAGTTACAAATATAGTCAAAGCTCATTTAAATTTGTTTTTGTGTCATATCTCTAGGACCCAATATTTTGTTTAGGATAAAGTTGATATTGAGGCTTGATGATGGATTCTTGGTAGTTTATTGTATTCTGTCTACTTTTGTTTATGTTGAAAATTTCCATAATAACAAGTTAAAAAATGTTTATGCTACCTCACAATGACCAAAAGAAGGAGGAAAGGATCAGGCCCTTCACATGTACCCTTCTTCTTTATCAAGTATGAACATCTTTCTTAGAACTCTCCCTGTGGACTTCTTTTATGTCTCATAGGACTCTTCCGCTATGCACCCCTCTTCCCACATCCATATACCCTTCTTTATTTGCCTTCATGAATATATCAAATCTAAATTTGTAAATAGAGAATCCCGAGGCTTATAAAACATCATTTCTTTTTGATGTTCTTATAAATCATTGATATGCTTTTTGTTACTGCTTTTTTATGTACTTAATATTTTTTAACATAATTGTATGCATTTTTATAAGCTGCCTCAAGCATTTTGTAGAATAAGTGATGATATAAATAAAAACATGCAATTGATAGATGTTTTATTTCTGGTATCCTCCTCCACCTAATGAGGTATTGCATTTTTATAGATGGGACATTTAAAATGTAAAATGGATTAGTAAAAGCTGTTGGAATATTGACATGTTAAAAATAACATGTTGAGAAATCCATTTTAATTTCCACATATCAAAATTCTTGTTGAATAGTAATAACAATCTCTCTTTTCTTTTTTTCCCAAGATATGGAATATATGAACGTTGCCGAGAATTGGTGGAAGCAGGTTATGATGTACGGCAACCAGACAAAGAAAATGTTACACTCCTCCATTGGGCTGCCATCAATAACAGAATAGATTTAGTCAAGTACGTATTTTCTGTACTTTTAAGTAATTTGTTATGTTGGTAAAAATTATTGGTGTAAAAATTAATAATTTCTAAAATTTATAGCTTTTAAAATGTAGATTCTATGTACCCTTTTTCCTGAAAAAATTTGTCTTTAATATATATTGAATGGTTATTATGTACCAGGTACTGTGCTGAGTACTTTTCCATGTATATTTCCTTTAATCTTAATTCTTGAAGTAACCCTATGTGAAAAAACAATTACTGCTGTCCTACTGATGTGGAAACTAAAGCATAAAGAGGTTAAATATGCTCCCGATGACATACAGCTAATAAAGGTTGGAGTCAGGACATTAACTCCAGTAGTCTAACTTGCAGCTCACATTCTAAATATGAATTCTATGGGGAAAAGCTACAAAAGGAAAGAGAGAGATTAACAAGATAATAGATAATAATAATCTAATCTGTTTATACTAGCATAAGTGATGAATACGTTACATACTAATTGTAAAATGATTTTTGGTATTGTTAATTTGCTTGTTTAGTATTAGAGGTAATTAGATAAGCAAGAGTCTTTCTTAGTAAATCCGGTTTAGTAGTCTGATAATTTGGACATAAGATCTTTATCTAAAGACAAGATTCTGAAATAAACTGCTTGCAAATGTGCAGTTAAGTATAGCACACAGAGTCTAGGGCAAGTAGGATATTAATGCCAGGTAAAAGAGTTTGCCCTTAGAGTTCTAAAGATTTAGCAAGTAATATCTAAAGCATTCAACTTTATGAATCACTTTCTTCCAGATAATAGATTTCCATTTTATTTGTTCGTGTTTTTCCTTCATATATCTCTATCCTTCCCTCTGCCCTCAGTATGGTCTTCTGATATCTAATTTTTGCTTGTTGGAAAATGTTTTCATTTCATCTTTGTTAGTGAAGGAAATTTTCACATGGTATAGAAATCTAGGTTGGCAGTTTTTACTTTTGCTTTTTACCTATTGAAAATACCATTCTACTGTTTTCTGGCTTCTGTTAGTTTTGAGAAATCAAAGTATTGCGCTTTTGAAAGCTTTTTTTCTCCCTGGCTGCTTTTAAGATTTTCTCTTTGTTTCTGGTTTTCTGCAGTTTCATGATGATATATCTAGGTGTGGATTTCTTTGTATTTACCCTAAATGAGATTGCAAAGAATTCTCAATTCTGTGGATTGATGTTTTCATCAGTTCTGGAAAAATTTCAGCCACTAGTTCTTCAAATATTACTTCTCCCCCGTTCTCTTTTTGCTTTCCTTCTGGAACTCCAGTTAAATATATGTTTGACCTTTTCATTGTACACTATGTCTCTTATCCTCTCTTCTCTCTGTTCTCTCCTTTTGTCTCTGTTTCATTCTGGAAATTTCTTTTGACCTATCTTACTGTTAATTTATTCTTCATGTATAATCTGCTGTTAAATCTATTTAATGTGTTTCTAATTTTGTTTATTTTTAGTTCTAGAATTTTTATTGTTTTTTAAAAGTACGTATTACTTAAATTGTTGTTAAAATTTTCAGTCTTGTCTACTTGAATATTGTAAATATAGTTAGTTTATAATCGATGTCTGAGAATATAGCATTTGGAGTCTGTATCGGTCTATATCTATTATTATTCTACATGTGCCTGATTATCTTTGAATATGCATTAGACATTGTGTTTGAAAAATTATTTGTTGAATAAGTTAAGACCTAAGGTGGGAAGATGCCCAATTATTTCTGCGAGGCCCAACTTTAAATTAGTTTTAAGGCTTTAGATTTTTTTGGCTCAGGTAGCTGAGGACCATGCTAGAGCCAGTTTTACTTCTGGTCCTTAATTACCACTTCAGTGCAGCTTTTTGAGGTCCCAGCCTGTATTTTGCTTTTGTCTACTTTGCTTGGCCTGGTAAATGCTCTTATTCTTCTTAGGCTTTGCTTTTTAAGAAAATGTTTATTATATTTCATTGAGCTTTTTAAGTTTTCTTTAATGAGAGTCTAGGCTAAAGTTATCTAGCCTTCCACAGCCTCTATAGTTTTTTCAGTTAATGTTACTTTAATCAAAATAGTACATAAACAATTTGAAAGATTAAATAGTACTTAAAAGCTTACAATGGGAAACAGCAATCTCTCTCTACTCTCTGGGTCCTATATCCCAAAAGTAATTATTTTCAGTATGTTAGCTGTTTCTTTCAGTATTTACTCTTGTAGCTTATAAATTTGTATTGCTACTTTTATCTAGAAAGTTATTTTATTTACACAAATGATGGTACTTTTCTGCTTTTTCATTTAATTTATACATCATTGAGATTTTTTGTTTCAGTACAAAGAGAGCTACATCATTCTTTTTTAAAAAGCTGAATAAAATTCAATTATTTAATTGGATTTAATTGTTTCTCTATTGGTAGACATTTAGATTAATTCTGGTGTTTTTACTACTACAAACAGTGCTGTACTTGTTCACATATCACTTTGCTTATGTTCATACATATCTGTAGAATTCTTAGGAGTAAGAAAGTTAGATGAATTTTGAATTTTAATAAATATTGCTAATTTCTATGCTGTTATTTCTTGATTAATCAGTTATTATATTTTGACTTTCTATTTTAGGTTAACTAGATGTCCTAGATCATCACTAATACTTCTTCCATCCTCTATTATAGTTTTAGTTAAATCACTATGAAAAGTTTAAATTGTTATTAGGATGTAAATTCTCACTGCTAAATCTAGAAGTGTTCTATGATTATCTGTTCTTTCCTGTAGAATTCTGGATTTTGTTTGTAGTTAAAGTTGCTTCATTTTTTAAAATTTATTTAATTTTCTATATATTCTAACTAATTCTTCTCATAATCTTAGAACTATAAAACCACTCTGTATGCAAACAGTAACAGATAGTTTATCAGTTCTTATTTTGGTGGAGGAGGGGGTTATTAAATCATTCCTGGATTTTCTCCACCTTTCTGCTCGAACCTAGACTGTTTGTTCTTTAGAGCTACGGAACAGTCATTGTCTTGAGACTTTCCTTTGCCATCATCCTGGGAAATTCCCTTTGCTCCAGTGCTGGTCTTAGTTTCCTGGATCTCAGGTTTTTATCTCTCTTGGTTTGTTCCTTAGTTTTAGTAGAGCACATTTTCTAATAGCTTTTTGAGAGAGAGACAGAGAGAGATAGACACGGGGGGAATATTGGGAGATTCAGCAAGACTGCCTATTATTCAGCTGACCTGAAGACATGAAAATAATTATGGGGAATTAGGAAATGTGAGAACAAAAGTTTGGGGGTCTAATGATAACTCTCCTATTCTGGATATTTTACTTAACTGTTTGGACAGCAATAGAAAATTACATTTACATTACGAATATCTATGTATTCCACTGAACAAAAGTAGGAATCAGGGTCCACAATTTGAAGTTGTAGTGCCCTTCACATCTGGAGTGGTGCAGTGTACAGTCTTCCCAGGTGTATGCAACAGCCCTGTTCTCAACAGCCCAGAAATAAAATGAGACTAATAACTAGAAAACCATGTTTCTCTCTAAGGGGCATCTCATCCATTAGATTCAGAAATATGTGCCGGCAAGTACATTCCATGATAATACTATTCTTGTAGTATTGCAGGGAGGCTTGAATTTAAAAATGAGAATTATATGATCATCTCAGGAGTTTGTAGTTTTCAGCTAGGATCTTAGAACTACAAAGAATAACATGTTATAAAAATATAGTACTTCCAGGTGGTTACAGTGAAAAGGTAATAGAAGTGATTCTTTTTTAGCATGCAGAAAAAAAGTTTCCCTATCCTTATGAAAAAAAAAGTTGTACTTTAGAACCAGGTTGGAAATCACTCATTGCTACAGCCCTAGCAAATATTGGAAATGTGAGTAAAAATAACTCTCAGGAGCAGATATATTGACTATAGAGAAGGTAACCAAATTGTTTTTTTTTTTTTAAAAAACTCTGCTTGGAATTTTTAAGAAACTATTTCCTATCACATTTGTTCTTTGGCTATGTTTCCTTTTGGGCTTATAAAAGCATTTTCAACTATAATTTAATGTCCACCAGGTATCTAAAGAAACAATTTAGGACTAGTTAAATATTTGTGTTCAGACTACAGACATTCTGTATTTTTCTTCAAAATATACAAAATTCAAATTATCTGATATTTTGAACTGAAAATATTTTAGTCTGGAAATATTTTACATGATAGAACAGTTGGGCCTTTCATTGCATAATGCTTTAAAAGCATAAATTTAACAAATATATAAAGCAGAAAATTTCTGAATCAGATATGTAAATTTAAGTATATTAAATATTTAGAACTATGACATTAAGAGTAAATGCATTAGTGATCTAAGGCAGTAATCACTTAGAACAGTGTAAGAGCCTCACTAATATACACACATCAAGCATTTGATATCAGATACTTGAAACTGTTTATATTCAAGTCATTGCATTGATTATTTCCAAAGGAAGCATTGCAAGAAGCAGCTAAGTCCTGTTCATTTAAGAGGATATCAAGATATTATGATTATTGCTTAGTACATTAAGCAGTGAGGTTGCTCTTTTTAAAGCAACACAGCTTTAAAGGCACAACAAATAAGAATAAAGAATGTTTATGTTATACTTTACAGTTTATAAAATTGTTTCACATATATTGTTTGATTTAATAATACAATAAGCTTGTGAGGTAAGTAAAGCTTAAAAGCTGAGTCCCATGGTGGGCTAAGTATCTGGCCTATTCTCCAAGTATTCTAATTCCAAGATTCTATCTGCTGCTGCTATCTGACCCAAATCTTTGTGGTTCTCTGACTGCCTTGTTTTTATGTAATTGTTATTTGGCATTGCTTTTTTTTTTAACCTTAAAAAATTATTTTCTTTTTATTTCTAGAATAAAAGAGAGTTACATGTTTGATATAAAATTCTGCTTAATGTATTGTAAATTATCACAAAAGATTGTTTATCTTCAGAAGCATAAGCTAGCATGAAAGCTAAAATAAAAAATATTGTTTTTTATTTTTTACATAATTTCTTAAAATTGAGCATGAAAGTTATCTAAATTATATAAAATTATATAAAATTTTGTCTTATAGATACTACATTTCGAAAGGTGCTATTGTGGATCAACTTGGAGGAGACCTAAATTCAACTCCATTGCATTGGGCCACAAGGTTTAAATTTGCTTCTAGATATATGTATATATATATTTTAGTGTATAACTAAGTACTTTTTAAAAAATGGTATGCTAAAATGGAGAATTTTTTATGCCAGTCGTGAATGTCATTAACATACTAATGTATTGCTGTCCAGTGTACCTGCATTAGAATCAAGATTTATTGTCCAAAATGTTTAGGGAATTAACCATGCTTATATTAATCTAGTTATAAGATTGGATTAAATTTTATTAATGTAATAGTTTTGCAGCCTATGTATATTTACAATTAAAGAAGTTGTCCAGTTCATGGGACGATTAAGATCATTTTGCAATAGGATTAATAGAATATAATAACAACTTATTATATATTTAAAGAAGTTATGAGTTATCTCTAAATTTTCAAGGACTGTTATTCCAGTTAAGACTTAAAAATCATAAAACCCTAAATATGTATTGACATATGTCTATTGTAAAACAAAATTATTTTTCTTTTCTAGAACAAAAGAGTGATGTGTTTGATATAAAATTCTGCTTAATGTATTTTAAACTATCACAAAAGATTGTTTATCTTCAAAGGCATAAGCCAGCATGAGAGCTAAAATGAAAGATATTATTTTTAGTTTTTCATATAATTTCTTAAAATTGAACATGAACATTGTCTAAATTATTTAAAATTTTGTCTTATAGATACTGCATTTTGAAAGGTGTAGGACTTTAAAAAGATAATTGTGTAATCTTTTGTACCATTACCCTATTTAAAAAGACGTTTTATTTGAAATAACTGTATATCTAAGTATTCTTTATGTTTTAGACAAGGCCATCTATCTATGGTTGTGCAACTAATGAAATATGGTGCAGATCCTTCATTAATTGATGGAGAAGGATGTAGCTGTATTCATCTGGCTGCTCAGTTTGGACATACCTCAATTGTTGCTTATCTCATAGCAAAAGGACAGGTAAAAAGACACAATGGTGTGGATGTTCTTCATGGTTTAAATGCTTAACATAATGGATGTTATAGGTGTAAAGACCTGGTCATATTTAAATAATACTTTATGATGGATGAAGAGGATAATTATATAGTTTGATATTGACCTATTTAATATTTAATATAGTTAACATAAAAATAAGAAAGACAATCATGAACCAGATAATAATCCATTAAGTTGGCCTTTTTTATTTCTGAGTAATAGAGATGGATTCCAGAAAGTAAGGGAGAACTTTTAGGTATTTTTTTAATATATCATCTGAATTTATTTAAACTTTTTGGAATATATTACTGGCTATTTTCCATATTAGTGTTTTTTGAATATATCTGAATTTATTTAAACTTTTTTGAACATATTTCTGGCTATTTTCCATATTAAGTACCTCTTGAGAGGATAAATTCTTTAAAATCAGTTTTTTAGTTTCTGGTGTATAAAATAATGCTACTTCTTACATCTCAGAAAATTTCTCATGATTTAAGTGGTTCCTCCTGATTTTTCCTGAATGTGCAGTAACTATAATCACATTAAGTGTTACCAGTTTGTATGGACCATATTTTTGTAATGAACGTATTATGTTAAAAGTAATGTCACTCAGTTTTTCTTTCATGTGTTTTCTCCGGTTATACTTAAACATTAGTTTTATAGCTAAGGATCCCATCATAAGAGAAAGACAAATGATTTTAATTCATTGCTATTAACATAATTATTACTTTAATATAAAATTTTATGCTATTTAGAAATTGAATAGTATTTTAAGAATCCTTTAAGATATTTATTAGCAGAGTCAGAGCAACGACAGTTGTGTGTTGTGTAATAGGAAAACAGGCATAGACTAGTTAAATTAATTGCTGGAAGGGGGAGTTTATTTTCTGTAACCGTGTTAACAAACTACCCCCTGAAATCTAATGGCTTAAGAACAATACCAGCTATTTATTATATTTCATAATTCTGTAGTTAGAGTGGCCTTGGCTGAGTGGTTCTTCTTGTGGCTTCCGTCACCTGGGGGCTCATGTAGGTAGAGGATAGCTCACTTAAACATATCTTGAAACTTGGTAGGAATGGCTAAAAGGCTGGGCTCACCTGCGATGCTGGGACAGCTTGGCCTCTCTTTTTCTCTATGCCGTCTCAGAACTTCTTATTGTTAGTACCCCTCCATGTGGTCTCTCCATCAGGGGAAGTGGACTGTTTATTTACATGGTGGCTTAGAGTTCCCAAAAGAACAAAAGCAAAAGCTGTTCTGCGTTTTTTAAGTCTTAAATTGTGAACTGGCACAGCAGCATTTCTTCATTCTTTTAGTTAAAACAAGTAACAGGGGCCTGATCATGTCCACTGTGGGAACACCAAGGCTTGCGTACCAAGAGGTGAGGTTTATTGGGGACCATCTTTAGAGACCAACTACTACAGGAGATTGTCCTGCTCCCACAGTTTCTTCTAGACTGGTAGTTGAAGCAGTAGATGGTGCTGTAGCACATGATAATATCTTTCCTGGCCTTTTGTATTGCAGATATAAATTTATAGTATACATTTACTTTTTTTCTTTCAGTTTTTAATTTAGTAGGAAAAGTGTAAATTTTTGAGTCTTCATGGTCTTTTTGTTAGCTTATTGGTTTTGGAGTTTGGATAATTTCAGTATGGCACAGGATGTAGGCTATAAAATTTTTAAAGGCAGCGATTTCTACCTGTCATGGTGCCTTTTGTACAGTAAATGCATAATGATGATAATAAATGTTTGACAAATAATCTTTTTCATGAGTAAATTCATTTTCTGCTTACAAAAGTAACGTATGCTTAATGTATACTAGTCAAACATAATAGGCTATGACTTAGAAAATGAAATCTGTCTCCCTGAGGTTACTTCCTTTAACAGTTCAGTATGTATTTTTCTGGAACTTTTTTTCATGTATACTTTCTTATAAAACACAATCCTCTAATATTCATTACATCATATTTCGATGTCCAAAGTCTTTCTCTGCCTATAGAACCATGTGGATCTAGCCCTAATTACCTCTCCAGCTTATCTTCTGTCATCTCCTCCTCACTCACTCTGCTTTAACCACCCCAGTCTTTCTATTATTGAGCAAGTCTGACATGCTGTTTTCCTAAGGCCTTTGTGCTTGCTGTTTCTTCTGCTTGGTAAATCCTTTCCTCAGATAGTTACACAGTTCTTTTTCTCTTACTGCAGTCAGAGGTTCAGTCACATTTTATTCTAATTGATCAGTTCTCAATTATAAGCAATATTCAAATAAGTAACTTTTATTTCTTCTTTCTCTGACTTTAGTCTTTCACTGACTTTAGTCAATATATTGTTTTTCTTATTATTAACTTTGTTCTGATAAATGTAACTACATTTCTTTTCCTTGATTTTCAGCTTTAAATAATATCTTTTGACTTATAACTATTATAGATTAGGCACTTATACTTTTTTTAACCTCCTCCCAATTTTGTTAATTGCATCAATTTTGCATTCTTAGGACATATATATTTCTGTTCAGTTGTCATTCTTTTCTTCACAATTGTTTTAGTTATACTGTTAAATATATTTAGTGCTCGCTACCAGTTCTTTTGGATGATTTTCAGGAGAAAAAGGGAAAACTGCTAACTTACGGAACCCTGTTGATTATGGAATTCCCATAAGCTTTTGATTTGGGCTTGTTAATTCTTCCTAATAGAGAATATCCATACGTCTAGGCTGAACTTGGAAAAGAAGTACCAAGTTTTAAATCCTTACCTAAAGAGTGAAAAGGTTGAATTCTATTTTTCTTTTAGTACTCTAGAGATGTGACATAATTTTACATTTTTTATTTTACTTATTGATATTTTTAATACCACTTTTTTCAAAATGATATGAAAAGAGTCACAATTAAGAAGAAAGAAGTAACTTAAACATAAGAATTTACATGTTTGTTTTAATTGGGCATCAGAATTAGTTGAGTTTTCTTGAAACCAGGAAAGTGAAAGAAGTAAAATAAATTATAGTACTTAACTTTCATATAAGAAACAAGGAAGCTTGTCAGGGAAGATATTTTTTAAAAACTTATTGGAAAATCAACATGGATAGTATTAGAAATACTGTGTGAGGTTACATATGATGTTCCAAATAACACTTTTTAAGGTAAATCCAGAAATGGATTTATAGTGGATAAGACATAACATTCAAATACAGTATTCATGAGGGACTAAACTAATGACATCTAAACGTGCGTTACAGGTTGTCTAATGTAGTTCTCAGCTTTTTTTCTGCTTCAGTACACTTGGATAGTTCACATTTGAGATATATTTCCATCAGTAACAGTGGCTCACAGAGAACTGCTGCTTAGAGATATGAAGTGTACCCACTATAATTCTGTCCTCTCTCCACTGACTGATGAATTAGATAACACAGGTTGAATGAGAACTACTGATTCAGTATAATCCAGGAATAGGTGACGAGGGAGGGAAGAAGTAGAAACTTAATATTTGTTGAATGTCTGTAATGTTCCAGGCTTTGGACTAGGTGCTTTATACACATTTCATTTAATTATCACAGGGGTCTTCCGAAGTCATTATTTGTATTTATATTTTTAGATGATGAAGCTGAGGCTCATAATTAAAGTAATTTCGTCAGGTTTATAGCTATTAAGTGGTGGAGCTAGGAATTTAAAACTTTTCTGTCTTATTCTAAAGCCAGTGCCTTTCCTAAGCCTAGAAGAGTAGATGGATAAACATGTCTTCCTTTAATGAATGGTTTTTGATCATGCACTCTGTTGGGCACTGAGAATATGTGAATTTAATATGATTTCGATCCTCAAAAGAACACCTTTTAATGCAACAGATGCCTCAGGCATATAGGATACATATAGGATAATCAGTCCAGAGTGGAATGGGTTAGGAGAGAATTTTAGGGAAGTGAAACCGATAGAGTTCCTGATACATCATAAGGTCTCAAAAGGAGATTTTAAATAACTAGAGAAGAGTTTTGATTGAGTAGGTGGTAGTTTTAATTCTAATTTGCTTAAAAAAAAACTAAGCAAAAGGGGGAAAAGGACAGTACCAAGGAAAGCAAAAAGTTGAGTAGGAGAGGAAAAGTAATCATGGTTTACTGTATGATTTTGCTGGGAATTGTAATGTAAATATTAAAAAAAAAGTTTAGAATCACAGTTACAATAGATCACTTGAGAGGAAAGAATAGGAAAGATGCATGCTTGTGATGGGTCAAGGAGAGGAAAGAGAAGTTCTCATTTTGCATACTGAGAAGTCTCAGAAGACAGGGCCTAAAACTGAAAAATCAAAAAGTAGCAATTCAGGCATCTTTTTAAAGATACGGAGATAAATACCAAAATAACGAACTAAAAATGTAAAAATAGTGGAGAGTAATAAAGAGAATTGATTTATCACATTGCTTTTCGTCATAAACTTTGCAGAATTAGTTAACTCTAAAAATGTACATGTATAGTGACAAAATGCAAAGGAAACACTAAACTTTTTTTGAGCTTATTAAAAAGATTGGTCTTTTATTCTTTGTTTTGAAATGCCTAGGAATTAACAGGGTTTCATCATTCCCTCCTATCATGAATTAGTATAAATACATTTTTCAGAGACTTAAATCATTTAACCTATTCTTTGTGGATGAAAGATCAAGAGTAGGTCAACATTTTTAAATCCAAATCATTTAAAGGCTGATTAATGCATCTTAAAAGGCAACACTGTAAATATATGTTAATTACATACATTTAATATATACGTACAATTAAATATATACACCAATTAAAATATTTAGTGACAATAAATAGTTTTATTTTAAAATTAAAAAGTTTCATAAATCACATATGATTGAGTAGTATTATAATGGGTTTTCCTATGATCAAATTAGATTTTTTCAAGTAAGTTTGGTAGAACTTTAAAAATTTTTACTATTTTTGTTTTTGTTTTTAACTATCAGGATGTAGATATGATGGATCAGAATGGAATGACACCTTTAATGTGGGCAGCTTATAGAACACATAGGTATGTAAACATTATTAAAATACTCAGATCATTTTCAACATAAAATGTAAAGTAGGTGATGAGAAAAAAGTTAATGTTATTGCTAATATTTAAAATTTTCATTATGAGTACATTGTATATAACATAAGTTACCTTTTTGGATGTTTGAGTATCTATGCTTACCTTTACCTTGGTAATTGTAGTATCCTTAATCTATTTTCATTCAACACTTTCCAAGAATAGAAAATTATCTCTTTTTTTAAAGTAACTTTTTTCATGCGATTTGCATGTTACCAAGTTTAATATATTAATTAGTAAGTTGCTTTAAATTATTTTTGGGACAATCTAGATTTAAATTTAAAAACATAATTGTTTAATTATATATATTAATGACATTAAACTCGAGCAAAAAAAATATCAAGAGCAAGTATATGCTTTCTCTTAGAATAATATTACTTTGTTGCATATTACATGTTGCATATAATACTTGATATTAAAATGTCTCTTTAGCAGTCATAAGCTTGTTGAGTATAGATTAGAATAGAAGTGTTCCAAGATGGAATATGAATACAGCCACAATCAGTTTAGTATCTATAATGATTTCTATAATTGAAATTAGGGTTGTTGTTGTTGTTGTTTTTTTTTTCCTTTTCAGTGTGGATCCAACTAGATTGCTTTTAACATTCAATGTTTCAGTTAACCTTGGTGACAAGTATCACAAAAACACTGCTTTGCATTGGGCAGTACTAGCAGGGAATACCACAGTTATTAGTCTTCTTCTTGAAGCTGGAGCTAATGTTGATGCCCAGAATATCAAGGTAAATTTAATTACCCTATATTGATTATGCTATGTGAAATATGGTTACTAAGATGTGAATATTTCAATAAAACATAGGTTTTTCCACAGCTTGTAAATGATGGAAGAAACAACTTATTTAATCTCAACCCTTTGCTTCTATGCAAGAAATTGTTTTGAAAGATTCTGGTTTATTTCATCTTTTAGATTTTGGCAACCTTTTCATTAGTGAATTTTTACTTTTGAAAATTATCTGTATTTTTAAAGCTGGAGTAGTTTTCTGGTTGTTAAAGACCATTACAGAGAATTACGTTTGTAGTTAAATCACATTATACATAATAACTTGGTAATTCTTTAGGTCATTTGTTATCTTTTTAAAGGTCAGTACCTTTAAATTTGATAAAACACCTTTATGGTGTTTATAGGAAAACCTCTGTCCTTCAAATGCTGGACTAACCCAGGAAAAGTATACAAAATTATCTGAGAGCAAAGCACAATTAACATTTATACTCTGAGCATTTAGGAATTTGTAGATATTTTATGAATATATGCAAGAATATTCTATTGGTAGTCTTAAAATTTGCATAACCATTCTCATTTTTAATGCCTAAGGACCTACCACACCTTTCAGCAATAGATTCTTCTGTGAAATAACTAAAGTTTTAAACATCATCTTTTAGTAATGTGTATTCATAAATAACTTTGTACTAATGACAAATGTTCTTTAATTTTGACAATGAACCGTAGTATTTTCTGAGTCTTGTTTTTTAAATCTCTAAAGAATATGTGCTAATTAAATATGAAATGGTTCAAGCCACATAATAATCTGAAATGGCAATCAAAAAGTAGATTATCTCCTGCTGGATCAGGGCATCTGTTATGTTTCAGTGAATAATTCTTTCTTTTTGATTACTATAAAAAGTGAAGGTAAAACTACTAAAATAACTTAAATCAGTTATAAGGAGCCTAATTTAGTTAAGATTATAATTAATATGTAGAAATGAGTCAAAAATATTGAAGAGTAAATATCAAATATCTTATCGGAAACTGTAAGAAATTGAGAAAACTATATAGTTTCTTCATCTTTCTATTTTTTAAATTTCAAATCTTGTTCCTACCCAAAGGAATCAGAATGGCCTTGTCTGCCAATAAGCATACCATATTGCCTGATATATCATGGGCACTCCTAAGTATTTGTTGACTGACTGAATGAAAATTTTTGTAGTCTTGGCTTTACCTCTTAAGTTTTCATGACTCTGGTTGTATACTTCTCTACCACTTCTGGAGAAAAATTTTTGCTTTTCCAGAGGTTTTAAAATAGAAAGTTCTGAAAAGTTTATAACACTGTTATTAGTAAATTAGGGATCTAAGGCCTAAACATAAGGGAGGAGGAGTTTGGTTAACTCTGACCAATATTCCCATAAGAAAATATTAGTGAGATTATCTCATGTTTTGTAACCTGAATTGCTTTAGAGTATTCTTTTTCTTTTTCTGCAGCCAGACAGCCATTCCTAAAGTGATTGCGCTCCAAGAATACATTTCAAGATATTTAGTATTATGTTATTGAAAGATGAGAACCAGTTTCACTGTGGCAAATAATGAGTCTCCACAGACTCTGCCAAGAGCTGTATCAGTATATTAAAGTTACAGTAATACCAAACAATTATGACAGGATGGCTGGAATTTGAAACTAGTAGTGTATATTTTTTGAACATTTAAAAACATCTTTTCTATCCCTATAAAATCTTAGATAACTTCTCTCTTTGATAATGATCTTTCAGTATTTGAGGTATTGTTTGTAAATTTAATGTTTTTTCAAATAATAGTGAACCATTAACCATTGCATAAATTTTTTATTAGTCTTAATAAAAGGAATACTCTATAACTCATGGACATGGACAATAGACTAGTGGTTACCAGAGGGTAGGGGATGGGGAGAAGGGGAAGGTAGATGGGGTAAAAGTGGTCAAATATGTGGTGACAGATTTCTAACTATGGGCGGTGAACACACAATGGAAAAATATATATATTTCTTACTCTTAAATTGTACACCTGAAACTTACTGGATTTTTTAACCAATGTCATGATAATAAAAATTTAAAAAAAATAGTCTAATGAATTTTAACAGAAAGGTAAGAGTAGAGATATTTGAAATTACTTAAATGGTTTGAACTGTATATTTTTAATGTTTTGTAGGTTCAGACACATGAATTATTTGGTACCAAGATAGGATATACTGGAATGCAGCTTCTTTAACAAGTATAGTTTATGTGAATACCTATCATACCTGTTGAACTTTTATTTTAATTCCTGGTTGTTGTTTTTCTTTAGTCACTTTCTTTTTATGAATGTTATAATTTTATCTGACACATATAATCATAGTTGTCTATTAATAAAAAATAAGTTATTCTAAATGTAACTTCCTGGTAGCTTGACATTATTTTTAAAGAAAATAAAATCTAAGGAGTTGCTTCACTTGTTCAGGGAACATTTATACTTTCAGAGTAAAAATAATCTTTGTACCCACACTGGTGAAAAAATAGATTTTTGTTTCATTCAGTAATGTTCAGTGCTGGTAAGTCACAGTATTTGAGACAGATGAAGTCCCTATTTTCTCAGAACTTGCACTGTATTAAGGAAATAGGCAATAGTAAATTAAACACTACTATGCATGTGCACACACACACATACTCACACACAAATATGGTAGAGTGATAAGAGTTGAGGGGGACACATCATGTGAGAGTGATTAGTGAATGCCATTGAGGAAATGACATTTGCTTTGAAACTTGTCTGATGAGAAGGACTCAGTTGTGCAAAGACGTGTGGGAATAAGCTTGCCATGTTAGAGGTGCTGAAATGACAGCCTGGACTGAGAGCAGGTAGCAAGGGTTGGGAAGTGGGTGAAATCACTGAGAAAGCAAGTGCCGGATCATGCAAGGCCAAGGCAAGGAGCTTTAATTGTTTTCTCAGTCATGAGAGAAAGCTGGAAGGATATATGTAGGCTGGTTATGTAATCTTTAAGTATTTTTAAAAGATTACTTTGGTTGCTGTATGGAGAATGCATTAAAGAGTTAAGAAAATAGAAGAGACAGATGAAGATTGGTTAGGCTATTGCAGTAAGTCAGGCAAGTGATGATTTAGTGTAATTTATGATTGTAGGAATAGAGATGGAGAGAAATGAATGGTTTTGGAAACGATAGGGTGAAAGCGAACAACACTGATGACTTAGGTTTTTGGTTTGAAAAACAGTCTTGTGATATATATAGAGGTTGTGAAGACTGAAGGAAAAATACTTTATTAGCGTGAAGGTGAAAGGAATTGGTTCTGTTTTAGTCACATGTAATTTAAAGTGGTGCCTTTTAGCTATGGGGAATGCCAAGCTAATTAAATAAACAAATTGCTGTAAACTTTGAAAGAGAAAAATCAATTAATTAAAAAAAAAAAAAAAACAGCTGAGATTCTTTAACCAGGAATTTGACAAAGTTGATTTATACCTATATATTTTCCCATTTTTCAGTTTTGTTTTAAGAGAGTCTGGTGCTAAACATGAATTAAAACAAGAAGATATAGCCTATAAATCTGGATATGGCTTTAATAGCTAGTAAAAGTTATATTCTTCAAAGAATATGAAAAATTATACTTTATGTTATAATAGTTATATAACTTTTAGTTGATCCTATTTCTTCTAAAATAGCTATTTCCCAAATAAGGTGAAGCTTAAGTTTCTTAGAAATATTTTTATATTAACTAGATATCTACCTTTGTAAATTAGTTATTTGGGTAAGGAATTAAATTCTTTTAACGTATAAACAAATAATTCTTTTATCAAAATAAGATAAAGTAATTTTGGAGACAACATCAAATGGTAGGTTACTTTAAAATGGCTAGTTTGATTCTCAAAAGGATCAGGAATGGTGGCCATATACCTTAGAGGTTCTTTATCTGGGACCTGCCAGTGGATTTTGGTTAGGGAGTAGGCCTGTGGATTCCTACAATTGTTATAAAAAAGTTATGTTTTAGCATTTTTTCT
Organism: Pteropus alecto; assembly: GCF_000325575.1. Classification (NCBI taxonomy): domain Eukaryota; kingdom Metazoa; phylum Chordata; class Mammalia; order Chiroptera; family Pteropodidae; genus Pteropus; species Pteropus alecto. The sequence continues at coordinate 12,224,733 of NW_006443138.1, forward strand.
GGGAAGAGGATCAAGGGCTTTCATCAGATGTGACTCAAAAGAATTTTAAGAACCATGGCCCTAGGTAATAGTTACATAGAATAATTTCGAATCTTAAGTGACAACAGTGGGGGATGTGATTTGGGTTAGTAAAAATTTTTTTAAATGACCTACGGAGTTATCCTTTGTATAGTAGCATCTCATTTGTGATTTTTTTTTTTAAAAAACAGCATTTTACCCCATTTTACCCCCCTACAAATGTTTTTGATTATAGAGATAAATATTGATGAATTGGGTTTTGGGTGACCTGTGTGATACCTCTGAGTGATACCCAAGCTTTTATAATTTTTTCTTTCTAAAATTGTCAGAGGACATAATTTTTAGCTTGTGCAGAATGTAAAATTACTGAGCTTTGTTAATTAATGTACTGGAAGACACTTATATAGTTTCTTGAATGAGGTAAGAAGCTTTTTTCAGAAAGTAGTTTCCATTACTTTTTAAGCACCTGACCTAGACGGTCTGCAAGGAAAACTTTTTCTTAGTTTTAATAATGAAATTCAACCTCACTTAGGCAAAATATGATCTGCCACCCTCCACCTTCCATAGTGTTTATCTCACTAAAATTCTTGAAGAATTTATTATCAGTTACATAGTCCATAAATACTCCATGATTCTTATTATTGTTGCTGTTGTTATTATCATTTACTATTTTGGCTAACACATGGAGTGATCAAAATACAGACTTGATTCAGAATCCTGATTTTAGTACAGTTCTTTAAATTAATTGCCTGTTTATTTTACCCCCTGAATAAAAGAACTATGCAAAAGTAGTCAGATGACTAGAGGAGTAGTTGAAAGATTGCTTAAAGCTCCCTCCATCTTTTTATCTAGGCAATCCTTAGGTGTCACATGGCCCTCTAGTGGAAGGGATGCTCAGCTGGACCGAGGCAACTGCAGGATATTCTCTGGGAGTTGTTACCCAAGGGATTGCTTTTATTCAGGTAATCTTTATAGTTTGGATTAATTAGTTGGTTCTGACAACTTAGGTGATAGAATCTTTGAATAGGTAGGGAGATATTTTAAAGTAAATATCTCTTGTGGAAGACCCACCTAGATTAGCCCATTCCTTATCAAATACTGTTGATCTTTTTATTAAAGGATTGGTTGGCTTTTTGTTGTTAATTGTTTGTTGTTATAGTTGGTACTGTTAGTGGTAGTGGTGTTTATTTTGTTATTTGCTTCTTTTTATTTTTCAATTAAAAAAAAAATAAACCGTACTTCATACTTGATAAATAATCATCCCTCAAATAAGATGCTCCAAGACTCCTTATTTCTTTATTTCATCCAGTTTTTAAAAATACAATTTCAATATTTTTTCTTTTTTTAAAGTAATTTTGAATATTCGTTCATTCTTGAAATTTTGGCAAACACAATATTTAATTTCACTTTTCTTTTAAAGAAGTAGGTAAATAGTGGAGATATTAAATAGAATAGATATATAGCTGTCTGACTAACCTAAAGGAGAAATATGATATTGAATTAATAAAGGCAAAAGGAAGCATAGATCTAGAATTAGGGACGACTTATTCTTGTTCCTTCAAAATGTTTTAGTTCTGTTCACTTATATTCTTTGGCATTTTTTTCTTTGATATAAAAGGGAACTGTAAGTTCATAACTTGAATTTCACTCTTTTGGGGTTACTACTCTTACTCTCTTTGGAAATTTCTGGATGGGCAAATGAATTTAAGATGATCAAGAATGTCAGTACAATAGTCATAGCAGTAGAAGTTGACTTTTTCTTTTCTCTTCTTTAGACTTTTGTCATCATTGAAATTAAACTGAAGATTTCTGGCAATTTGGTATTATAGCAGGACATTATGTATCAGTAACTATTACTAATGAAACCCTTATATAATATGAAATAACTGATAAACTTCATAATAGCCTTTGATCCAGCAGGTGCTAAAATACCTACTTTTTGATTTACTCTCTAAAATAAGTCAAAATGCAAGCAAAAATAGACTATATGAGTAAATACATTTTCTGATTGTATCTTGAGTGGTGCATAATAATATGTAATTATTTATTCTTTTAGGAATTGATTTTGCCCAGTATAAAAATAATACCAACGAACTTAATAGTGTAGTCAATTTATTTTTATGGACGTTCTTTAAAACTTAGTAACTAAAATATTCTACCTTTAATTTTACTTTTAATGTGAATTTCCTCTACTTATATTATCAGGGTGAATCAGCACTTGATTTGGCAAAGCAGAGAAAAAATGTGTGGATGATCAACCATTTGCAAGAGGCAAGGCAAGCAAAAGGATATGATAATCCATCTTTCCTTAGAAAGCTGAAAGCTGATAAGGTAAATTCATGACTGAAGATTTTCAAATATATACTGTTTTTAAGTAAGATTCATAGGCATACTTTCTTATGAGTATATACAGCCTTTAATTTTGGCATTGGCTGATTTAATTTTTAAAATATTTACCCAGGATAAAATGAAGGTAGATAGCAAAGTTTCTCTGGTCTCTGCCTATTTGGTTGGTGGCCTGTTTGTGTCATTTAATAATTAAGAAGGGGATCTATGAAGTTGTTTAAATCTTCATAGTCTGCTAACATAAATTTTAGTTCATTGATTCAGCCGGACTTTGTTAAGTAATAGATAATAAAGTTTTTTCCGTTTAAGTGCATTTGTTAGTATGGTAATCAGTTGCGAAAAATCAGTCCTAATACATATCTTTTTTAACTACTCACAATTCTAGCTCTAATTTAAGCTTTCCATTCTTTTGTGATATGTTGTAACTTTTTTTAGAGAGGAAACATTTTTCACTTCTCTGTATATAGAATGCCCATTTTAGATCTTCCTTATACCTTCAATTATAAACTATGTGATTGTTGGCTCAATTGCCTATTTGTAATAATATGATTTCAAAACTAAGACATTTTTCTAAAAGAGGGATCTATATTTCTTAAAAATTTCCTTAAAAAATGGAAAAATGAGTTGACCGAAATTCCTTTACATACCTAAATAATTGTCAATAATCCCAAGTTGAATGGCATTAGCCTCAAATATCATATATATATTTTCCTCAGGTTATTTCAGTGGTAATATTGTTTGTTTAAAGTTAGTATTGATCTGTCTGTCACCAAAAACAAAATGACAAGTTTTAGATAAGGAGGAAACACATTTGAGTGCATGATGCCTCATTTATTTGTGGGAGTTCGGACTTCCTTAATGAGCTGAAAAGTTCATCGGTCCATTACTTAGGCATCAGAATGGATTTATAGTTTATAAACTTGCCTTTCTTCACCTCATAGTTGAGAATAAAGAGCAATTTTTGCATATTATGTTAATTCTTTTATTTCACATTAGATATGATATAAAATGGATTATTATGTATTTACTTTGCTGTTGCTTTATCCTCCAGGATTAGAGCAGTTTCACTCAACACAGTGAAAAATGGCTAGTGTCTCATAATAACTAGGCTAGTAATAAAAATTTTTTGTATTACTTTGGAAAGTCCCATAATCTTATGCTTTCATTTTGTTTAGTGTAAATAGTCTAAAGTTTTTAAAAAATATAATGTCAGATGAAAATGATTTTGTAAATTGTAGATGTTCATTGACATATAAAGTTACTGATTGCAGCAATAATGAACTAATATATATCAAGTTTATGTGTTTGGATACGATTTGTCTTCAAAAGAGCTTCATTAAAAAGTTTAGAACAGTTTTAACATTCATATATTTTGATCGGTTCAGAAGTCAAGTATTCCTGTGGGGTTTTTTTTGCTTTTTTTGTTTGTTTGTTTTTGGCATTAGTAACTTTAAATATATTACATTTTTTTGAAAGTTAAAACTATAATGGTTAGGGGCTTTATGAAATCAAGTCTTCTTAATTATATAGACTGTTCTCTTTCCATCTCATATTAGAAAAATTTAAATCACGAACATGACTTGATTTGCTAGTCTGTGAAGTATGTTCTATATTTAAAACTAAACAAGAAAACAGTGGCATCTAGGACTCAATAGTATTACTAAAAATAAGTCATCCCAGAGGAAAAAATAATTTTTTTTGAACAGTGCTAGTAGACAATTAGATATGGAGGCAATCTTGATTTTATAAAATTATATTAAAAGCACTTGGATTTTTAAGATTAGAAGATTTTAGACAGGCAGATTTATGGATAAATAAGTGTTATATGCATAATATGAAGTGAGATGGAAATTTCTAAATTAGTAATTCTCCACTTTTAAAAACCCATGATTCCTTTTGTTAACAGTGGAAATCTCACATAGCTTCCTCTCTAATGTATATTGATTGTGTGAAAATAAATCTGAGAAGTATAACTAAAAAAATTGGACATTATATATGAAACAAATGTAACAAGACTCTGGAAGATGGAGAAAAGAAGGCAGCAGAGTGGCCTGGGAGTTTAAGACCCATAGAATGGCATGGTGTTGAGTTCCATGTGTTTTCTTTTTCTTTTCTTTTCTTTTTTTTTTGCCTTGTATACCCCAGAAGGGGAGCTGACAAAGCCAACAACCCGGAATAACTATTAGTTGCAGAAAAAAAATGCCACAACAAAAGCCTGCGTTCTAGGCCAAGACCACAAATAAAGGTGGCTTAGCAAAATAGGAACTTTTAGAAAATAACTTTCTACTATAACCAAACACTACAGAAAAAACTTGGCCCCACCCAGATTCACACCAGTGAAGGCCTAGACTTCTACCCTTACTAGGCTGTAATGAGGTGCTCTAACTTCTCTCCAGGTGTGGTGTCAGAGAATGCCTAGTTGAGAGTTGGGACTTTCATCTCCACTGGCTGTTAATTAGGTTCCATCCCCTGCTAAGTCAGTGGAAACCACAGTAATGTATCCGTAATGTGGCACCCCTAACCCTCCCAGCCAGGGGGTATCAGTAAAGTTATAGTGGAGAGCTCAGAGTTTGACTTTGCCCAGCCGTAATGAGGAACCCCATCTTCATATGTTTGTGGAAGCTAAGTTAGAATCTTGGACTTCCATCCCACCTGGCAGTAATCAGAAGGTTCCTCACCTTCTTGCCCTGCCAAACTTCATCAGAGGGTTGGATATTAAGGCTTTTCATCTAAAAGAAAAGATTAAAATAAGATCCAGTGCCTCACAACCCCCAAAACGTCCAGGTTTCAAATGAAAATCACTCATTGTACTAAGAACTAAGACGATCTAAAACAATGAAAGGAGAATCAGTAGATACCACCAATATAACAGAGATATTAGAATTATTTGACAAAAGATATTGAGCAGCCATCAAAAAAAAGCTTCATTGATTAATTATGAACATGCTTGGAACAAATGAAAAATAGAGTCTCCCCAAAGAAGTAAAATATAAAAAAGAACTCAGTGGAAATTTTAAGACAAAATTACAATAACAAAAAATTCAGTACATGGGCTCAACAGCAGAATAGAATAGACAGAGGAAAGAATTAATGACTTTGGAGATGGAACAATAAAAATTACCCATTTTGAACAACGAAAGGAAATAAACTGGAAAAAAAAAAAAAAAACAAAACAGTCTCAGGGACCTGTGGTTATAAAAGAATAGCTAACATTAATATGATTGGCATCCCAGAAGAAGAGGAGAAAGAGGTTGAGGCTGAAAAAATACTCACATATACAATGGCTAAAAAAAATCCCCAAATTTGGCAAAAGAGAAAACTACAGATTAAGTAAGAAGCAGAATCCTAAAAAGAATAAACTCAAAGAACTCCTCAACAAACTCATCATAGTCAAACTTCTGGAAAAAATAAAAATATTGAAATTTTACCAATAGAGGTAAAACTCTACAATGGATTAATCATCAGAAACCAAAGAGCCCGGAAGGAACTGACACATTTTCCAGGTGTTGAATGGAAAGAACTGTCAACTCAGAATTCTATGCTCAGTGAAAAAGGAGAAATGAAAACACACTCAGACAAAGGGAAACTGAGAGAATTTGTCCCTAGCAGACCTATTCCAAAAGAATGGCTAAAAGAAGTTCTTTAAACAGAAAGGAAATGACAAAAAAAAAAAAAAAAAAAAAATTGGAACCTAAAATCATGGTAAGCAAAATTATGAGTAAATGTGGTAGACATTCCTTTATCTTATGTAGTCCAAATTTTGCTTGACAGTCGAAGCAAAAATTATAATACTGTCCAATGTGGCTCTAAATGTATGTATTTGAGAATATATTTGAGACAGTTTATAATATAAACAGGGAAGGGTAGAGAGACATAAAGGGAGGTAAGTTTTACACACTTCACTTGAACTAGTAAAATGAAGATACCAGTACACTGTTATGAGTTATGTTTATATAATATAATATTTAGAGTAACCATTTAAAAAGCTGTACAAAGAGAACTCAAAAACGCTGTGGATAAATGAAAATAGAACTCTAAAAAGCTTTCTAGTAACCCACAAAGAAGGCAGGAGAAAGAAAACAAACAAAAACATGGAGAACAAACAAAAAAAATGAAATTATAGACTTAAACTCTAACATCAATAATTACATTAAATATGAATGGTCTAAATATACTGATATACCAAGACAGTTATTGGCAGTGGGGATTATCAAGTATGACTCTACTATATGCTATCTATAAGAAACTCACTTTACATATAAGGATATTTTAAAGTTGCTTATATAGGCAAGTAACAGAATGGAAACAATATATGCTTCCTTGATACCAAAACCAAATACAGACAGGACAAAAAAGAAAACTATAGACCAATATCACTCATGAATATAGACTCCAAAATTCTAAACAAAATACTAAAAATTGCAATATGTAAGAGGAATTATGCACAATGAACAAATGGGGTTTGCTCCAGGGATGCAAGGCTCATTTAATATTAAAAAATTATTCAGTGTAAGCTACCATATTAACAGATTTTTTTTAAAAAATCTCATGATTATATCAAAAAACATTTGAAAAAGATTAATATACATTCTTGATAAAACAGAAAAGTAGGAATAGAGGAGAATTTCTTGAACTTCATAAAAAGCATGTATAAAACCTTCAACTAATATACATAATGGTGAAAGACTGAATGCTTTTCTGCTGAGATTAAGTATAAGTCAAGGATATCCCTCTTACTGCTCCTATTCAATGTAGTGCTAGAAGTTCTAGCTACTGAAATGAAAGTAAAAGGAATATAGATCAGAAAGGAAAAAATAATAAAATTTTCCCTATTTTTGGTTGACACAATTGTCTATATAGGAGTCCCAAGGAATCTGTAAAATAAACTCCTAGAACTATTAATTGAATTCAGCACGATCATATAAGATAAATACATAAAAATGTTTTATTTCCATATACTTGGCAATAAAAATGTGGACACCAAAATGGAAGAATAAGGTACTTAGCAGAATAAAGTAGTTAAAATTACTTTTAAAAAATTTAAAGGATTTCTGGAGAAACATGGTAGAGTGAGAGATGTCCAAGATCTCTCCCCTTGAAACAATAAGCTAAACATATAAAACTCAACAAAAACATCCAAATTGCGCACCAGCACATCTGAGCATGAGATCTGCGCATAAGAACTACCACAGGTCAGAACCCCAAGTGTTGGGTGGTGGACTAAGAGAAATAAAGAAGCTACCTCTTGCAGCCACTTGAGCTCCCGTAGGAGGAGGGGAAGAGGAGATGGTGCGGCGAGTACCCTGAATAACCCCACCTGAGGGAGTTGTGAGTTCCACGCAGCCGGCGGCAGGGCCCAGTCATCAGGGCAGAAGACAGAGAAGTGGTACAGCAGAAAAACAGTTGATTTTTACTGGCCACGGTTACGAAACTGAGGATGAACCACAGCCCCCAACTACCAACCCAGAGTGCCCCTCCCACCATACCCTCCGAGACCAAACACCGTGGAGCCCCAGGGAATCTGAGCAAACACTACTGAAACTGTTGCTAATTCTTACAGGGACTGAAACTGAGGGTAGCGAGCGTGATTAAATATCTATAAAAAAATAAAATGGCAGTATTAAGGCTTTATATAAAGTAGGGATCCAAGAGGCTTAGACACCATCTACTGGAAACCAAAGGAAAAGCGCCTTCTTTGTAGCAGGCTAAAGAAAGATCTTTATATAATAAATCTTTCTGGAAAAAAGCAGAATACATTTCCATTAATGCCCAGGTGAAGAAATAGTCCATTAAACAACATGAACAACCAAGGTGACAAGGCATCTCAGACATAGAAATATGCAACTTAAATGACAGAGACTTCAGGATAGTACTTCTGAAAAAACTCAGGGAGTTCTGAAACGAGTTATGTCAACAATTTCAGTAATTGAAAAACAACTAGATGAGCAGAGCAAGGAGATTGAAACCCTCAGAAAGAACAGAATAGATCTTCTGGAGATAAAAAAAACACACTGCTAGAGTTGAAAAATGAAATAGCAAGCTTGGGAAGGAGTCAAGCAAATGGAGGAAAGGATCAGTGATATCGAAGACAGAAATCTAGAAATAAATCGGAAGAAGAGAGAAACCAAAGAATGAAAAATAATGAAAGAGAAATTCAAGAACTAGCTGATACCATCAGGAGAGGAAACAAGAATAATGAGCAGTATCGGAGGCAAGGAAAAGGAGCAGGGACTATAAAGCATTTTCAGACAAATAGTGGATGAGAACTTCCCAAATCTAAGGAATGAGCTGGACCTTAGAATTCAAGAAGTCAACAGAACACCCAATTATCTCAACCCAAAAAGGCCTTCATCAAGTCACATTGTATTAAATTTATCAAAAATCAAAGACAGAATTCTCAGGGCAGCCAGGGATAAGAAAATGATAACTTATAAAGGAAAACCCATTAGATTATCATCGGACTTCTCAGCGCATACCTTACCAGCCAGAAAGGAATAGAATCAGATATTTAAACTATTAAGTGAAAGAAACTACCAGCCTAGAATAATGTATCCAGCTAAGTTCTCCTACATGGCCCGCACTACGGGAAATACTGAAAGGGGTCAGCTCACCTAAAACAAAATGACAAAAAAAAAATAATAATAATAATAATACTTAGGAGTAAAGTGCTAAGAACAGGGCAGTATAAGCTTAAACAATAAGAAGAGAATTGCTATAGCAAGACAATAATGAACGTTCAGCATACATAGGGACAAATTGAGATAACAATGACTGAAAAGAGGAGGATTCAAAGATCCAAATTCGCAATAGGGAATGGAGATAAGGCACGCACAGAAGAAAATGGGCGACTGTATGTATGTATAACTACCCTTTATGTATTCGTGATGGTAACTACACATCAAAGATTCAGAACTGAAGTATATAACATAAAACAAGAAGAACCAGAGGGAAAACCCACAAAAGCCAACCAAAATAAAACAGAAACACAAGGACAAGCAATGGAAACACTGAGCTACCAGAAAGGAAAAGATAAAATGGCTATAAGAAGACCTCATATTTCAATAATCACCCTAAATGTTAATGGACTGAACTCACCAATAAAAAGGCACAGAGATGCAGAATGAATCAAAAAACAAAACCCAACCATATGCTTCCTCTAGGAGACACATCTCAGCTCCAAAGACAAATATAGACTCAGTGAATGGGTAGAAAATGATATTTCAAGCAAATGGCATTCAGAGAAAAGTGGGAGTAGCGGTACTAATATCAGACAAAATAGACTGCAAAATCAAAAAAATAGAGAAAGATACTGAGAGACACTTCATAATGATAAAGGGAATCATGCACCAAGAAGACATAACACTTATTAATATCTATGCTCCCAATCAGGGAGCCCCAAAATATATAAAGCAATTTATAACAGAACTAACAAGAGAAACAGACCAAAACACTGTCATGGTAGGGGACCTAAATACCCCACTGTCAGGTGTGGACGGATTATCCAGAAAATCAATAAGGAAACAACATCCTTAAATGACACATTAGACCAACTGGACATAATTGACATTTACAGAGCCTTCCATCCCCAAACAGCTGCTTATACATTCTTCTCTAGTGCACATGGAACATTCTCAACAATCGACCACATCCTGGGACACAGAGATAGCCTCAACAAATACGAGGGTCGAAATCATGCCAACCATATTCACTGATCATAATGCTTTGAAACTAGAGATCAACTGCAAAAAGAAATCAGGAAGAACCACAAATACACATGGAGATTAAACAACATGCTACTGAAGAATAACTGGGTCAGGGAAGAAATAAAAAGAGAGATCAAGAAATACATAGAAATGAGTGATAATGATAGTACGACATATCAAAACTTTTGGGACACGGCAAAAGCGGTCATAAGAGGAAAGTTCATATCATTACAGGCCTACCTTCAAAAACAAGAACAGGCCCAAATAAACAACCTAATGCTTCGTCTTCAAAAACTAGAAAAAGAAGAACAAATGAGGCCTAAAGTTAGCAGAAGGAAAGAAATCATCAAAATTAGAGCAGAAATAAATGAAATTGAAAACAAACAAACAACAATAGAAAAAATAAATACAACAAAGCTGCTTCTTTGAAAGGGTTAGCAAAATCAACAAGCCCTTGGTTAGACTCACTAAAGAAAAAAGAGAAAGGACATAAACAAAATCAGGGATGAAAGGGGAAATTACGACAGACACTGGCAGAAATACAAAGTATCATACAAGAATACTATGAAAAAGTATATAACACCAAATTTTAATAGCCTAGGAGAAATGGACCAATACTTAGAAAACTACCACCTTTCTAGTCTGAAACAAGAACTGGAAAATCTAAATAGACCGATCAGCAAAATGGAAATTGAAACAGTCATCAACAACCTACCAAAAAGTAAAAGTCCAGGACCAGACGGCTTCACCAGTGAATTCTACCAAACATTGAAAGAAGATTTAATACCTATTCTCCTCAAACTCTTCCAAAAAATCAAAAAGGAGGCAATACTTCCCAACTCATTTTATGAGGCCAATATTACTCTGATACCAAAACCTGGTAAAGATAACACAAAAAAAGAAAACTACAGACCAATATCTCTCATGAACACAGCTGCAAAAATCCTAAATAAGATACTAGCAAACTGAATACAGCAACATATTAAAAAGATTATACACCACGATCAAGTGGGCTTTATCTCCGAGGCACAGGGATGGTTCAACATACACAAATCAATTAATGTGGTATACCACATAAACAGATTAAAAAATAAGAATCTTAGGATCATATCAATAGATGCAGAAAAAGCCTTCGACAAGATACAGCACCCATTTATAATCAAAACACTTAACAGAATCGGTATAGAAGGAAAATGCTTTAATATAATAAAAGCCCTACATGACAAGCCCTCAGTCAACATTATACTTAATGGTGAAAAACTGAAAACCTTCCCTCTAAGATTGGGAACAAGGCAAGGATGTTCACTATCACCACTGTTATTCAGTATAACATTGGAGGTCCTAGCGAGTGCAATGAAGCAAGAGAAAGATGTAAAAGGCATCCAAATAGGAAACGAAGAAGTCAAACTGTCACTATTTGCAGGTGACATGATTTTATATATAGAAAACCCTGAAGGGTCCACAAGAACACTACTAGAAACAATAAGCAAATACAGTAAAGTC
>NW_006443138.1:12237131-12324204 GCF_000325575.1 Pteropus alecto
CCAAAATTAGCTTGAAATGGATTAAGGACCTGAATATAAGACCTGAAACAGTAAATTGCATAGAAGAAAACATAGGAACTAAACTCATAGAACCTTGGACTTAAAGAGGAGTCTATGAATTTGACCTCAAAGGCAAGGGAAGTAAAATTGAAAATAAACGAATGGGACTACATCAAACTAAAAAGCTTCTGCTCATCAAAAGAAACCATCAACAAGGTAAAGAGACAATTATCCGAATGGGAAAATATATTTGCAAGCAACACCTCAGATAAGTACTTAATATTTAAAATATACAAAGAACTCATACAACTCAATAACAACAAAAAGATCCAGTCAAAAAATAAGAAGAGGACCTGAACAGATACTTCTCCCTAGAGGACATACAAATGGCCAATAAATATATGAAAAGATGCTCAACATCGCTAGTTATTAGGGAAATGCAAATCAAAACCACAATGAGATCCCATCTCACACCTGTTAGAATGGCTGTAATCCACAGGACAGGTAATAACAAATGTTGGAGAGAATATGGAGAAATGGGAACTCTCATACACTGCAGGTGAGACTGCAAATTGGTACAGCCACTATGGAAAACAGTATGGAGGTTCCTCAAAACACTAAGAATTGATCTACCATATTATCCAGCAATGCCTCTACTGAGTATTTACCCCAAAGACTTGAAAACCCATATCCAAAAAGATATTGGCACACAGATGTTCATAGTAGCATTATTCACAGTGGCCAGAACATAGAAGCAACCGAAATGTTCTGATATAGATGATTGGCTAAGGAAGCTGTGGTACATATATACAACGGAATATTACTTAGCCATAAGAAGAGATGAAATACTGCCATTTGCAACAACATGGATACACCTTGAAATAATCATACTAAGCAAAATAAGCCAGGTAGAAAAAGGTTGAAAATCACATGGTATCACTTATATGTGGAATATAAACCTAAAAGCAACAAATGAACAGGACAAACAGAGACTCATGGACATGGAGAATGGACTAGTGGTTACCAGGGAGGAGGGAGGAAAAAGTAAAATGTTAAAAATAAATAAATAAAGTCAATTGATTAACAACCTTAAAAAAATTTTAAATACTTAGTTGTAAATCTAACCAAATGTATAAAGTATTTGTATACTGAAAATTTTTAAATATCAGTGAAAGAAATGAAAGATGTTCTAAATAAATGGAGAGACATACTGTGTTCATGAATTGTTCATAGCAATGTCATTGTCCCAAAATTGATACATAGATTTTTCAATTAAATAATTCCAGCAAATTTTTGTTTATGTAATCAAAATTATAAAAGTTTTTTTTATGGAAAGGCAATAGATTTAGAATAGCTAAAACAGTTTTGAAAAAGAAAAATTACACAATTTTAAGACCTGCTGTATAACTTTAATAGTCAGGACTGTGGTATTGCTAGAGAAATAAACTCACAGATCAGTGGAAAAGACTAGATAGCCCAAAAATAGAACTACAGAAATATATCCACTGACTTGTCAGAACTGCAAAAGCAGTTCAGTTGAAGAAAGATAGCCTTTTCAACAAATGATGCTGAAGCATTTGGACATGCATAAGCAAAGAAATAAAATAAGCCTCTACTTAAATCTCACAGCATATTAAAAAAACTCAAAATGGTTCACATACTTAAATGTAAAATGTAAAACTATAAAAGTTTTAGGGAAAAAACCCCAGAAAATTATCAGAATCTAGGGCTAGGCAAAGAGTTAGACTTGACACAAAAAGCGTGATCCATAAAGTAAAATTCATCAATTGGACTTTATCAAAATTAAAAACTTTAGTTCTATCAAAGACCCTGTTACTAGGATGAAAAAACAGTGTATAGACTGAGAGGAGGATTTTCCATATATCCAATAAAGATTTTCAAAATATATAAAGAACTTTCAAAACTCAAAAGTAAAATCAAACAATCCAATTAGAAAATAGGCTAAAGACATGAAGAAAATATTTTACCAAAGAAGATATAAAAATGGCAGATAAGTATATAAAAAGATGTTCAATGTCATTTGTCATTGGGGAAATGCAAATTAAAACCAGTGACATACTTTTATACATCTATCAGAATAACTAAAATAAAAAGTTTTGAAAACACCCAATGCTGGTGAGGATGCAGAGAGATGGATGGATCCCTCTTACATTCCTGGTAGGACTATAAACCAATACAGCATCCTAGAGAATAGTTTGGCAGTTTTAAAAAAACAAAAACAAAAAAGGAACTTAACATGCAATTACCATACAACCCAGAAAATTCACTCTAAGGCACTTATACCAGAGAAGCGAAAACATGTTAACAAAACCTGTATGTGAATGTTTATTTTATTCATAAGAGCCCCAAACTGGAAATAACCCCAAAGTCCTTCAGTGGGTGTATGGTTAAACAAACTGCGTGGTACATTCATACTTTGGAATATTCCTCAGAAATAAAATGAAATGAAGTAATTGTATATATAATAACCTGGATGAATCTCCAGAGAATTATGTTGAGTGAAAAATTCAATCTTATTAGGTTGTATACTGTATAATTCCATTTATATAAAATTCTTGAAGTGACAGAATTATAAAAATGTAGAACAGATTAGTGGTTGCTAGAGGTTAATATGGGGTTCAGGTAGGGTAGGAGGAAATTTACTATAAAGGGACAACATGGGGAGTCTTCGTAGCAATGGAAATATTCTATATCTTAGCTGTATCGATGTCGGTATCTTGGTAGTGGTATTGTACTATTGTTTTGCAAGATGTTAGTCATTGGAAGAACCCGATTAAAGGGTACTTGGGATTTGTCTTTGTTATTTACAACTGCGTGTGAATCTGCAGTTTTTTCAAAATAAAACGTTGCATTAAAAAATAGGTTATAGAAATTATAGAAGCTAGATGGTGGATATACGGGTATTTAGTATAAAATTCTTTCAAATGTTCTATATATTTGAACATTTCATAATAAAATATAAGATAAAATAGATTTCTCATATCTACCAAAGCAGTGTATCACCATTACCCCTTGATAATATTATAATATGTATATTAAATGACAGTATGAAAAGAAATCTAGAAACCCTATGCATAGGTATTTATCTAAGTGAAATGAACTTATGTTACACAAAAACCTGTATGTGAATGTTTATAGTGGCTATATTCACAATCATCAAAAACTGAAAACAACCCTAATCCCTTAGGTGGAGAATTTTTAAAAAAACTGATACATCCTGTAATGGACTACTACTCAGCATTAAAAAAGTAATAAACACAATACCATGGATGAATGTGAAATGCTTTCTTTAAATGAAAGAAGCCAGACTTAAAAGAGCGCATTTAGTATGATTCCATTTATATGACATTTCTGCAAAAAAAAAAAAAAGTAGAGGGACAGAGTTAGAGTCATATTAATGTTTGCCAGGGGCTGGGACTGGAGACACAGGGTATTTTGGAGCTTGATAGAACTGTTCTGTCTTATTTTTGTTCTAGTTATACAACTGTGTATGTTAATCAAAACTCAAAATCGTACACGAAAAAGGGCGAATTTTATTATATGTAAATTGTATCTTAATTTTTAATAATGAAAAAATGTGGTTTTGCTGAGGGAAAACAAGTATCTTAACTAAAAAAAAGCCAAATTACAGATAATTTTAGAATATACTTTTTTAGATGATATGTGTCCTCCTTCTCTCCTACCAATACCTACTCTTACCTACAAAAAAAAACACTCTTTCTTCCTAGTTATAAATCTTCTCTAATACCTTGAGGTAAATTTGAAAGAATTTTATACTTCTCAAATTAGGGGTGAAAAAAACAAATTAGAAGGATTAGTTATTTTATTACAGCATAAAATTAAACTCTGAAGTTGATATGTTTAATTATTAGTCTAAGTTAAAATTACATATTTAGTTCAGAAAATGAATTATAGTGGTTGAATTGGGAAAGACATGGCCATTTATATGAATAAGTATTTCACTAAAAGCCAACAGTATGAAAGGGATGCTAAAAAAAGTATAATATAATCTTAGCCTTCAGACAAGTAAACATTCTATGAGGAAAGTAATGTTTATTTATACTCTAAGCTTCATTAGAACACAGCTGGAATATCATATAGTTTTGTTACCTGACATAATTTGAAAAACTTGATAGCTGAGTATAAGTTTGTGAAGGGCTGTTATGTGGAAGAGGCAAAGACTTAACTTTGTGTTGCTCTGAAAATACAGTTGTGATACATGTTAACAGGAAATAGGTTTTTATACTTAGAATTGTGGACTTTCTAATAACCAGACCAGTATAAAAATGAAATAGAACTACCTCTGGAGTATTAAGCACTCTGCTTTGATAGGTGTTCAATGGTACATAATCTCAATTCTATGGACTCTGGTGCCCAATAGGTTATTTGATTTTATTTTCTATCTCATTTTAAGGTTTTGATATACTGTTTTATATGTATCATTCAAAATGTCTTCTTGAGGCTAAGCATCCTCAGTTTCCTTAGTTCTTAGACCATCAGTCTCTAGTTATCAGTGCCCCTGGTAAAATGGGAGGTTATTCATCATAAACTGTTTTCTAGCATGTCCACATGTTAGCAAGTGGTACTGCTCTCTCCTACATCTGAACGTCTAGACTCACTCCTATAACTTCTATTTTCATTTTCCACAATTTTAACCAAGTACTTTTAAATTATGTATTTATTACCTGTCTCCAAAAGACAGAGGCCAGCATCTTGAATAGTACCTGCATATAGAGAGCATATTTGAATGAATTTCACCCTCTGTTGCATGTTTTCACAAAGGTAACTTAAAAATGATTCACGTTGAAATTACTTGAAACATGCAAAACTTTCTAATTGTTTTTTATTCTGTACAGGAATTTCGGCAAAAAGTAATGCTAGGAACTCCTTTCCTAGTTATTTGGCTGGTTGGGTTTATAGCAGACCTAAATATTGATTCTTGGCTCATTAAAGGGCTAATGTATGGTGGTGTTTGGGCTACAGTACAATTTCTTTCAAAGTAAGTATATTATTTTAAAATATATTTTTAACTATATGAAAGAATATAATTTGGATCCAGCTATATAAAAGAATGTTTTGTCTGTTTAGAATACTGCTTTTTTGTAACATGCTTCATATCTTAATTTAATGTTAAAGAATTTTGGCAAATTTATATATGAAATATTTTAAAATTTTAACATTGTTAAACCGAGTCTAAAGGTACTTTCAATGACAGCCTAGCATCTGTTTTGAAAGGCTAAAATATAGTTTTAAAACATTTCAGTAAAAATGAACTTGAGTTTGTTGAACTGTCAATGTAACATACACATTGTTTATTTGTAGGTAATTATAATGCTTGAGATTAACTTTCCATAGAAATTATATTTTCTTTGGTCATAGACAGTGTATAAGAAAAGAGGTTTCATTTTAGTAGTAAGGTAGAGTCTAAGCATATGAAGTAGGCTCAGTTTTTTTTTTTTTTCTCCTTTCTCTTTTTCCTTTAAACATTGTGATCATTCCTTTTTCTTTTGTCCTTAGATCCCATTGCCCTAAGGTTGCCCGTCCAGCAAACCTAGGCGGGTGCCTGTGATCCAGAACTTCCCATCTAACTTCCATTCCTTTAGTACTTTGTCTTCACCTGAATTTCCAAAAAAGAGTTCTGAAAATAATTCACACAGAGATGAGAATGTCTAGTAATACACTAATGTGTTAACTCTCTGGAAGGGGCTTAATTCTAGGTAATTAATCTATTTTAGAGTTTCTAGGAGCATCAAGGGCTATTTTAAATAGGAATTCACCAAGACTTTCTATTTAGCCTACATGGATGGTTGATCCTGCTTATGTTTGATAAACTTTATTAATATTTATTTTTCCTGAATTCTAAATACTGTAAATAATGACCTTCAATTCCACTAAATTAGCAGTTCATTCTACTTGAAAAGATGTGCCGAGAGCTTAACCAGGAGTATGTCGGTAAGGAGAAGTAATGATGAAATACAAAAACATGAGGGTTGCTTTGTACTTATTTGTCAAAACTATAACATTTTCAGTGAATAATATGCTGAATGATAGAGTTACTATTTATATTAAAGATGAGTTTTTGATATAAGAGCATAGTACACTGAAATTTTGAAAATGAAAAGTAAATGGAATATAATTTTAACTCTTGGTGAATTAAAAGGAGCTTCAAAATCTTGAATCAGCCAATCACCTGAGAACTCATTTATAAAAACAGTCTTGGTTTTTAAGCATCCTGGACTTCTGGGTTTTGATTAAACCAGAGTTTACTATGCAAAACATGTAATTTTCATTTAAATAAGTAAATCCTCATTTTTACAATGAAATATAGAGCTCAGGTTTTATAAAATTTGTGTTTTACAGATCCTTTTTTGATCATTCAATGCATAGTGCATTGCCCCTTGGAATATATTTGGCAACCAAATTCTGGATGTATGTCACATGGTTCTTCTGGTTTTGGAATGATATCCTTTGGTTATAAAGGTCATATCTAATGCAATTTTTGTTATTTAAACAAATATTTAATAATTTAACATTAGGACTAAACTCATTAGCTATAGTAGAACAGTATTTCTAGAAAATATTGTTTTTAACTTGTTTCCTATTGAATAGATTGCTTTTGAAAGCTGCTTTTAATAACATCAATAATAATAGCTACCATTTATTTAGTGTTTAAAGGGCATTTTCTTAAAAACTGTTCTCATTTAATACACATCATATATGTTAATATTGTTGCTTCCATTTTATAGATGACAAAATTTAGGCTTAAATAGATTTGACTTTTATACTCGCCTGAGGCCACACAGCTAGTCTGTTGGTAAAGCTGAGCTCAACATATTTGTCTGATTCTATAACACATATTCTAAACCTTCCTTCTAAACTATGATTTTTATGTTTTAGTATCAAACTATTTTATCTAAATATTCTTTTAATTTTACAAGTTATTATTTTGCCGTTGTAGATAACAGTTTAATTTTCTTTTTTGCTTCATAAAACGCATATAATGCTGTATCTTCAGCAGATAATTTCAATGTAGTGTACTTTTAAAAAGTAATAAAATTTTAAATTGTAAATGTATGTGTACATGTGTGTATATCAGAGAAGGCCAATGTCAACCTTTGAGATTTTTACAAAGAAAAAGTTGTTAAGATAGTCTGATTTATTATAATAAAGGCAAATGTTTCATAAATGTTAATAAGTCATTTTCAAAAGATTATAAGATATATTTTAAATGAGTGCAGTTTTCTGTGACTTGTACCTTGAATGATTTTGAATGATTCTCATTAATATTTGGTTTCACTTCACAGTCTTGCATGACATAATGATGTATTCTTTTTGTTAATTTGTCTTGTATTTTAGTTGAAAAACAAAACATGCTTATTTGATTTTTGAGAATAAGGCACAATTATAGCTACACTTGTAATTCTTATATTTTCATAGTATTATATGATTACTTTCAGAAAAGTATAGTACTTTTTAAATACTTCCTTAGTTTAAGTATCTATTGAAATTTTTTCTTGTCATAGTTTTCACTAGCCCATCTAGCTTTGTATCATACTTTGACTTAAAAATTGTTCTTCATGTATGTTTTAAGCATTATAATTGTCTTATTGGGATATTTTAGTATGAGTAAAACAGATTTGCTTGTTTTCATTACCTCAACTATTTTAAATTTATAAAAGAGCACTGACCTCTGAAATGACTTTAGTATTCCAGACATATTTTCTAGCTTTATTTCCTAAATTGGACAGTGAATTTTATGTGCAAGAGAAAAAATTAGTTCCCATCTCAAAATACTTTTAGACTTGCTGAACTCTTAATCTGTTATACATGTAATTGGAGAAAAGTAGGAAATTTAGTAAATTATCAAATAATGAAAACTTTATGCCAGGCAGTTTTAAGTAGCGTAATTTGAATTTTTTTCTTTTCTTTATTTGGATATAGGGGAAAAAATAGCTATGCAAGTTTTCAAAGCTGGGGAGTCGAGAATGTGAGAGGCAGATTTTGAAGGGAACGCCAGAACAATCAAGTCTATTTAACTGTCCTGTTTGAATAATTCTGCCTTTAAAATAGATTGGGATACAGTTCCTTTTTAAAATAACACTGAATAAATTGCACGTTAATTTAATTTTAAATAAAAATTGTAGTACGAGAATACTAAGTTTTATACTTGTCTGTAAAGGAGGGATGATCATAAAACTGTCTCTGAGAATTCTTGAAAAGATTAATATAGTTTAGGGCATACCTGACATGTAAAAAATGCTAAATAAGTACCTGTTATTATTTATATATGACTTTTTAAATCTAAGTTTATGTCCCAATGGGCTTTAAATGTGCATTTACATATTGAATGTTTGTATATGTGCATATGATACTCATGCAATGTGGAATGAAATCACAAATAACTTTAAATTGTGGTTATGAAAAAAACTTTTATACTTCTCTATAATATAAAGAACCATATCTCTAGGTCCTGTGTGATTTTAGAGCTACATTTTTTTTGTTTTTCAGCATTAAATTTTTGAGGTCAGAGAGAGAAGCTCAAGAAGCTTGTAGGAAGGCAACAGTAAAGAGTCAAGATTAATTTATAATGGATACACAAAGGATGTTAGTCAGGAAAAGTATAAGGTAATGATTAAGATACAGAGATAAAATAGCAGCAACTGTCAGGGACAGCCTCTTGCTGACCTCAGTCTCCTTGCTGTTGCTTCTGCCACTTTCTTCATGCAACTAATCACTACATATGTAATTGAAACTGATTAGACTAGTTTTGAAAAATAGAATTACAGTCAGTTTTCATTATTTATGGTAGTTATGCACTGTAAAGTTGCTGCAAATACCCATTGTTCCTAGGAGAAAAAGATTAGTTTAGATTCCTGTAAGCCTCTGGTCACAACATTTTTGTCAGCCAATCAGTACATAACCCTCCCTGTTTTACATGTTTCGGTTTAAAAACCAAATTTAATATTGTTGATTCATCAACATTGAACTCATAGCCAACAGCACTGTAACCCTTCCTTGAATATCTAACAAAGCATATCTAACACATGTATTTTCTCTGTAAGGCACATTATAGCTTTCTGTCACTTAGGAACATTACATAGTACTTCAGCACTATACTTGGAGGTCATTTAAAAAGGCAAAATCACCCAACAAAAAGCACAAAAATGTGAAAAATATAGCCCTAGATAGACTATAAAAAAAGGCAGTTGTTTAGTGTATGAAGACAAGAGATTATTGCCTTGTTCAACTTGGCTATAAATGTGTGCTGAGGGTGACTCATATTACTTTCCACTTTGTGTGCATATCTATAAATTACTGCAGAAACACTGTGAGTATTGATTTGGGGATTATAAATAAATTTTTAGTGAGGATCAATGTTATGTTTTTCATAATATGATACCCAACTTAAGTGTTTTTGTGGAGATGCATTTTATGTTGATATAATCTATTTGTTTTAATAAGTTCTTATTCTTTTTTACTATTAAATAATTATCACCCCATTAAACACCTTATATTTATTCAGTGCTTTTTGGTTTATAGCTCTTTGAGGTATTTTACTTGGTTCTTAGAACAATTCTTTGAGATTAAAAAAATAAACTATACAAATTATAACGCTATTTTCTAACCAGTGGAAAATTGAGGTTCAGAGAAGTTGTGTGTCTTGCTCAAATTCACAAAGGTAGGTGATTATCAAGAGTCTGGTGTAGAACCACCCTTTTGACCTGATACAGTTCTCTTCCAACATCTTTAAACTATACTCTGAACATAATTTTAAGTTCCTAAAGTTTCCTGTAAAGCAATTTCGCAACCTCTAGAAAGAGCTTTAAAAATACCCTTTGATCTCTTAATCATTCATAAGATCAGATATTTATTTACTACTACATTTATCATAGTACTATTATAATAGGGAAAAATGGAAACAACCTAAATATTCAAACTGAATACAGGCATAATTTCTTAAGTTACACTATATATGGTATGGAATAAAATAGCCATTAAAATACTTTTCTAACACACAGTGATATGGGCTAATACTTAGGATATAATAAGTGAAAAAACACTAAATTTACAGAGTAATTCTAATTTTAAATGCACAGAGTTTGAGAACTCAAGGCGAGTTTATGTAGTTTTAGCAGTGGTTATCTCTGGGTGTTAAATTTTTGAGTGATTTTATCTTGCGTCTTGTCCTTTTATTTATTGGAAAATTTTGTTCATTGTCCATGCTTCTTTTATAATAATCAGCTCTAAAATTCACTGTCATAACCAGTTCAGTCAGCTGTGGTTGGTACCACTATTGAAGTATTGACATAGGTTATTAGAAATTTTTGTCTAAAAATAAATTTTTCAGTCAGTTTAAAATTTTAAACTAAAGATAGATATGAAGAACTTCTAGAGTGTGGGTTGATTACATATATAAAAAGAGTGCAAAATGCTCATTTTTACATTTCTCTGCATTTTCCTCAAGCATTTTTTTCTAGAGTTTATTAAGACTTCTTCAATTTTCTGTATCTTTCCTAATTTCCTTCTCATATCCTCTAACTTTTTTAATACCTGTCTTCTGGTATCCAGTCATCACTTTCTATGAATTTCAACAATATTGCTATAAATATTCTTATATCTTTTTTGAGCACATGTGCAAAGTTTCTGTGAAGTCATTTGAAGATATTCTTTAAGTTCTTATATATATTTGACCTACTGTTTATAATGAATAATGTGAAGGGAGGAGCTGGTATCTTCCTTTTCTCTTATTAGAGAAGTCATTGCTCTCACACACCCTTTCCTCACTCAGTCGCAAGTGATATTCCTGGTTTACAGATGGCCACCTTCTCCCTAAGAGAGCATGAGAGATCTTCTTTTTAGAAGGCCACAGTTCTGTCACATTAGGGTCCCACCTTGATAACCTCTTTTAACCCTTAATTATCTCCTAAAAACCTTAACTCCAGGTATACTCACAATAGAGGTTAGGGCTAGACATATGAATTCGCAGGCATGTGGCCTAGAGTGGGATTCTGAGTTTGTCTTCCCGTCTACATTTTTCATGCTACTTAATAACAACTGATAGTGGTATTAGGAACTCCCCAGGCATCCTGTCTCACTAGAATCTTCTTTCCTTGAACTCCAGTCTGAAGAGTATGATGTGGTGTGGCTTGTCCCCTTTCTAAAGTTCTGGTGTTTTGAGGGCCAGTTGGTAGGTTTGATTTACTGTTTTGGGTTCATTTTGTTGGGTATTATGGTAAATTAGAGCCGCATTTCACAGTAGGCGTCAGAATAACATCCCAGCAGATTAAAGAATTAAATGTAAAAAAAGATTTTGTAAATATTTAAATGAAAACATTGATGACAAATATTTGTTTTATCTCTAATTGGAGAACTGTTTAAACATGAAAGCACATGCAAATTAAGACCATAAAATAACACTTTTGCCTCTAAAATGGCAACATTTTTTTCTTTACTCAGTGCTAATGCAAATGTAGTAATCAAGCAATATAAACCTGTTGCTAGTGGTGTTATAAATTTGGTTGGTTTTTCTGGAAATAATCTGACAATATAAAATATATATTTCTCCTTAAAAATGTACATACACAAAGATATTTTTCTGTAATATTTAATAACCTAAGACAGTCTTCTTAGTACTTTGGGGAGGCAATATAGCATAGATAATAAAAAGCTGGATTTTAATACCTGCTCTACTCTAATCTACTCTGTAACCTTGGACTACTTAACCTCTGCCTCAGTTTTGTCATCTGTAAAGTAGGGATAGCAGGATTTATCATAGAGTTCTCAAACAGCTTAAATGCCACATAGTTGTTGATTAATGACCATTATTTTATTAAGGTTAATAAATATGCTATGATCCCAGTGTGATAAAAAATGCACAGTGCCAAAAATAAAGGAAGTTATCTCTGAGTTGTGGAATTATTGCTTTGTCTTTATACTTCTTAGCATTTTCTAATTTTCTTCAGGAATAAAGGTTGTTTTAAGCCTTTACAAAAAACAGCTATGCCATTTATAGAGCGTCTGTTACAGTTAAATTTTAAAAAGTAGCTAGTTTGACCTGTTGGTAAAGCTAAATTCAAACTATTATTTGAAGATATCTAATCTCTTTTAAAGAACAAGCAAAGAAATTTTAAGTTCTTCTTGATAATATCCCTTTGAAATCTGTAGTTATTTATTGAGTTCGTAGTTAGTCTCCTGCAAACTTCATCCAGGCTATGATAACTTGACCTACTTATTTACATGTTAGCACCTTTTTGAAACTGATACAGTAAGTAAAGGTAGTGCCCCTGAAAATTGCCTGGGTTTAGCATTCTTTGCACATTTACCCTGCTTTATTCTCAAATTTTTAGCTTTTGGAACAACTGAAAATTTGATGTTCTGTTTATTACTCTCCGCTGTCTATGCCAGTGCATTTTCTGAAATAAGGATGGCGAAAGGTGGGAGATACCAGGGTCTAGAGAATGAGATACCACTTTTGTATATGACAGGTGATGATAATTACTCATTTTCTTCTTCCTTTTTTCTCCTGTATTTTAAGTGATTATTTAGTGTTTTGATATTTACCAAACAGGATCATTTTATTCAAAACACTGTTCTTTTTTTGTATTTCATAAGAAATGTAAATAGTGTGTATATGTGATAATGCCCAAAAATCTTACAAAATTATTGTATGATACTGTACCTACATAAAATCATGAAAATGAAAGCTGGCTATTCCAGACATTTTGGTGTCTCAAATGTATTGCGTTAGCAACATTATTTTTCTTAGTGTTTTTAAATTAAAAGTCTTTGATTCTTCACTTACATTTATAAATACCTAGTACATTTGATATATTTTTGTTAGAAAAATGTGAACATAGAAACTTTGTTTTAAGTAACTTTATAAATATTTTTTCTAAAATTAAGATCAACTTGAATGTGTTCAAAAAGGCAATAGAGAATTTAAAAGCAGTCTTTTACATATATGAATATTATATCTTAAGTGTTTGGTAGATATATAAAGATTTTAATGCATATAAATGAAGTAATATGTTAATTATGTTGAACATGAGAAATCTCTTCATTTTTGTCAAGAAATAATGACCATTTTAAAATGATGTATTCAATGAATTTTTAATGTATTCACTGACTTAAAAAGTGTCTGATAAGCCTACATGATTTAAAAAGTTTATAAAAAAATCAGTTTTACTTTTTACATTTAGTTTTGAACATAATGGAAAAATGTATCTATTTTGATGTAATAGATAAACCAGCTTGTATAGTAGATGTAATTTATTTTGATGTAATAAATAAACCAGCCTGTGTAGTAGATGTAATCCATTTCAATGTAATAGATAAACCAGCTTGTATAGTAGATGTAAACTATTTTGATGTAATAAATAAACCAAGTTGTATTTTTTGATTGGCATTTTTTGTAGTAAAATTTTATGAATTATAAGTTTACCTATAAGAGTAACTCATTTATCATTACTTCTTTAGATTCCTTAACTTTAAGCACATCTCAACTTTTTATTTATCCATCTTCCATTCCTTGCCAATAGTGTTGCACTTTTCTACAATTTTGGGAAATCTTGGAAATCAGATCCAGGGATAATTAAAGCTACAGAAGAACAAAAGAAAAAGGTAGCAAGATATAATTTAACTAGTCACATGTGTTTCACTGCCAAATTATTAGTATTTATAGCAGATATTAGAGTACAAAGGAAGACTGTCTTTTAGAATTTAAAGAAATTTCAGACCAAAATGAGGTTATGTATAGTTGATGCTCGCACTTGGTGCTCTTGTGATACCTGTCCTTATACTTTCATGACATTTTATAATTTCATATTTCTCTTATAAGGCTATGTAATAGCCTTGAGGTGTAAATACAATATTTTAAACATTTCTGTAAACCCTCAGCAAATAATATCTACTCAGTAAATATTGAGTGACTGTAAACTGGAAGGCCAATAAATTGGTCAACAGTGCTAATATATCACTCCAAAAACTGAAATATTTGTGTGTGTATGTGTGTGTGTATATATATATATATATACATATGTATGTATGTGTATGTATATATATTTGTATATAATCTAGGGCACCTCTCACCTATGGTGCAGGTACTTAGGAAACTCAATTTATTATTTAAAGATGTTAAGTAAGTAGAGACTTGGAATAGAGGCAGGATTATTTTAAGAGCTATTTTATCTAGTTTCTGTACACAAAACAAGTCCTGATGAATTATTTCTGTCTACAATAAACTAAAATACTGTCATGTTCTTATGGTCTAATCCCCCTTTTTCTACGCTACATAGAGATTGTACTCTTACATTAGTATTCTTCAGACATTACTGCTAATTGGTTTTCCAGGTTTCCTTAGTCATAATCCAGTGCTGAAAATCCAGTTCTTTTTGGATTTAGGTTTATTTTCATGTCTTAATCATCAAAATCTAATCAGACCAGTTTTTACAGTAGCTAACTTAGTTTTATTCTCAGAGGAATATTCTCATAACTAAGTTTAGGGTTTCCTTTTCATATTAAGAAATAAAATTCCTATATTCATACTGTAGTGAATTAGAAGTAAATGAACAAAAGATTTTATTTGAACTAAAACATTGGTTAATTAAAGATGAACATCATGTTTATTGATTGATATTGATGGCACAATAGTTGGTGAACATTGTTCAGTTTTGAATAAAATATATTTTTTTAATTCACAGACAATAGTTGAACTTGCAGAGACAGGAAGTCTGGACCTCAGTATATTCTGCAGTACCTGTTTGGTAGTATTTTTTTCTTTATTTTTCCCTCTCCTTCCCCTAGCAGTGGCATAGCATAGAGGGTGTGAGGAATAAGGAGAACAGTTTCTTCTGCTTTTTGGTTGAGCACATCTCATACCTGCCAAGAAAAATGGTAATAGACCATGGTACAAGAGGAAAAACGGTAAAACAATGTTTCCTCAGTGTGCTTTTTCCCTCTGATGGTAGAACTTCACTCCATTTCTGATTCAGAAGATGCCGTTCATTCGTATTCATTCTTTGTTTCTCTCTTAAAATGTAATTCAAGAATAAAAAACTAAGTAGTAAAGCCTTATTTTAAGGTTTAGTGTGATTTCTTAATACTATAGTTTTTTCTATTTACATTTTAAGAAAATTCTTATATTTCAGGGTCATAGTGGGAAAATTCATTAGATAACTTTTCAGGTAACATGGCCTCCAAACTGTTTCAGTCTGTCTATATTAGAATGTTTATGCAACTTTGAGCACTATTTTATCATTGATATTAAAAGTTGTCATCTTCAACCAGGTCAAAGATTTAAGATATATATGAAATTAAATAGTGTTTACTTATGGAATCAGGTATAGTAATATTGACTTTATTTTATTATTATAGACATCAGATTTCTATAGAATAGTACTGTTTAGTGTTTTAATTATTTCTTGCTTAATTTTTATAATTAGTTCTTGTGAAAAATGTATAAACCACCACAACGGGTACACCATGTTTTTCTACATGGAAATTGAAATATCTTCAAATCATACCTGAAACTAAATGCTTTTTTATACCTTTAAGTTATAAATTACAACTGAATTAATGTCTTAATGTTTGAATAATAAAATAGTTTACGGTTAAGAAATGAGTTTTTTTTTGAAACTGACCTCTAATGCTACATTTTTTAAGTTGTTTCATTTAACATTCTTTGACCAAACAGTCATGATTTTGAATATTCAAAATATCTACTGCTTTACTTTTAGTAGCAACTTTAGGGTGCTGACTAGATTCTTTTGTATTTCCAAGCATTCTTTAAAAAAGTATTATATCCTGTAGTCAAGAATGCATTGCTGATGTATTTGCCACATGGCAAACAAATTCGTTATAGAGTTACTCAGTACAGTTAAGTATTTTAGGTAAGAACAAGGCTATTTTTGTCATCATAGGATAAATGTTTTATTACATATTATATTCTTGTAAGCTGTGTACTTCTGGATAGATAATTTAATGTTGTAAAGTAAAAAGCATATCCTATTATAAAATGATTCAAATGGACAGAAGTATTTGTCATATGGGTATCCTTCACTTTGATAAATAGACAAGTCCCTAAGAATACACATGTAGATCAGAATTTTTTAAAAATTAATTACCCTGTAAGTGAACTGAAGAGACTTATATTCAGGAGCCTTGTGTCTGTCTTTAGTTTAGAATTCATTGACAAGCGAATTCCCAAAGGGGAAATGTAGCTGCAGGTTGGAAGTGGGTGTAGAATTTGTTTGATATACCCTACTGCTTTCTCTTAAATAGATTTCGTCTCATATCTTTGGTGAAGAATAACTTACCCTTTTCTTTGGTCCACAGATCATTTTAGTACATGTAAGAACTACATAGTCCACCTATCCCTTTTTCTAAGTACCTCAGAATAGTGTATAATCTTATGCATACTATTAGAAAAATAGCAGTGCTTTTGTTGAAACATCAGTGAAGGATATTATATATTTTGTTTCTGGCCTAGATTAATAACTCTGTTGTTGTACATCCAGCATTGGGACTACCAGTCCTTTGAAGATCACTAATAGATTCTTGTTTTCACTTGGCTGATTTAAAGTAATGTAGAGTTAAACATTTCCCAATACTTAAAACATCATAAACATGTATTCTTTATTGACTTAAAAGTGAATAATGTATTTTGTGGAGTTTTTTTTGCAAGGAATAGGGACTACCTAAACTTCCTAAGCATGTTGTACTTTCTTAGATATCGTCATGCATTTCAGCAGGGTACATGCTGTACCTTAATCTGAGCCCACAGGAGACACTAAAAGAGAAATGGATGTGAATATTTATTGTTTTTTGCTAGATTTGTTAACTGGGAAGAATCATATATTAAATGATTTTGAATTTTAAAAGCTGCTTTTATTCACTTCTAACTTGACCTTCCTTTTACTAAGAAACACTTTCATTTTTTTTAAAGAATAACTAGTATCATGACCATTAATCATAATAAATTTTTATTTACAAACCTAAAGAATGATGTTTTTATTATTCAGAAATTTGAGGGATATGAATTAAATATAGTACCATTCATTCAAACAGCAAATTGGTCTTTGATTCTTAATCATTTTTGCAAATTAATGATTCTACTCCATTCTTGAGCTTATATTCTGGAGTAGCTTTATCTTTTTCTTCTTTGTTGTTGCAGTTGAAATTTTATTAAACAAAACAATAATGATTTTTGTTTTTTCCCCCTTTGGAAAACTTGATATAAATTTTTCCAAAAAAATATAGTTTTATTTTTTCATAAGTATATTTTGAGAAAATAAATGTTCAGCTTTCCTTTCTTAGGTATAGTGCCTTTCATAATCTTTTAACATGCCTATTAACAGATACGGAAACCAGTGAGGTCCAAACATTGTGGTGTATGCAACCGCTGTATAGCGAAATTTGATCATCATTGCCCATGGGTGGGTAACTGTGTAGGTAAGTTTTATTAGTAATTTCTAAATATGTTGTTCATTTAAGTTAGGTAATTAATAAAGTACAGTATTAAAGCAGATAGTAGAAAGTTCATTCTTGTACTCTACTGTATATTCCCATTCTCCTCATCATCTGGTTGACAAAACAGCATCTCAGTTGAGCAGGAGAGGGAAAAAAGTTATAAAATCAGTCTAGAAAATATTGATATAATTTCTCTATCATTTTTTTCTGGTCCCTACTCTTTTCTGTTTGCTCCACTGGAGAATAGTGAAATCGATAAGGAGGCAGATAGTATTGTTTTTTAGTTTTTTGAGAAGACTCATATATTAAATAATTTTGAATTTTAGTTATACTAGAGAAAAGGTAAAAATATTTGAAAGGATATTAGTACAGAGGCAGAGAGGAATGACGGATAAGAACTCTACATACCTCATTGTTCAAGAATGGTATAGTCTGATAGACTAAGTGATCTGAGAGATGGCTCTGGGAATTTTAAGAGGTAACATCAGGGAAACATTATAAAAATTGTGTGACTTTCTTGGGGGGAAGCCTTTGGAAAGTTGCATTATAAAGTTTATAAAAGTAAAGCTAAAATAGGGTTATTTTAAACATCACAAAGCACACAGTAGGATTAAAGCTCAGAATTCTTATTTAATTTGGTTCATTGGGACTCTTGCCTTCAGAATGAATATCATTGCAGTCATCACATTTTTGTGTGTAATTACAAGCATTCTTATTTTAAGACTATTAAAACATTTTTTTTGAAGAACATTTTCTAAAATACTAATGTATGTGATTATTGTCTAAGTTCTGTTGTACCTTTCACGGCAATCCCCCCTACTCTACCCACCCCTCCACAGAATATTTCCAGTTGTTTTTTTTTCCTAGCTGAAAAAAACTGCTCCTTTGTTGTTCTTTAGGTGCAGGCAACCATAGGTACTTTATGGGCTACCTATTCTTCTTGCTTTTTATGATCTGCTGGATGATTTATGGTTGTATTTCTTGTGAGTACAATTAGTTTTTTCTCTTCTTAAAACATAAGTGTTTGCATATTCATGTTTACCATATTAACAAAAAATATAATGACAAAAGTTTTAACAAAATTATCGTTTGGGGCATCTCAATGCAATGAAGTATACAGAAAAAATTAGATAATAGAACTATGGAACAAGTTCAACATACAGTGTAGGCAACAGAATTGTCAGTTAACTACCTTCTAATAATGTGCGTCCCCTGAAAAACATGTTGGCTTAGTAGCGTTTGAAAAACTTCTGGGTAAAATACACCAACATCTTTCACATGACTTGCTTTACTCTGGTAGTTTATAGATTTTATGATTGTGCTAGTTACTCTTTCTTACCAAGTAGGAAAATATAGTTGAAGTTAAGTTTCCCAGAACTTGAAATATTTTGAAAAGTCAGGTATAATTATTGCCTATTAGTGAATATTAAAAGATATTAGAATTACTCTTTTAAGAATAAGTTGTCGTTGACTTGTCATATGAGTTTAGTATTTTAGAGTTTTGGGGTTTTTTTTCATTGTATTGAGGTCATAATTTAAATGAAGGTATTTGTTACTATGCTTTTAGGACTTAGTAGCACTTAGCATAAAGATATATTAAATCCTAGCTTAAAAATAAGTCTCAGAAGGATGATTTCCTGGTCTTCCTACTTCCACAGATATTAAGAATAATCTCTGTTATTCCCCTAATGAAAAAGGATACTATGCCTTCAAACATATGTATGTAATACGCATCAAATAAAAACTATATGTTGTTACAGTATAGTTTTTTTTTTAAGACTGGCTGCTGCTTTTTCTATCACTGTTTTTGATATGTTTTTCACTAATGTAGAAGGAGATTATTTAAGAGTATAAAAAAATTGCATTGAAAGCCATTAATTAAAGCTAGACTCTTATTAGATCATGTTTTTTAAGTGATGCCTACCACAAATATCTACACAGGGTGCTTGGATGATATTTGAGTAAATATGAGTACTTCTGTTTTCATTTTAGACTGGGGACTCCATTGTGAGACCACTTACACCAAGGATGGATTTTGGACATATATTACTCAAATTGCCACATGTTCACCTTGGATGTTTTGGATGTTTCTGAACAGTGTTTTTCATTTCATGTGGGTGGCTGTATTACTCATGTGTCAGATGTACCAGGTATTCACAAATGCATTATTTATTCTTCACTATGCTAACTGGAAACTCTTTAAAAATTCACTTCTTGCTTAAAAGATGATAATGTATTCTCTTTCTAACCACTCTTTTCAAGAATTAAAATTTTAATTTACTTTTCCTTTCTGTCTCTTTTTCCTTCCTCCTCTTCTCCTTCTTCTCATATTACGAACTTTTGACTTTGGATACCACTCTTGACAGAACTCTTTATTTCTGTTTTCCCTGATTCAGATACATCCAATTGAGTATATTTGTGAGCTTAGATTGATGATGCCACTAATTTTGTTTTCATTTTAATAGTAATGTTTTATTACCCACAGATACCAGTATTTATTTAAGTCTTTTTTTAAATTAAGGACTTTTTTAAAAAGCTTATTCTTAAAGGGGCTGATGGAGAGGTGGTCTGTGTACACAGTGTCCATCTCTCCATGTGTGTACAATGCCAAGTAACCTGTTTTTAAATATTTTCCCCATTTAACTAGCTAATTTTCATGGAGTCAAAATGATGTCATGTAAACTAGCTTAATGATCTCCTAATGGAAAACCAAAAACAGGCTTCATCGTTTTTCTCTCTGTCTTGGTCCTCTTGAGAATTAACTTATTTTATATTAAATATTGAGAGAGTTAATGGTTTGCTTTCCCTTATCTCTTAGATATCATGTTTAGGTATTACTACAAATGAAAGAATGAATGCCAGAAGATACAAGCACTTTAAAGTCACAACAACATCTATTGAAAGTCCATTCAAGTACGTACATATTTATGAATTTAATATTTTCCCTTGGCATATAAATTTCCTACTAAACCAGACTCAGCAGTTTTCTAGTGAGTATATCAAAGAGAAGTGTTTTCTTTAGGTATGGCAATAGGATATTAAACAAGAAATATTTCTTTTACTTAGCAATATGTAAAATAGCTTAAAAATCCTATTGAATTCTAGATTTCTACCAGACATAGCACTGGTTAGTTTATCATAACTTTAGAATTCACTACATTAATTGTTTCTAAATTTGTGATTCTTTTTTTCTTAATTGCACAATTTGGATTTTATTGACCTACTAACATTTAGTATTTGTTCTTTAACCTTTCACTCAATTTACAAATTTTCATTAAAAAATGAATGTTATCCAGATAAGCAAAATAAGATTTTTAAAAATACAGTTAATGGAAATTCATATTTAGAGAAATTTTCCAGACGGTAGGGCAGCTACTTTTCAGTGAGAATTATTTATTTCCCCCAAATGATAGAAAAATTCTAACATGCCTAGTTTTATATATTTTTAAGGTAAAATTGACATATAACACTATATTAATTTTAGGTGTACAACATAATCATTTTTGTATACATTGCAAAATGATCACTGCAGTAAGTCTAGTTAATACTTGTCACCATACATAGTTAAAAAAATAATTTTTTCTGTGATGAGAACTTTTAAGATCTACACTTTTAGCAGCTTTCAGAGATGCAGCCCAGTATTATTAACCATAGTCACCATATTGTATATTATATACCCATTACTTATTTATTTTATAAGTGAAAATTTGTACTGTTTGACCGCTTTCACCCATTTCACCTCCACCCACCCCCCCACCTCTTACCTACGACAACCACCAAACTGTTCTCTATCTATGAGCTTGGTTTTTGTTTGTTTGTTTGTTTAGATTCCAGAAAGAAGTGAGATCATATGGTATTTGCCTTTCTGGGTCTGACTTATTTTATTTACCATAATGCCCTCAGGTCCATCCATGTTGTTACAAATGGCAAGATTCCCTTCTTTTTTATGGCTGAATAATATTCCAGTGTTTGTATGTGTATATGCATACTACATTTTCTTTATCCATTCATCCATCAATGGACACTTAGGTTGTTTCTATATCTTGGTTAGTGTAGATAATGCTGCAATGACCATGGAGGCGCATTTATCTTCTCAAGTTAGTATTTTTATTTTCTTTTGGTAATTGCCCATAAATGGAATTGCTGGGTCATATGGGTCATATAATAGTTCTATTTTTAATTTTTGAGGAATCTCCATGACGTTTTCCATAGTGGCTGCGCTAATTTACAATCCTACCAGTAGTGCTTAAGGGTTCCCTTTTGTCCACTGCCTCACTAACACTTATTATTTTTAGTCTTTTTGATAATAGTCATTCTAAAAGATGTGAGGTAATACCTCATTGTGGTTTTGATTTGCATTTCTCTGATGATTAAAGATCTTCAGCATTTTTTCATGTACCTGATGACAATTTGTATGTTTTCAGAAAAATATTTATTCAGAATTTCTGCCTATTTTTTAGTGGATTGTTTTTTTGTTTTCTTTTGTTTATTTCGTTTTTCGCTATTGAGTTGTAAGAGTTCTTTATATATTTTGAATATTAATCCCTAATCAGATGTATGATTTGCTAATATTTCATCATTCAGTGAGTTGCCTTTTCATTTTGTTATGGTTTCCTTTGCTGTGCAGAAGCTTTTTAGTTTGATGTAATTCCAATTATTATTTTTGCTTTTGTTACTTTTGCTTTTGTTGTCAGATTCAAAAAATCATCACGAAGACCAATGGTTTCAGGTCTTATGTTCAAGTCTTTAATTCCTTTTAGCTTAATTTTTGTGTATGGAGTAAGGTAGTGGTCCACTTTCATTTTTTTTTTTTTTTGCATATGGTTATCCAGTTTCTCCGACACCATTAAAGAGACTGTTCTATTTTTATATATATACCTTTTTAAAATTTGAATTCAGTTTGATGCTAAGAAACAGTAGTTTCCTAATTATATGAAATTTTTAGAACTTGGAGTTTTATTCAAGCTACTTGCCTACCACGTTCAAGCTTTTGCAGTGCTATTAATTATTGCATGGTTCTGGAAATCAAGCAAACGTTTAATTAAAGCAAAAATTGGGTAGTTTTGAGAATTTTCCCATAGGCACAGTAATTATATAAGATGTAAAACTGACTACTTTTCCAAAGATGTTCTTAAAGTCCTAAAATTCCCTGAACTTATCCTGGACAATTCTTTTTTTTACATTGTTACTTTTAGGTACACTGCCAAATTCATGTTGTTGTAATTATTTTGTCTTTTACTTTCTCAATTTTGGATATAGTTTGTCTCCTTGCCAAAGAGCCATCAATCAAGGAAAGGTTTTATCAAAAATTACATGTGACACAGGAATGAAATACAAATTTGAATAACTTTAAAATATAATTGTGTAACCCATTAAGTTAGCAAAAGAGAAAAGAAAAACCAGAGTTGGCCAAGCTGCGAAGAAACATGAATGAGTAAATATTTTGTATAGTTATAAACAAGTCCTTTTTGGCAAGTAACCTGAGTTTTTAAGTTTAGAAGAAAAATATATTTAACATCAAAATTATATTAAACTCATATATTAAATAATTGTACTAATAGACTTTTTCTTTTTCTCTTTTCTTTTGGTGGGGGTGGTTTAGCCATGGATGTGTAAGGAATATTATAGACTTCTTTGAATTTCGATGCTGTGGCCTCTTTCGTCCTGTTATCGTGGACTGGACCAGGCAGTATACAATAGAATATGACCAAATATCTGGATCTGGGTACCAGCTCGTGTAGAAATATCTTTATCATACGAAGCATATTGCTGAGTGGTGCCTGGAGATTGTGTCTGTCCGTGTCTCTCTCACACTAGAATCCACATCCTTTGAACAACAGCATGCTATATGTAGGGCTAACGGCAAATTTTTCAGTCTTTTTTTCAACACTTTTATTAACAAAAGTAAACATGGACAGAACACACTGCCACTTCTGGGAAGAGTAAACATCTTAAGGTGGGAATTCACAACATACTCAACTTTTTGGTTTTGTTCTCATAACATTTTTCATGAAAAAAGTGTAAACTTATTCTGTTGACAGATATGGTATACTAAGCAGAAATGTTAGAGTCTAGCTAAAACTAAATTTATGGTATATGGCCAAATTTTATGATGCAATCTACTAATAGTATTGCATTTAATTCCATGAGAGTTGTCTTAAATTGATTCAGACTAGTATTATGTACCTTTTAGAATGTACATGTAAATACTGTAATGAAAATCATGTGGTTTTCTTAGGGATTCTGTAATGTGTCTTCAAAGGCACGAGAAAATAATGTTCACAAAAAAA
Organism: Pteropus alecto; assembly: GCF_000325575.1. NCBI lineage: Eukaryota > Metazoa > Chordata > Mammalia > Chiroptera > Pteropodidae > Pteropus > Pteropus alecto. The sequence goes on from NW_006443138.1 coordinate 12,260,909, forward strand.
ATGTGCTAACAACATTTTATTGCTATCAGCAGTTGCAGTGCTGATATATTTCTAGTTCAGTGAAATAATTTGTAGTAACCTTGCTTTGAGGTTTTATGGTCTGATAATAAAGCACTTGCATGAGTATAGTAAGTCATGTTATTTTGTTCAAACTTAAAAGCCCTACTAAGTGCATGATACACCTCATAGAATGTATACTAGCACATACTGTCCAGTAAAGCATAAATTAGAATTTAATTTGATGTGTGAACAGTCCAATTTTTAAGAGTTGAGGTATTTTCAAGAAAAGGCAGAATAAGTTATTGCAAAATTCTCAGTAATAGAAATGGATATACTTTTTAAATTCTGAACTGCAAAATAAATTATAGACAAAATAATGGAGTTTGGCTAAAGATAGAGCATGATCTCTGTACATAGCAATGTGAATTTTAAAAAAGCTAATGGTATATTCTGATTTTAAAAATATGACCTAACAGTTCAACCCCCAATGGTATTTTAATTTTCTCAATATTTAATGTTTTGAAATTTGTTAATGTTTGACACAATTTCAGAAAGATTTTCTTATTGTTAAACGTGATGCACTGATCAATTTTTGTTGCAGCATTTTTATACTCACAGTGAACTATTTGTTACTCCTTTCATAAATATTGTTTACAGAGTGAGACTTGGTTTAGTCCTCTTAAGTGCTGTAGCAAACTGTGGTTCGAGCAACCTGTGGGAAATCTGTGAGAGGGAATGGGCTAGGGGAGGGTGGGGAAAGGGTGGTCAGACCGACGACAGATCCTAGACCAGTGTAAAGATTGTGTATCTGTATATAAATAATTTATCAAATAGTTTTTCTTTGTGTCTGTATGTGTTAGTGTGTTTAAAGCTGCTCATTTCATTTTATCCAACCAAAAAAAGGGAGATAACTAATGAGCTTCTAGTGATGTTCAGTATTGCTGTTAATAGGCATTATACCCTGCAAGTTCACTGCATGTCTGATGCTTGGTAAAATTAGTATTCCCTGTAAGATGCAGATTACAGGCATTAAAGCAATCTAGTGGTATACCCGCCCCTTGCCTTAGTAAGAGGAGCAGTGAAAATGTATATAGTTGATGTTCAGTATTTCCAAGTACCATTTTTATATAGTAGTTTTTTGACCACAAGTCACACATCAAAAAGATTACCCTTAGTATATGTGAGTGTTTTAATATTAGAACATTGGCATATGTACTTTATTTTTGAAAAGGGAAGAGATGGGTGTGGAGTGGCAATAGCATTGTGCCATTTTGTCATAGAGTGTAAAAAACTGGTTAACTTTACAAATGTCTCTGCTAGTTTTGACTACTAATTGGGAGAAATTTGAGATAATTTTTAAATTCAAAGTTATTTATAAAAGGCTAGAATTTGTTTTAATTTTTTGTATTTTGAGCCACTTCGTATGGAGACTCAGTTGCAATTTTTATTGAATACATTTTTATTAACAGTCAAATAGAATAGTGGTTTTCTCAGTTTGCATAAGAGTGTTGTTACCATGTTCTTTCTTTGTGGTACAATATTCATTTCAGTGCAGAAGCGATGTTTTTTTCTGTTAAATTAAAAAAAAAAAACCTCTAGGCATATAAATTACATGGAAAATATTAGCAATGTTAAAGCTTTAGTACTAATCATCCCATAGTACCAGTGAAATCTATAACTCAGAAATGGTCAGATGATCAGGAGCCAACTATGCAGCAGTGTGCCCTCTGTTTAGTTGTCTGTAGGTCTTGTGTGTAGAACCAGCTTAACCCAGTTCTAAAGCTGTGTATGTGGTGACCCTTTGGGGAATACTTCATATTGGCTTAATTGGATACATTTAGCAAATAGGAACTTGTTTCTCAGCTCTGAACATGAATTTCTTTTGAGTTTTTTTTCTTTCATATTTTTATGGTTCCCAGGAGTTTATTTGCAATATCAGTAGGCATAAAACGGCATCCTTTTACTTATACTATGGATATTTTTATTTTATATTTTCTTTATTTATAACTGTGCCAAGTATTATTTTGCTACTTACTGTGTTACTCTGTGGAAAGAAAAACCTGTAAAGTGTTTAATAAATTAGCTCTCCTTACATAAATTAAACCTGTCAAAATTTTGTAAAATATTAATCAGAATAAATATTGACTCTTAAATGTGTGCTTATTATTTCGCTCGATTCATTTCAAGAAATTGATGAAACACTGGTAGTGGTACATATGATATGAAAAGATTATACATTTATATCTGAGTTAACTAGGATTCAAGTTGCAGGATTGGAGAAATTGGCAAGTAAAAGGTGGTGATGGGATTCTAAAACAACCCCAATTTTGTGTATTTGTGTAATTAATATTTTTTTAATAAAGAATTTTTCTCTAAGAATTTTGGATTCCATGGAGTTAATTAGGATCCTCAGAAACTGTATGAATCTTCAAGTTTTAAATATGAGTACGTCTAAAGACAGTGTAGTAAAATATGGAAAAATGAAACCTACCAAACGTTGATATTAGTTACTTGAGAAGCAATGAATGAGAAATCTTTTTTATTTGGAAATTTCAAAAAGACAAATTATGATGGAACCATTTCCTGTTGTTCACATGATCGTCTATGGTTTAATTGAGAACTCAGTGGTATTAAATATTTTCATATTGGATTTAGTACTCATTTCATAATTGTTTTATAATATTGAAAGTAATGCCTCCAATGATATGTAGAGCTCCAGTAATTATCATTTGCACAAGGTATAAAATAAAGCAAATTCTACAGGAAGCCATCAGTTTTCATTCCAGTTAAGTACTTTTGTTTTCTTCATTGTCTAGTTGTGTGGATCAGATGCCTCCTCTCCCCAAATCCTTCTTAGATTGATATATTGTACCTATGATATGGATGTCTGGTTGTAAGAGTTTATAGAGATATTAGAAACAAGTGGTACATACCAGAACAAGAAATCTTAGCTTCTTGTCAGAAAGTAAACCTTCAGTTTCATAAAGTTCTTGGTATAAGAGGTTTCTATTAAATATCTTTGTGTCTTAAAATAGGAAAATCTGTAATTCCAAGTGGAATATTCAGAATGTCCCGTGATGTTGGTCAGCTAAGTCACAAACTCAAGATGTCTCAGCCATGTCTCTTAAACGCATTGCTTTTGGACCATAAATGTTTTGCTCACATAAATTTAACCAGAATATGTCTGTCATCAGAACTTACTTGGATCGAAAAATACTTTTTAATAATAGATAGTAATGTTTCTAGCACTCAGAGAGAGACCATTTCCATTTAAAGCATTAGAAAGCCTCTTGCTCCCGCCGCTGCTTCTTGGATCTGTAGATTTGTTTTCATCAAATTTGGAAATATTTTCTTCTCTTTCAAGAAACTTTACATATATTAGGCCACCTGAGATTGTCCTACAGCTCATCGATCTATTCACTTTTTAACTTCTCTTTTTTTCCCATTGTTTATTTTGGATAGTTTTTATGTCTTTAAGTTCACTTAAATTTTTTCTGCATTGTGTGCCATTAATACCATTCAGTGTATTTTTCATCTTCCACTTATAGTTTTTGCTTACAATATCTGATTTGGACTGTTTTTATATTTTCCACATATGTACTTTTTGAAAATATGGAGTACAATTATAATTAACTTTAATATCCTTACCTAATTTTCACATCTGTCAGGTCTTGGTTGGTTTTGATAGATTTTTCTCCCTCTTTATGGATCGTATTCCTGCTTCTTTAATGCCTGATAGTTTTTGATTGGGTGACATGATGATGCCAGACACTATGAACTGAATACTAGATATCACTGTATTCCTATAAAAATTCCAGAGCTTCATTCTAGGATGTAGTTATTTGGAAACAATGATCCTTTCAGGCTTTGCTGTTAACCAAGATTTGTTAGGCAGGACCAGAGCAGTGTTCAGTTTAGGGTTAATTGGGCCCCATTAGTGAGGCAAGACTTGTGTACTCACTCCATCCAAAGCCCCGTGAATCAGGTTTTCCAATCTCACTGGTAGGAACAGGCACTATTCCTGGCTACATATGAACACCAGACACTTCCCTGTGTCTTTCAGATGGCTTTTTCCCAGTCTTGGGTAGTTAGTTACCTCACATGAAGACTCGCAAGCTGGGGGTTGGGATGTTCTCTGCTTATTTCTGGAGTTTTTTTCCTCTGGGCAGCTCTGTTGTCCCTCCAATTCTAGCCACCTTAGTCCCTCTGGATTCTCGGCTCCATCTCCTCAAGTCAGGGTGCCTTCCAGTCCCACCTGTGTTCTCCCTCCTTCCACTTTAGTTTGGAAACTTTCAAAGCAGTAGACGCTAATCCTAAGACTGATCTCATTTTCCCCATTATTGTCCTCTGTTGTCTATTGTCCAGTGTCACAAAAACCACCATATTTTTTCAATGTAATTTGTGGTTTTGATTGTTTCAAGTGAGAGGGTAAATCTAGTCCCTGTTATTTTAACTTGGCTATAAGTAGAAGTCCGAGGTAATAAATATCTTTTTTAAATGTGTTTGACTTCTAATATGGAAAATATTGGTATATATAACTCATAAACAAAAGCTTTTTGGGGTCTTCGGTAATTTAAGAATATAAAGGGGTCCTAAGATAAAAAAACATTTGAGAACCAATGGTTCAGACCAGCATTTCCCAGTGTTCCTTAAAGTGTTAGTGGCTCCATGGACAACTAATTTAGTGTAAGGCTTTCTTCAAGTTAAAACAGACTTCTCAACCACAGGATCTCAAGGCCTTCAATATACTAGTGTGCACTGTGAATTTATGGGGATATATAGAGATAGATAGCTGCAAGACTCCCTACACTTAATGATGAAGATGTTTGGGAACCAGAGTTGTTACCAGTCCTTCACAAATACAACAAATCACCACAAGAGGCTGAAAATATCCCAAATGGATTGTTTTTAAAACAAAAATATGTATTTATTTACCATGCAGCACTTTAACATCACAGATTACTTTGGGGCCACCCTCTCAACTTATATTCAAATAATGGAAGTAATTCCTCCCAGAGCAGAGTCTGCCCAAAGCCAAATTCTCCATTCCCAAAACCATTGGCAACTAAGTTTACAGTTTTGGAGTAGCTGTTTTGCCGTGGCTCCGAATTTAAGAATAATTTATAAATGGATGTCTAAATTGTTTATCAGGCAGAAATCTCAAATTACCAGGTACTTGTCAACTTCATTTAGAATATTTTCCTCTAGGATATCTACTAGTGTCTCCAGTACAACTTGGGAGACATGGTAAGTATGGGAAATGTTGGCTCTGTGGGGGAAAGTTTAATATATATAACATTCTGGTTATCTTTGCTGCCTCGAACCACCCCAAAATTCAGTAGCTTAAAATGGAATTTTTTTTTTTCACAATTCTGCAATTTGGTCAAGATTCAACAGGAATAGCTCACTTTGCCCCACTTGTCAGCTGGGATGGTTTAAAAACTGGGGACTAGAATAATCTGAAGGTTCACTCACATGTCTGATGGTTGATACAGGCTGATGGATGAGATCTCAGCTGAGGCTTTGGGTGTATTACCTACATGTGGCTTCCCTGTATCATCTGGCTTACTCAAAACATGGTAGAGCATCCTAAGAGAAAGGTAGGCAGAATTTTTTTTTTACCTAGTCTTGTCCGTCAAATTTTCTTAGTTGAAAACAAATCACCAATGTTGGCCTTTGTTTATAGGGAAGGGAAATTAGACTTCATCTTTTGATGGGAATGCCAAAGAATTGTGGATGTTTTAAAATTACCACATATTAAAGAAATCAAGTCAACCTATCTCCTTTATTGCTAACTTCTCCAGCCTGCTTAAAAGGTGTACCCCTCTCCTAGAGTGGAATTGGTAGGCCTTATGGAACATGTTTAGTGCTCGAGGTTATGATGTAAATTAACAAGAATTCTTTTACTTGGCACACCCTCAACTTCTTCCCATTATTTTTTGATGTCATACATAACACACACCCCCTTTAGCTTTTCAAAGTAAGCAATATGGTATGTTAAGATAGTCTTTGGAAAAGATTGTGTTCACAGATCAGGCTAATTCAATTTTACTGAAACATAGACCAATTTCACAACCTACCCCTGGAAAATAAAAGGTTGGATTGAGCTTCTGGTAAAGAATTAAGATTTTCTGGGGAAATAATAAAAACACTCCTTATATAGTCTAATGCTCTTTTCTGTCTGAGCCAGCTGAATGTGCCAGGATACAACATTCTTTGCTACTTATGCAAAATTGAAATATGTGAGAAGAGCAATCCTTTCCAGGATTTAGTAGAGAGGAGAGCCTAAAAAAGTCACCCTAAGCCTTGGATTCTGTAGTTTGTAGGCTGCTGTTTTTAATGATCTTTTGGCAGAGAGAAATCAAAAGAATTTTTAAGTGTTTTTGTTTAACAGTGTGCCCACTCTAGTGTGCCTTTCTCAGAAGCTTGTTAAAAGGGCTGTGGCCCGGCCCCTACAGATTCTTCTTCTGTGGGGCTGAAGTGGGGCCTAAGAATCTTACCTTTTCATGTTCCCCGGTGATTCTAATGCAGATTGTCTAGGAGCTATACTTAAACTGCTCCAAAAGAGAGAAAACCACCCAGCTGCTACAGGAGATGCTGCAATGCTGAATGCCAGCTCTGAGGCATCTGAATGGTGAGGCTTGTTGCCTAGTAACCCTCACTATTGAGGCATACTTGCTATCTTAAAAAGAGGTCTTTTCTAACAGCTGTAGTGCACACATTAACCCAGTGAGTCAATTGAGTAATGAGGTGGACTCTCTTTATCAAAATGCAAGTAGGGACCTAAAGGATTTTCCACTAAAATCACAGGTTAACTGAAAGACAATGAACACCCGAATCAAGCTGAAATTTTATTTAAAATGTAAAAGAAATGGTTCTTGAAAATGCTGATGAATAAAGCAAAAGGATACAGTGCTCTCTTCCTACTATCTGGCCAGCCTATCCAAGTATAGAGCAACATACAGTACGTAAGTGATGGTAAAATTTCACAGTAGTTTAGTGTTAGATTATTCATGCCTAGATTATATAGCGATTCTCAGTGTGCGATCTCAGTTCTGGGTTTATACCTTTACTGAGCATGAACAAGGGCTCCTGCTCCTTGGCCATAGCCAAATCCTTTAGGCCCAAAGTTCTTTGCATAGCATCCTACAAAAGAAAAGGGAGAGTTAGTACAAGTCCATTAAGCTTTGGTAACATTGCTTATGACCCATGCAACAACACCCCCATAAATTAAGAAACAAAACTTGGCTACACCAAAAAGAGTTCAACTTAATGTAGTATCCTATAGCTGCAAAGGCCAAGACCAAGCATTCTGGTTGCACAGTGTTCAGCTCATAGTCCCGCTGAGTTACAAGCATAAAAATCAGGCCAGGCAACATATTTGTCAATTACCTTATATACTCATATATACAAAGCATATACTCACAGGCTTTGCCTAAAACATGGAGTTGACAGAAGACTATTTTTCATGGGGTTTTTATTTTTATTAGTAGGGGAGGTTTAAATGATCAGGAACTTAACCTTATTGTAGCATCTAAAATTGTTCTGTGGTTCTGTGCCACCTGTAAGCATCCTTAGATCTTTTCAAATAGCCAGTGACACTATCCCTACTTGCTTTGCCCCCATGTTCAGAGTACTTTTCTGTTTTTAAATGCTAGTGACATCTCACTAAACAATAGCCAGTGTGAGATATTCACATGGATAGCAAAACTGAAATTACCTTTACAATAGATTTCACCTTCTTTCTCAGTCAGAGTCGTTGATTCAAGACTCTTCCCACACTTGGCACATCGGAAGCAGTTTTTGTGCCAGGGCTGGAAGAGACAAATGAGTATAAGTTTGAGAGGCCGGTTTCCTGCAGTTCAACTGAGACGCTCAGGAAGATCAATCCAAAGTGAGCGCCTGTGTGCTGTGGTTGGAACTAGACCACCCTAGTATCTCCATTCTTGGCCACCTACAAAAGGTCTGAGTGCAAACTTCCTTCATAGAAGATATCGGCTGGGAGCTGCGGAAGGGCCATTTCCCTCAGGGTAGCCTGAGCCCTCTGCAAGCCTGCTGTGCACCTTTAAGGGAATGCCTCCTTCACGGTTGAGACCACAGCGGCTCAAAAAGGTGAAGTGGTTAAGTAACTTTTCCAAATCCACCCACCAAATTAGCACCAGGCGTCCTGACTCTGGTTCACTGATTTTTTTTCCAGTACATTAAATAACCTGCAGAGTTCAGATTTGTTAACAGCCTGGCCTTTTTAGTTAACAGCTTTCAGCAGCGCCCCCTATAAAAACAAGTTCCTTTTAGACACAGATGTGATTTGTCAAGGGCAGCACTTCAAAAAACAAATGATTCAGATGGAAATGCAATTAAGAAAAGGTTCAGTCCAAGGCATTTATTTATAAGACAGAGTGCCTGAGTGGATGTGGAGAAAAGGAGCGAAGAGTGGTCACTCACTGTCATTAAAGCAACACAGCACTTTACCTTTCCCGCTCCGATTATCTTCTCGGCCGCATATACGGAATCCCCACATCTGGAACACTTCTCAGCGCCTCCGTACTTCTGAGCAAATTTAGAATTGTTTGGATTGGTTGTAGGCCTATGAGGCTGAACACTTGTGGAAAGGAGAAAAAAAATTAGGCAAGATTTTCAAAGAGCCCTTTTAAGTACATAAAGCAGGCACAATGGAACTCGTAGACTTAATGCTATACTATCTCATGGCTGGATGCCTTCACAGGCCAGCAGATGGGAAAGAAGAAAGAAGTTAATCTCAGGTGCTGGCCAGAGTTATTACTTTAACTTATTTATGGGCTAATTATTGTTTCAAAAAGACCCAAACTTAAATATCTGTTCTCCTGAGTCTAAACTCGTCAAAATTCATTTAATCCCCATTGCTAGCCTCTCCACTAAACTGTTAGTCTATGCTTTATAAAATCCTATCATAGCACGTATTTTTAACCCAGAGTCATATTAGTACCACTAGAATCACACCTTGCTTTTTATGTCACATGAGATTGAAAAATCAGTGTGAACTTAAGCAGTTTTTGCATATAGGCCAATTGACTTAAGTAGTCTATAATTAAGAAGGTTAAGCATGTTTTACAAATTAATTTCCCAATATATCTTAAGTAGGGGAAAGGTGAATATGCCACTTTCTTTTCTTTCTTATTTTTTTTAATTTTTTTAGGCGAGGCAACCTTTGGTTGCCCTCACAGATTGCAAGGACCTTGTCAGCTTACAATCCCTTATTCTTTTATTTTTTACACCTATAGCACCTGGTCTTCCTAGGTGGTCTCCCATCCAAGTGGTATTTTTGCACTATTACAGGCCACTGGGTAAACCATATTTTCCTAGCTCTCTGTAACTTTTTTCTGTTCCATATGTAGGTGCAGCTACAATACAAAACACCATTCCGGGCTTTGAGAAGATTTAATGGCCCTTCTAGAACCTTATAAGTTAGTTGAGCAGATAAGCTATAACAACAGCACTCAAAAAATGGTAACTAAGCACCAATTTCTTCCTACTGGAAAAAAATACAGCATTTTTTGAATCATGTTTGATGTGGCCACTGGACATTTTACCTTTAGCAACAAATACCAATTCACAGTGCTGATTTTTCCAATTGTCTCTAACGTAGGCATATGTTTTTAAATGTCCCAACCTACTGTATATACTTACCTTTAAAAGTGATCTTTAAAAGCCATTCCCAGTCATATCCAACACTTCCAGTGACAAGTTTCCCAACAAAAATTTCCAAATCTGTTGATGGTTATGTTAACAAGAACTTCATATAGATTATCTCTCACCTGCCTTCTAACAACTTTGTAGGGTAAGGATAATTGTTATCTCATGTTACTGACGAAGAAATAGGGTCTTAGATGTCAAATCATTTGCTGAAGAGCTCTAGAGACTGCACTGGTAAGCCGGAACTGAAAGATGCAGGTCTGCCTCAATGAAAATATTCCTGCCCACTCAGTGCTGCCTCTCCAGAAGACCCTTGTGAAGGTGTTTGGTCTCGTAACTGTTAAAATCACCACGTGCCACAAGAGTGGCCCAGACTACAGGTGCTCCCGAAGTTAAGTCAATAAGAAAGGCTTCTTGGAAAAAGAAGTCCCTATACCTGCTTCTGAAGGATAAGTAGCATGTGGCCAGCCTAAGAAGGGGAAGAGTCGAGGGCACCAGGTGAAACAGGCTAGCACAGAGGGCTTGCCAGTTATTGGTAAAGCTGGAGAAATAGGAGTGGATATAGGGTCCACTGTGTCTCTGTGACTTTAAAACTATTGCCACAATCACTGACTGACTTTTGGGGCCATGGATGAATTTGGTTTTGTTTGGGGGAGAGTGTCTAAGTATGTGTGTTTTGAAAGGTTTGACATATGATCTTAGGAAACAAGTAAATTTTAACAAGTTGGAAAAGGAGAGCAGAACAAGAACGATGAACTTTAACAAAGACAAAGGTAAGCTGGGCTGCTGCAAGTGACGGCAGGCAGCAACGGATGAGTCGGCCCTTGCACAACTGGTGCACAGCAAGACGCTACTGCTCAGAAACCCTGAGTGTGGAAACAAAGCCAAGAACAGAGAAAAAGGCGGGCCTCAGTGCAGTACACATTGCAGTGGAAAGAGCACATGTTTGGGAGCCAAGTGCACATAGGTTCAAATCCTGGCTCTGCCACTTATCTGTGTTGACCTGAAAGTTAATGTCCTGTCTATAAAATAGGGACAAAGTATTTAAACTCAGAGTAACTGTGAGGATTGTATATAATGAACATAAATATTCAGCAGACAATAGGCACTCAATGATTATTATTTCAGTCATACCATCATGTATCATGTTTAAAATTGTAACCTAGTGACACTAGGTTAAATTCCAGGCTCTACAATTAACTAGCAGTGTGACGTTAGGCAAATCACTTAATTCTCACTGTCTCAATTTTTCTTAAGATGGCAGGGTTATTGCGAGGACTAAATGAGCTAACGTATGTTAATACTGCGGGAAGGGCATGATTTACAGTCTTGTCCAGGGAAGACCATCTTATTGGAGCATTACACCAGTTTTGGCCTCGTCAACATAAAATGGATATGAAAAAAAAAAAGGTGAAGTTCAAATGAGGGAATTATTGGGACAAAAACAGAAATGAAGAGGAAGAAATTAAGATAAATTAGGTGATTGATGTAGCCTAAAAATGAAATAACTAAGTTTAAGTTTAGCAGACTTAGCATCTTGCTACTTTGGTACTGAAACTTTTAAAGTTCAATACTAATGTCTCAGAGTCAAAAACCAAAAAAAATTCAAGTTTTAAGTAATATTAAGTTAGAGAAAAGTTAATTTCCTAATGAGGAAATATTCTCACATGAAAGAATGAGGAATTTTCATTGACCGCTTAATTGCACATGAGAAATGCATCTCATGATTCAGATACCACATTTCTTTATCATTTGACTTCATGACATCTGGTCTCTAAAGTGCTGTGAAATGGAAGTAAATTTAAAGCACCTGATTTTGAGAACATCATGACTCTTTGATACACCTTGGAATGCTCTCGAACCAGGATTAGAAATCACTGGAAAAATCACTAAGAACTGTTAGGTCTAACACTGTCTATATTTCGAGCTTAAAGAATAGTCACTAGTTTATCCTAAAAAATTTGCGTTGTTCTGTTTACTTAGTTTAAGCTAAAAATCTGAAGACTTCCAGCTCCCTGTTAAACAAGCAACATTAATTATCATAGCATTTCTGAATGTAGCAAACATGGTCCTAACTCACCTCTCTGGCTTGATGCCCAGCCTCTCGCCCCGGTCCATGTTGAGTGTGCCAGCGCCCTGGCCATAACCGTAGCCTTTTGGCCCATACTTCTTTCCATAGCAGGATTTGCAGTAGATCTCTTCATCATGGATTGCCACTGTTGTGCTATCTAAATTTTTCCTGCACACCACTGGGGGGGGGGGCGGGGGGGACATTAGAATTGAAAAATGTGCCAAAGATGCCTTTTTCCTGAGAACAATGGTGGCACAGACACATGGTCTACAAATGGTGAAGGCACCGGCTTTCTCACATCCCTAGTTTAATTCTGTGGCTTCCCAAAAGCCATGAGACAGCATCTGGACCAGTCGGATGTGACTACGTTGGATGACTATTTGCCTGCCTTCATGAATATGACGCTTGTTTCAGAAATGTATCAGAATTTTAACATCTGAAGCCTCAAAAACTTTTCAATATGATTTGCCTCTGGCAGGAGGGAGAGATGTTTGAAATGGTTATAACCACATGCACAAAAGGAACAAAACTAACCCTTTGCTTCCAGTCTCGCAACACTCAAAATCTTTTCAGCCTCTCCATACCAAGTATTGTTAAATCAACCTAACAACCAACAAAAAGTGGTCAAGTGCCCTGGGGGAGTTGCCTCTGTCACCTCACCTCCCCCAAAAGAACCCCCTGGGATAAAAACCGTTTTCAATCTAAAATTCTAGTTTTCATCACTAGTCCAGAAGAGAAAAAGTATTATTTTTTCATCTCACCACTGGCTTCTCTAGCAGTGATAAGTATGTCTGAAAATCATCAAGCGGTTTAAAGTTTGCATTTGTTTGCCCTTTCGTCCCAAAGGAAAATGCATTCTTTCTTGATGGATTTCTTGCCACAAGGCATTTCCACGTATCCTACACTGCATAAAATTGCCAAATGTCATCATGTTTTATCCAGACATTATTTCACTTTCTAAAACTTCAGTTAAGCCTGAGAAAAAAAGAAATTGTGAAGGACCTTATTGGTAGCACAGTCAGGCAGCTGGAAATCCAAGTTTCGTGTAGTAGAAAAGGGGTCTCCCCCCTTATTTAAAAGGGGAGAAACAAGAGGAGGAAGGAAAGAAAGAGAAGGGCAGGGAAAGGCAACTAGCTGGTTAGCCGAAAACAGAGGTAAATCATGAAGTTTCTATCACCTTAGATCGAAGTCTTCTCAGGTAGGATAGAACTGACATCACCTACTCATATCTTACTGTCGAGACTCAAGTACTGAGAGACGTTTGCTCAAGACATAGTTAACCTAAAATCGTACACTGCTGAAAAACAGACATCCTTAACAGAATAAATATAAATTAATATAAAAGCTATTTTGAAAAACTCTATAACCAAAGTAAGTTTAAGTAAATGAAGATTTTTCTGTGTAACCACCTCTCCTTCCCCCAGTCCTCACCCCTATTCAAACTACTCTGAATTATTTTCTTAAAAGGCTGTAGTCATCAGAGACAAGTATTAGGGAGGAGTAGTAAAAATGACCAGTAAAGAGCTTGACATTTCATAAATACTGACTTTATTATGATGTAGACATCATGGCTTAACCTTGATGAAACTAAGAACAATTTTTTAAGTATTTGCATTTCCTCTCTGTTCACGTACTCTTGGCTACAAACCTACTGAAAAATAGATTCTTAAAAAAAAAAAAAAAAGTAATTTCTAAGAGAAGAAATGGTTAAACCAAATCTGAGAAATGGTAGCTATCATGGGGGCATACAGAGCAAACATTCACATGTTGTATTTTTATTCTTTGTAGCTGTGGCTTTCTGTTGTCTTTCTAGTTCTCTGCAAGGCAGTTATACTACCGAAAGGTCCAGACACCTTAAGTGCTGGTGCCTAGAGGAAAAAAGACAACAAAAATTTGAGAATTTTTTCCTCAAGATCATTTCTTAGTGTAACCAAATTTATTTTTAACATGTGCAGTTTCTAACTAATTTTCACTGTTCAGTATTACAGATATAGCAAATATCTGCATGTATGGGTGGGTTCCTCATATAACAAATCCATTGTTAAAGAAAATTTTGTCATTTGAATCAGAAGATGATTAATGAAGAGCTTGCTCCTGTTTTAAAACTGAAGACTTAGCTCTCCCTAGAGGGAATATGCAGGGGAGAGGGGGCTTACCTCTAGTTCTGTTTCTTTCATTTTCAGGTATTTACTGTCTTTCTAACAAAGAGGGATGTATTGTTTTATGTTCTACTTCCTGTCTATGTCAGACACTCTGATAATTTTTCATCTATAAACAACAGTAATTCTCAACTTGTCTCTATGGGATTTTCATATCCCAAATTCCTTTCCCTCAAATTTAGGATATCAATAATCAGAAATAACTCTGAATATTCACTACCAGAGAAGACAGAATTTGAGCTTCTACACATTTGAATTTCAACTAATAGTGTGGTGAGAAACATGCAAGACGGTTTCAAAGAGAACGAGCCCAGCCAGGAAGAGAAAGCTGCGTGGATGAGGAGCCATCCGTTCATTCAGAGATCAGAGCCAGCTCATACAATGTGCCAGAAACAGCGCTTGGTGCCAGACTATAAACGACACTGCGCTCTCAGAGAATGAAGCAGGGGAGACAGATGTGATAATAAATAAAGTACAGTAAAGGCCAAATGGAGGCTAAGAGTGATGGGGACACAGGAAGGTCAAATGTCTTGGGTCACCCTGCTGTCCTTGCTGCTAGGCTAAGCACTTACAATGTCTAGGAGAAGAGACAAGTAAAAAATAATATTCTAAAATAATCCTTAACAGAACCACAATTTTTACTTAAATAAGTAAACTGAAGCCTCTTAGACATAAGTTCTGTCACAGGTCAAGCCCTGGGAGGTACTTACTGCACAGAAAGCAGCAGCGGTGGAAGCTCCTGCCATCACACTGCACCTCTTCGGCATGGTACACGGTCCTCCCACAGGCCCCACACTTGTTTCCACCTCCCCAGACGGGCATTCTGAAGGAAGAAAAAATTCATTAGAATGTCCTCATAGTGGATGAGACGTCTTACAAGCTTCCTAGGGATCTGTTTAAATCCAGGAGATAGCTGCAGATTTTGTGTCTTAATGAACTGCTCTAACCACATCTTTAAAAGGCAAAATAACTTCCTCTCCTCTCCCAAGTTACAGGTCTTTCATTAGGAAACTCTGGCTTGTCCTGCTCGTTTTTTGTTTTTGTTTTTGTTTTCCCTACTCAGAGCCTAAAACAGAACAAAGGACCAGCATTCAGTAGAACAGTAGAGGTCACCAGGCACAAAACAGACTAAGCGACTAGAATCCACAGGAGTTAAGAAAGGAGAGTGGAGAATGGAAAGGCAAACACTGCCCCCCACACCCCGTCATAATGAATAAAAAAACTCAGCTGAAGAACTTACCCTTGGGTGGAGTTTTTTTATTACATGTTTAATTCATTGCAACACCACCAAATTCTTAACATTTAACATATACAAGCTATGACACACTTTCAAGGGAGGAAGAAAGTGTATTGCCCTGCAAGAACAAGTTTTCTATTTATCTGCTGAAGTTACGTGAGATATAGCATAAATAGTTGTGCCTGTGACTAGCACAACTGCACGCATGAAACCTTGCTGTAACCACAACACACACCCATCCAGATGGCTACAATTTAAGTTTCTGTTTTCACTAATCCCAAGGTCCTCTGGTCCAGCCAATAGTTCGTTTTCCCTCTTGGATGGGGCTGTCATTCTATACAGAACATGCTACCAGGATCCCTTCCCGGCCAAGTGAATAGTCTGTCGAGTATGTCAGGATAACCTCGGAGCAATGAGGCCTGATGTGGTGGCAGAGCTAGAAGTCTAGCTCCTCGGCCGTCCCGCTGTTGATTCAGGGCCAGCACATTCTAATCCCCTTCTCAATAAGTCGGTCCATTTGGACTCCATTTAAATGCTTAGTTTTAATAGCCCACGGACTCAAGTGCTCTCGCTAATAGTCCAGAAAGTTGTCCTTTGAGGACTGTGTGTTGTGTCTGCCCCACCCTGAGTAGAATCTAAAAACACAGTGAAAGAAGTTATGTCTCCTCTGCTGAGTGCTGCCTCTCTAGGAAAGAGCTGGTTAGGAGAGCTGAGACCTTACCCACTCAAGCCTGGCTAAAAAAAGGGAAAAGTGGGGCTGCCAAGCAAAAGAATGAGGGATCTTTAATCCTTAAAATAAACAAGAGGGTGTTATATTTCCATCCTACAGCATGAAGACATCCAGAACCCAACGACTTCCTGAACACTGCGATGACATCTTTTCAAAAGAAAGGTTTCTAGAGTGAATCACTGTGATGGGCATCTTTCTAGCACACAGCATTCATTCCCTTTTCCCCCTTCGGGCAAAATTTTCTCCAGATATTCGTCAGGGAAGCAACTATCTCCTTAGTCCATGTGGTTTAGGAAAGTACTTATGAAATGTGGCCTCCTGGTGATGGATGGTCCACCATGCTGGTTATCCAGTCAAGACAAAATTCACATAAGCATTTGGTAACTTTTATACAATCTCATGCCACAACAATTAAGAGCATGAGCAGAGAATTCATCTTGTTGAACAGCACAGTCAGAGAATCAATTCGTATTTGGAAATTAAAACAAACAACAAACATGGTGCTTTATCACAGATGGTTGGAAAGCATTGGTTTAAACAGTACTGACTCCACCTTTAACTCCAGGGCTGGGCATGTGACTAGGACATGGCAACCGGATCACTGTATTCTGCATCCTGCCATAGTGACTGGTTTGAGAATGGGCACATGACCCAAGCCAGTTCAATAAAAGTTAAACACGGAGCTTCAGTTTAGAGCTGTGTGAATGTGGGATGGCATTGCTAGCAGCTGTCTAGCCACTATCAGAAAAGAACCTAAGAATGAGGCTAGCACAGAGGAAAACAGAGATGGAAATACTAGGTGTAGACACTTCTCAGCCATGCCTCACCTTATGCTATACTCTTGTTATGTGAGCCAATAAATTCCCTCTTAAGTTATCTGGAGATGGAGCTCCTGCTCCTTGAAACAAATAACAACAACACACACATACACACACACACACACACACACACACACACACACACACAAAGACCTGAGTGATATGACTAGTTACCACTAAGTCTGAACTTGCAAAAAGCCTAGTACCCCTTATTCAGACAGGAACAAAGTAATTCCAAGATCCACAAGTGTTACCAGGCTACTGTGAAGGCATCCATATAGGATCAATATCTAGCAACAACTGAATATATTTGCAAGCTTTCCTTTAGTAGTTGCATAAATCTCTTATTCCCTTCCCTGGAGACAGGTGCTCCATTGTTTAAATCCACAATGAAACCTGAGCCTGACTATAAAAGCTGACACAAAGCCTTGGCCCCAGCAGCCTGCACTGGCTTGAGTTTGGAGTGCAATTAGTGATATTGACTCTGCCCCATGGCTCCAAAGTTACTGTGTTCTGGAACGCTCATGGAGGCAACAGACATCTGCCGGAAGTGCCCTCATGATTCCTTAGGAAACGGAAAAACCAACCCAGGCTTGCAGGCCATTAATGACATTACAATTACTTAAAATTGGATTCCAAGAATTAATAGCCCAGCTGGCATTTAAAATATTTGTTACTGTCTAGGCATTTTTCATTGTATTAGAAAGTATACCGTTTAATATCAACCTAGTAGCTTACATATTCATACATATTTACTTTGGAGCAATCACCAATAAGGAGTCAGATTTCTAGTAAGACAAATGCTATCTTGGGTTGTTACTGAATAACATTAAAAAATACATTTTTAAAAAGCTAATTCATCACTTTGTTATTCTCTATTAAAGATCAGCTTGGATTTTTTAAAAAGAGGAGAGTATCTGCCCTTTATATAATTCAAGGTTACTTAAATTCACTTCTTTTAAGTCAAGTCTAATTTCTAATGTATTTTCACACCAGCCAAATGTGAACGTGTTGCCTTTTCAGGAAATACCTATCAAAGTTCTACAACATTCAGCTTACTGTGTTACAAGCTTCCTCCCCTCAGTGGATAGGGACCACATCTCTACATTCTGCACCTCGTCAGAGTACTTGGCATATATCAAAACGTCGTCATTTCTATTCTTTTAAAGAATCCTTCCTTTTTCATCCTGTTGATACAGTTCCCAATTAGATCTTATGCTTCTCAAGACAAACGTAGCACTGTCCTACTTCTCTGTCACATTTTTGGATTCTAAGTAAAATTTCCAAGTCATTAGCTTTTTTAAAGTTCCATCCATTTTAAAAACTTTCCTAAGGATTTCTGAATAACCCTCTCTGTGGTCCCAGAAAATGGTGTAATAGAAAGAGCACCCTCAGAAAGCTTCAGCTGGATTTATGTTTTTTTTTTTTTAAGCTGAATACCGGATAGTTGGATGTTCCTTATATTCTCTATTTTGAATGTCTGAAATAGTTCACAAAGGAAAGGAGGGAAGGAGAGAGGAAAGGAGGGCAGAAGGAGGCTTGGTTTAGATAGACCTGGGTTAACTTGACTATTGTAATGGTTGTACAACCTTGTGTTTATCTGTAAAATACGTAAGTTTCTTGCCTGTAAAATAGGGAAAGGTAGCTTTCTCTACCTCTTTGATATTGGGAAGACAAAACAAGGTAAACAATTGCCTTGGCAGACAACCGATAACTTGTTAGCTTGAAGAGGGAGGGGGCATCGCATACCGTCTACCTTGCTGTCAGTACTCCAGTAGGAAAACTCACTGACTAGCACTTATAGAACAAAGCTCAGAGCAACAGACAGGGTAAAGAAAACACTTAGCTGATTAGTCATTCACAAACCTTCTTTTTCTGGGACATTAAAATGCATTCCAAGTATAACAATTATTCCACTTGTGGTGACTATCTCAGACATGAAGTTCAAATTTATACTTTTAGGGTGAACTATGGACATTTCTTCTGCATTTGGCAGAGGGAAGAGTGATGATCTTCCATTTCTGTCACTCTTGGCATTGCTATGCATATTAAAAAACACACACACACACAAAAACCCAAGGCTTCATTTTTCATACAGGCATTTGGCTGCACAACTTCACAACAGCTGACATTAATCACAGCAAACTGGATTTGCACTGAGCAGTCTGGGCTGCATGCCTCACCTCAATCCTATGCATTAATTTACAGAAGGGTAAGAGGAGAAATGAAATCCCACTTAACACACATCTCACTAAAGAAGCCAAATGCGAGCTTATTCTGTTTCTCAGTATCTTGTTCTTTGGTTTTCAATGTCTGAAAGAGTTCCAGCACTAGGATTTATCCACTGCTTTAGATTAAAAAGCTTGGTTTACATCTGAACACCGATGTGCAATTTCTCTTTCCTGTTTCTCCCTCGTCAAAGACACCACCCCAAACTCATAGACCTAGCCCTACAAGAAAATTACTATAGTCTACCTCTGAGTCACCTTGTGGTAAAATTACCTCATTCGCTAGATAACCAACGAGAGCCACAAAATGAGCACATGAATCATTCTCATACCACCTGTGCTGCATTTTCCGTCTTATTTTAGAATATGAACGACTCGAATCCATGACTTCGAGTCTACATGTCGCCACTTGCAGTTTAAGTCATTCTAGTACCAAAGGTTTGGAGTGAAACCGTCTATTATCCCACATTCTAAATGCTTCCAGAAGCTTTGCCATTATACTAGAACCTGGTTATAATCCAATTTCCCGAAAGGGAGAATTTATTATAAACCAGTTTCATGGTCACTTGTTAATGAATACGTAAGTTAGAAGCACTAACAATTACAGTGATTTTTAACAAGGCCAGGGTTTAAGAGCTGTCATTAATTGAAAATTAAGTTATACTCAATGCCCATTCTAAATTTTTTTTCTTCTGCTACCCAAACTACCTTTAGTCTACTTCCCTTATCTAAGTGAATACCATGAACCAAGAATAGACTTTTCTTCTCTTAGTAATCATCTCCATGTTCCATTTGGCTCTTTCTACCAAAGCCAAATACTCAAGCTGGTCTTTAAAACAGCTCAGCCTCAGGGTGATTTAAGAGCACGAATTCTGGAGTCAACACAGTCTGACTTCTCTTCTATGTAAAATGAAGATAACTACATTTCTCATAGAGTTGTTCAGAGAATGGGATGAGAAAAATGTTTCTAGTAGGCACTCAGTGATTGGTAGCCTTTCTCATCAATATTTAGCAATGTTTGATTTTTGTTATCACTACTCATCTACCCCTACCCAACTCATATATCTCTTCCTCCTTATGCTCCTAATACCTCTCATCAGGGTAACTGACTTAGCTTCCTCCCTCATCCAGCTAACTTCTGACTTCATTTCTGTATTTCAGGTAATTCTTCTCTGGTAGGGGCAGGTAATAAACAACGTACAATGTTACTGTTTATGAAGCTCATATATAAGCATATAAATTCATCCTGGGTCAGGAGCTAAGGATAAAAGGTTCATAAGGACAGGTGCCTGTTTCTCAGGGAGTTCTGCTGTGGTGGTAGAAATACATAAACAAATGATAGTCCAACATGACCAATGTTTGTGTAGAAAGGGCTGTGCATGGTCTACTTATACAGGAATGGCAAAACAGTTCCATCTTATAGATCCTGGAATTATGCTGAGAAAGATTTTGAACTTCAGTCATGTTTCCACATTAAAGATTATTGTGATCACTAATGTCTGCTATGGAAATTTCACTACATGTGCCACCTCTAAGACACTCTTGGTATAAGAGATAAAGTGTGGAATTTAGCATAAGACAAAGTTTGAAAGTCAGCTATCAGCTCTGTGGTCTTGACCAAGTGCCTTAACTTCCTCAGCTGTAACTTGTAAAGAAGTGAGAACTCTCTCACAGGATGGCTGAAAGGATTTAATGAGATAACATTAGTAAAGTACCTAGCAAAAGGCCTGTACTCCACAAATGTTGGCTTCCTTTTCCTTCAGGAGCACTACTGGGCCTAAATGGCTACTAAAAGTTCAGTAGTTAGGTGACTTGCTGAGGTCACTGACCTCCAAAGAAGCAAATCCAGGCACATCCCTCCCATATTTGACTGTAGAACCACAAGCTGTCCCCCAACTCCTGTATCTGATTTAAGGGTTGAGACCACTCAAACTTCCTGAGAATTATCAGCCTCTGAGTTAGCAAATTATTTGTGTACAGGAATACCTTCCTCTTCACCCAACCTTCATCCATTAACTAGTAGTTAATAAGTGTCCTCTGTGTGCCAATCTCACCCCTAAACTGCTACTTTCAATCAGAAAGCTCTCTACCACTCCTCTCTAACTTAAGTCTCTTTTCACTACAGAAGGAAACTTCCCTTCTACCTAGTGAGCTCTCCTGTGTTTACCTCAGCCTCATCATTAATTACTAATTCTATATCCTGTTACTACTTATCTCTTCGACTTGGAGTAGAGCAAAATCCTTGACAGAGATTTGGATACTACTTACCAAATCACATATTGTAATTAGAATGCAACTATGCTATAAACTCAGTCACTCTGACCTCCAACATCTGCCATAGCAATTCACAATCAGTGCCAACTACAAGATATTTAATTATTCAAACAATTGAATGTTTGCATGATTTTTACATGGAGCCAAACCAAGAGTTACGTGCCAAGACTACTGTTTATTTGCCAAATGATCTTACTTTGGTTATTTGATCTGCTAGTTCTCTCGTTTTAAAAATGGAGATAATGCTTATTTATAATTAATCTCAGAACATAAGGCAGTTCTGAGATTAAACAACATATGCAAAGCACTGCCTACATATGGTAGGTAAAAATAATTATATTATCCACTATTATTCACTTATTATATTATGACTTACATAAAGCTTACTATATGTTTTACTTATGCTAAGTAGTTTACTTACAATAACTCATTTAATCCTCATAAAAACTGCGATAGGCATTATTATTTTCCCCATTTTATAGGTAGGGAAGCTGAGGCACAGAGATATTAAGTTGGCTTATAACTGTAACCAAAACAAATTACCAATTCAACTTAAGAATTAATACCAATAAAATTCAAATGAACTACATTTGAGTTCATTTGATGTTTCACTAAAACTAAACCACTGCTAGCGGCTCGAATATAATACTGGCTTCTAGGTCTCTGATTCTAGGTTCTTTTTAAATTGGGTAGTTCCTGTACTGCTGTGAGCTAGATGAGGATTTGATTCTCTCTTCACATTTCTCTTGTGGGAGAAGCCACCATGAAACCTTCTTTCCTATAGTGAACTGGGAAGTGCTTTGGCCTTAATGTATTACATGGTATGTGTCCTCTTTGTAAGAGTCAAGGACAATTAGTAGTACTAAAAGCCAGGAACCTGATATACTCTGCAAATTATTCACAATATAATTAAAATTTTTAACAATCAAAGCATGTGTCTAGCTCCCTCACAATCCAGTTTGAGAAAACTCCCCTATGTCAGGGTTCTGAATTCAAGGTCCATAGATTACTTGAAGTTCTGGGGATCAGTCAACTTGGTACAGTGTACTTTATTTCATACACTTATTTATACATTTAAAAATATTTTGAGAGGCTTCACCAGACTACCAGAAAGTCTCACAACACAAAAACATGTAGCACCATTCTAGGTAATCAAGGTCCCAAGGCAGTCTAGGGATTTCTCCACCCATTAGAGCACAAATACCATGCAAATATCAGCCCAGGAAATGATGCGGTGCTCTGAGGAAACCTGTGAATATCTGCAAAGGAAAAGAGCTGGCCTCCAGGCAAGGCCAAGGAGATAGTGTTCCAGTCTGAGTCAATGCTCTCCTGGAAGTGGCTTTCACTAATAGCCATTTCCCCATAGATTCAACAAGTGTAGAACAATGTCCAATTACAAGAAACCTCTCCAGGCTGTCTAGGCTTTGTATAAGCCTTAGGACAACCCAGCAAGGTGTGTTATACCTATTTTATAAGTTGAAGATCAGAGACTAACTTGCCCAAGGCCATCAAACCAATGGGTGCTGGAGCCGCATGTAAATTTGGGCCCGACCAGCTTCATTCCTGCCCTTCTCATCATGCTATAATTTGGCAGTTTAATCTGGACAGAGCTCCGATGAGTACTGCTTTCAGCACAGTATTTAGCAGATGCCAGTATCAATCAGTATTTGTTGAGTACATTTGGAGGAATATATTAAAAACTTACAACAGAAACGGATCAAATTTGCTAATGTGTATATTGCTTGAGTCCAATTAAATCTCTGTGTTCCACAACTGCGACCTTACTCTTTCCTTCATTTGTTTATTCAGTTAATCAATGTTGGCTCTGGTCCAACCATGTTTAAGGCGCATAAGCAAAAACTGTGAGTTTCAAGGATTCATGGGATGCAGATCCTGTCCCTACCTAATTTCATTCTGACAGGGCAAAAGAAACTAGAATCGAGAGTAGAAAGAACCTTGAGAAACAATGATAAAGTACCAGTGGCAATCAACCCAAAAGAGTAATGACCAAGAAGAAAGTGGGGGGAGACCACGGAGGACTTGATAAGATTGGTTATAGTTTGGTATGCAGTTTTTAAAGAATGTGCGCCACTCTTTTAGAATTCATTGCCCATCTCTTTCCTGAATTTAGTGAAATTATAGCCAACTTTGTGGTTTGTCCTATTTGAATTCTTGGCATTTTATTGGTAGAGCTTTAAAACAGGTTAATCAGAAAAGTTAAGAACTAAAGAGACCATTCTTACTGTCCGAGCATGAAAAGTTACCCCAAATAGAAAACATTTATAAAATGAAAATGTCCTTGGACTGCAGACTACTAATAAAACAGGTTAAACATTTTGAGTAACCATTTAAACAAGTATCGTTCAACAAACGTCCCAGCTTGCAGCGGGCGGGGACGGCGGGGGTGGGTGGGGTAGGTGAGTGCTGAGATGGGTGTCTCCCGACCTAGAAAACTCCCTTCCCTCCTGGGGTTGCCTACGTGTAGCTTTGGAACCCCCGATGTGGTTTTCGGGACCTGTTGCAGAATTTCGCAACCAAGCATTCTTATTTTCCTATTTGTGTCTAAACAGTAGAAAGTTCCGGAAAAGGCTGGGAGTGATCGATCTGACGTTTCACTGCTGTTCCTTCAACATTGAGAGTTTGCTGCTTGGTGGGCAGAGACCACCAAACAATGGGGATGCCAAGTGCGCTGTACCGCAGCAGGGAAAGGATTCTAGGCTGCGCGGGCTGTAGACGCTCCCACCTCAGCCCCAGGGCTCCGAACCAGCCCCGGGGAAGGTCGCCCTCAGCGCGCGCCACACTCTGGGTCAGAGGAGACCCCGAGACTTGGATCCCGCCCTCTCCTTGACGGAGAGAGAATCGGCCTCTGGGGGAGGGGGTTTCAAGGCTACCAAAAGCGGATTAGCTGCCACGAGAAACTCTCCACCGCGTCTCTCTCCCGGAACACTGGTGGGGACAGAGTGCTATGGAGGTCACGCATGATTATTTATCTGTCCAGTGGGCCCAGGACCCGAGGACAAAGCCGGGGCGGCTGCGTGGAGCCGGGTAGCTGTGCGGAGGGGGAGCAAGGGTGAGGGGGATGGCTGGGGGGCTTGAATGGGGGCAGCGACCGGGATGTCAGAGGATGACGACGGGGGGGCGGCGCCGGCAGGGCGGCCCGAGGACCCCGGGAGGCTGTGGGAACCCCCCTTTCCCGGGGTTGCCGGAGACGCCCCCACCGCGGGTACTCACTCGAGTCGGAGGCAGGACCACGCACCGCGGGCAGAGCAGGCGAGGCCGAATCCGAGGCAGCGCGCAGGGAGTCCGGGAAAAGGGCCGGCACCTTTAAAAGCCGCTGGTGGGCGTGGCCTGTGCGCCCCGCCCCCTGCACCGCGCCCCGCCCCCTGCGCCGCGCCAGGCGGATTCCCGGAGCCGTTCGACCCGGCCAGGGGCGTTGGGCAGGAGGGTGGGCGTCGCAGCCGCCAGCGCCAGGCTCGGGGCTTAAGGACCGGGAGACAAAAGGCAGGAATCCCGCCTCTTCCTGCTGCTTCCCGCCCGCCCGGCAACTTCCCACGTCTCGGGACCGGTCCCGCCGGCTTTACCCCTCTACCCCGTCGGGACCCGGCAGTTTCCAGGAGTAATTAAGAGTTGGAAAAGAAGGACTTCCTTACGGTGCAGAGAGGCCGGGATCGTCCCGTCGGGAAATAGCCCCCTGCGACGACGTACCCTTCCCACCGCAGGCGACCGTTCTCCTAAAGGAGGGAACAATCCAAGGTCGAGGAGGCTCCAGCAGTAGAAAACCTGCCAAATCGGGGCTTTCCACCACCCTCTCCTTTCCTTGCCTTATCCTTATAAGTAAACACAACGTGATTTACTTCCCCAGCGCACAAATATTCTCTGGTTCGATATCCAGCTTCTGGGAATCTGCAACTTTCCTGTTCGTAAAGAGTAAAGTTTCTCATCTAGACTAAATAAATGACGTTACGAAAACGCCTTATTCCCCCAAGTGTTTTGCTTTTCCCACCACGAGGGCAAAGCTGCACGAGAGCAAGGCTGCTGTGGGGAAGAAACCTAAACCCAGCCGGAAAGCCGGCCTCCAAAGTGCCTAGGTTTAGGTTTGTTAATGTCAGAAAGGTCCACGGATGACAGTGACAACCGAGGAGACCTAATGCCTGAGCTACAGTATGATTTGTTGTTTTATATGAAAAGAGCAATAAACAATGACGTCTTGATATCTGGTTCACATTCTAGGCCCACTGATGAACTCTGTGCCAGAAGTGATGATCCCTGAGAATTGACATTTGCGAGAGTGGGGAGCTCAGAAAAGGCGGTGAGCAAAAAACTACCCCTCGGGTCACAAATGCAATAGCCTCCCCTGGTCCAGAGCGTCTCAACCTCCATCCACACTATTGACATTTTGGACTGGGTAATTCTTTGTTGTGGAGGCCTGTTCCTTACACTGTAGGATGCCTCCACCCACTAGCTGCCAATACCACCCCACACTCCCCTTGAAACAATCAAAAAGCTCTCAGACATGCCAAATACCCTCTTGCGGAGGGGCAGAGGGCATTAGTTGAGAACCACTGGTATATATCTGCATGACAAAGTGCAGAACAGGCTTATAATACTATCATTTTATTTCATATGCTGGGGCCAATCCAGGATAAACGCATTATAATAGCAGCCTTATTCTCTACCAAGTACTGTGCAAAAACACATAGTGGTGATTAACATCTCTTGGTATTGTAGAAGGAGTCTGGAAATATTCCTGCCTGCTGTGAGCTTTTCTAAATATGGGCAATCCGTATTTTTATGATATCAGCTCATGTAAAAATAATTTGACTCCTGGGGCTGACTTGAAAAGTCTGGCCTTCAGATTCTACATTCACTTTAGCTTTGCTGCTTACAGTATTTATTTATTTATTTATGCTTAGATTTATGTAGTGTTTATTCATTTATTTATGCTTGGATTTATGAAGTATTTCTACTGAATGAAACTATTAGTGAATTTCACTGCCGAACTCTTCAGCAAACCGTTGTTCTTTCTCTCCTACCCTTCAGTTCTTGATGCCTCCAGGACCTGACCTGTTTGCTTTCTGACAGGTTCATGTTGTCTCTAAATTCCATAGCCACATCTTATCTGAAGTTAAGCTTGCTTCTGACCTAAAAGTATTTCTGCTATCGTCCCTAAATGTATTTGTCTTAGTATATTTTACAGTGAGTCTGGGGATAATGTACGTTTGATTTTGAATAAATCTGTATTTGTATATAATTATCAACATTTTAAAAATTATTTTATTTCCCTTTTCTTTAAACATTTCTTTAAACTGTTGAGTCTCTTAAAAATGTTAAGAAATTCTTTCCTTTTAGTTAGACAGAGCGGTGCAGAAGGGAGTGTGGACTTTGTAATCAAACACACGTGGTTTTGATATACAACTCTCTCACCTACTAGTTCTGTGAACCTGGCCTAATATTTCTTTGCACATGCTTCTTTATCTGTAAACTAATGATACTACACACCCTATAGGATCGTCAAGAATATTAAATCAGATGATGTCTAAAATGCCAAGCATTTACCTGGTACATGGTAAATACTCAATAGGCGATGGTTGTTATCTTAAGGATATCTTGATATCCTTTTCTGCCTTGAGAAAGAAATAGAAACTGTGTTTTGCTGAGCATTCATCCTTATGTTTTCTGCTGAAGGGTTTGGTAGTAAGAAAGCAGTGTTTTCCAAAACAATTAAGAGCCTTCCAGTAGAAAGTAAGTTGTGTGCTTGGAGAGGAGCTAGTAGGAGAAATTTGCCCTCAAGGAGAGAAATAGGCCCTTCTTAATTCCATATGGTCCTAGTCTATGACTCCTTCAGCCTTATAAAGGCACACTGAAGGTTAAACGTGTTCAGAATCTTTTCCCCAAAAAATGCACATTATACTTGTAACAGGTCCTTCATTCTCTGGAACCCATTAACCAATTTTGAATCAAAGTCCTTTGTCAAGGTCGCTGTTCTAAGGCAAAGTGAACCAAGGTTGCCTTTCTTCATGACCTTGTCCTCCAAGTTCAGATTTTTCAAATAATTTTAATATTTTTATTTCATGCTACTCTTTCTTTTTTAACAAAACCCCCAACCAGATGAGTGTGAATATAAACATAGGGCCTCTTTATTTTATTTTAGGGCAAATATTCCTTCCTAGATGCCAGCTAAGCTATGATAGAGAGGAATTTTTTAGTATATGTTAAATAAAAGAAAAAATAAATTCTCACTTTGCTAATCTATACAGTTTATACTAAAAAGCAAGCAGCTGTTCCAACTTATTTCTTAGCCAAGATTTAGGAGCAGTGGTGGGAAATAAAAATTGCTCATACTCAACCCTAATAGTCTGTGATACATTTTTTGGCAGAGAAAATGTTTAAAATTTGCTTAAAATTTGAAAAGTAGATTATTTTATTCTTGATATTTGTGATAGTTGCTTTAAAAAAAAAACAACTTGCTTTAAACTACCACTTCCTTATAAATTAATTGCATTATTTCTTAACTTTTTTCTCCAGTGATTACTATTTCCCTCAGTGCTATCTTGTTACAGTTTTGTTTTCTACTAGAGCTTTCTAGCTTTTCGAGTTCTGTTTATGCTTCTTACTGCAGAGTATTTCTAGTTCCACTAGGATGAAAAAAACCTTAACCTCCAAGACAATCTGTCTTATCCATCTTATCTCAAACCTTTAAATGACTTATTTCACTTTTCTCCCTTATTTTTGGTTGGTGATATCGAGTTCACCTTCTTTCACATTCCCAACCAGCAACCAACATTGCCTCTACCTTTCTCTGCTTTGCCTCTAAGCATCCATATTCATTCCCCTGCTTATACTTGCTGTCCTTGATCTTAGAGGAATGGGGGGTTCTCCAGCTCCTTACCAAGAATATACACTCTGCCTGGGCTTTCGATCCATTTCTTCGGCATTTTTACTTATACTTTGTTGCCGTTCAATTTCTCTGTCTCTGCTGCTTCCTTCCTTTCAGAATACAAAAATACTGTGTACCCATATTTTTAAAAAGCTGACAGAAACTTCCCTGACTTTTGTAGCAGGTATTCGTGGTTGCTTCTCCAGCATACATTCCTCTTTTCTCAGAGGCCCTGGTTTCTGTTCGGGGTTCATTTGGTTACAGGGAAGTGCCCCCACAGCTGTGGTGTAAGAGTGGAGCAGTGGAACTATCAAAGCCTTCCAACCCTCAGTTTTGATTGGGGGTGGTCATGTGACTTGGACGCATCCAATTAGAATGAATCTCTGAACTTTGCTGGGGTGCTGAGACAGAGCCATGCTCCCCGGTTCTGGAAGGTGCTGTGTGCGTATATTGTTGCTTGGAAGCCAGCCTGAGGATGAATCAACACAGAGAGGACAGATCTCTGAACAAACTCCTCACAAAGTTTGTCTACCTGCAGGATCTTTTCACGTGGAAGCAAATGGATTCCTATTGTTGTTTAGTCCATTTTAAGATGGATTTTCTGTTACTCGAGGTTAAGACTCCCAGCTAACTGTAGTGGTTTAAAACTATGTCCACAAATTCACTGGTACTCCCTTCCTCCATCAGGTGGACTTTAATTCCCTTCCCCTTGAGTGTGTGCTGGATTTAGTGACTCACTTCTAGAAAACAGAATGAAGCATATGATTCTAAGACTAAGTCAAAAAAAGGCATTGTGACTTCCTCCTCTTCCTCCCATCAACTTCTCTTTCTCTCCCTCTCTCTCCTCCTCACTAATCGCTTGCTGTGGGGAAGCCAGCTGCCTTGTCAGAAGGACATTTAAGCAGCCTATGGAGGGCCCACAGGGTGAAAACAGAGGCCTCCAGTCAACGGCCCCAAGGCAGCTGAAGCCTTCTGCCAACAAAAACATGAGTAAGCTTAGAAGGAGATTCTGCAGTCTGGTCAAACCTTGAAATGACTCCAGCTCTGGCCGACACTTTGATTACAACCTTGGGAGAGACCCTAAGCCTCTCAATGTGGTCATCAGAGAGCCCCTAAGAGTCAAACCAATTACCATTTTTCAGTCCTTACCCTACTTGGCCTCTTGGTTATAAGATAACATTGAATAAAGATATGATAATGTGTACATGCATATAATGAGATTTTCTAAGAAAGGTCACACTTGTGGAGTTTTATAGGGATGTTAACTTCTGTCTTAAGATACCGTTCTGATAAGATATAAAAATAAATTCTCAAAGCCACAACCAAGGAAATGTATTTCTTCCCCCAAAAACTGTAATATGAAGACCAGAGCATACTAGAGGATGCATTAAATAACTTTTATTCTCTCTTTTGACTAGAAACACCAGACATTTTCAAGAAAATAAAAAATATATATTCTAATCTTTACAAAGAATTTTTCCTTCCTACAGATTATATAAAAATAAGTGTATATTTATCAACCAAATTTCAAAAAAAGTTTTTTAGAATTTGAAATAGGGCTTATCAAACAATTTTGATTTTTTCCCCCTGTTCAGAAAAAGAATAAGTAGAAAATTAGCGTAATTTGGAATTTAAAAATTAGTGTTTGGGTTGAATAAATCTCCAGAGAAATATCTCATAAAAATTTCCACTTAAAACACTACACACACACACACACACACACACACACACACACACACACACACGCTTCTCCAGGAAATGATGTAAGGAAGGTTAACAGGAGTGTGGTTGGAAACAATGCATAACGCTGTAATTGATAGGCACTTAATTATTTATAGCATATGGCCTTACACATGGGATTAAACTCATTTATAAAATAAAACTTTTCTTGTAAAAGAAAATAAAAACTGTCATTTTCTGCAGCTGTCACCTCATAAGAAAAGTGTTGAGCTACAGAAAAAAGGTTAATACTTAAAATACTAGCGCCTGCAAATTCTATATTTATATGTTTATAAGGACAGCTGACTTAGATTTTACTTTAAACATTATTGACTTAACGCTGGTCCAAAAAGATTGTAAGAATACCTAATTCCTATTTCTAATTCTTAAATAATGTCATGTGTTAAAAGACTCAAGCTCTTTATTTATTTGTCCCTATGTTCACTTCAATAGAAGACTTAGAGTGCTACAGCAGAACCAAACTCCACTGACCTGTTAATGGCTAGGTATGAGCTCAAATATATATGTTTACATGGACTTGCAAAAACCATCTGAGTCCTCTGTGAAAGGGCATTGGGCTACTCTGGAAGGATCTTATTCTCCTGTCTAAATTCAGCTATAAAATTATAAACAGGAAAGAGCCGAAGTACACACCATTGCCAATTTTTCAAGCCAACAGCGCATAATGCAACCCAATAACAATAACTATTTATTGAATGCTCTTTGCATGTCAGACATTATAGGAATATTTCTTCTAGTCCAAACAACAGCCTTTCAAGGTCGTTATCTTTTTTTTTCCATTTTATAGATGAGCAAGGTAAGTCTCATGAAAACTGAGTAACTTGTCTCACAGCCACATAGCTATTAAGTGGCAGAACTGGGATTCAAATCCAGTCTGGATTCAAACTGCACAGTCTGTTCATTACTGAATGGGGCCTTTCAACAATGACTCTTTCCTGTCATACTAGAAGATCAAATAAAGTACCCTTGCTCGATAGCACCAAAGACTGCTAGCTCCTTGGGAGCAAGTCCTTTGCGGTCTGAGGAGATGCTCCACACTGTGGCTGATTGGAGTGAATGCTGTGACAGAAGTGGCACCACAAATAAGCCTAGCTGGTATTCAACAGGGAACAGGTCTGGGGATGGGGTCTGTGATGGGGGTGGGGGTGGGGGGATAGGGGGGTGAGGAGAGGTGCAGAGGGGGCAGGGGGAGGGTGGAAACAAAGGTAGATATGAAGAGGAAGCAAACACTTCACACTCTGACTACTCTCTTTGGGGTACAGCCTGTCAGATAATGGATGAGCATGTTATGGAACACAAAACACTAAAGCTTAAGTTGGGGAACAGCCATTTTTGTCCCATCTCCTCATTGGGGCACAAGGATGGAATAAACTCCTTATACAGAGTGAGAATGAGAAGACTTGCATGTGGTCTTGCCTCCATCATTATCCATCCGAAGAAACAGGTGAGTTATTTAACTTCTTTGAGCTTAATTTTCCTCAGTCTAGTTGATCGCTAAGGCCCCATTTAGCTTTGAAATTATATGATATTATAGTCATGTATTTTTGGACGTGGAACAGTGTTCACATGTATTCATTAGGGTTCTTAGTTTCAGATAACAGACTTTCTGAGAGGAATAAGGGAGCAAATGATGCTATAGAGCCAGGATTAACGCCTGACTCTGGTATGACACCGTTTTATAGGATTCCCCGCTGCTGCACGTGCCTGCCTCTCAACTTCCGTTATGCTAGAGCCTGAGAAGTCTTCCTATTTCAGCTACCTGAAGATTTGCTGTCCCTGATCCTAGCCATCACTTCGCATTACTCATTTGCCTTCAAAATCTGCTTCAGGGTATGTATCTTGCAATGGGGCTTGGTAGAAATTTGGTTACATGTGAAACCCAAGCTGCAAGGAAACCTTGGAAATGTTTAGCTTTCTAGCCCCTTAAAAAAGGAAGCAGTATCAGAAGTGTGAGTGGGTGTTAAGTGAGCCTGTGTGTAGTGTCTGCCACTTTGTGTTACATTGCCGAGTGCAAAAAGAGGAGGGAAACATATGCACACCATGAGCCCTTTGTATATGTATATAAAATGCTATACAAAAAAGTCTGAAACATTATACACTAAAATTTTAGTTTTGCATTGATCAGAAGTAAAATGGTATGCTTTTTATTTCTCTGTATTGACCGATACTTCTACCATGAATGAGTATGACTTTTGTAATTTCTTAAAAGAATGATGCTTATTATTTATGTTCCTAGGATTACACGCAACATAGAAGTGGTGACTCTGCTGTTTTGTGTCTTGTAGATATCAAGATACAGGCCACAGAATTAGACCTTGGGAATAACTTTGAAGTGCATGTAAATCATTATTTCAATTCAGATCGTGCTATCAAATTTCTAGATATTTGAATCAATTTCCTAATGAAGAAATTCTATTATAGGCAATATAATAATGACAGAGAAGCAAGAGTGGGGTCTGAAGTAGCATTATCTGAGGAGTTATTTTTCCTCGTTTGTCTCCCATTGCCCATTTTAAAACAATGATAATTTTTCTTATGAAGTGAGATCTATGGTATTATGTAGCTTTGGTAACAAGCAAAGATAAATTTAAACTACAAATCATTTGCATGAAAACTGCACAACTGTATATACAGCAATGGTGAAACAACGAAAGGAAAATCTGGAAAGGCAGGTGAGGGCTAGACCATGTGAGTCTTTGAATGCTGTGTCAAGAAATATGGACTCGATTAAAATCTTGTCCCCTCTAATTCCCTCAGTAGTTGCTGATATTTTTTCAACCAGAAAATGTTAAAATATATTCAATCTATTGCTTAAACTTGAAGACTCATTTCGAACTTGTAACAGCTTATGAAATTTCTAAATCAATAATTACAATTCATAAAAACATTGCTTAAATCATTTGATTTATTTAGCAACCCAAAGAATGCTGTGAACTGATCAGGTATTAGATTTCTATAGTGCCTTTTTAATAAAAATCCTCAATTTTATTAATATAGTTAATTAATCTATTCGTTTTTTTAAGGCACCTGCTACATGCAAGGTATTTTGTTAGGCTTTGGGGAATACAGCATTTAAAGAGGTTTCTGTTCTCAAAGAGTTTATGGTTTAGTTATGAGGGCCAAGACAGTCACAAAATCCTGCAATAAAGAGAATAATGTGAGACATGTTATAATATAGGAACACAGGATGCTAAATGAAGAGCATACCATGATACAAAGATGGAAGAACAGGCAGTTTTCTTTGGAAGATGTAGGAAGGAAGGTGAGCGGGGAACATAACAGAACGTGGCTGACATAAGATTTATTATCAAGCCAGTCACCACTGTGGGCAACAGAAGCTTAATCCCCTGGGAAAACAGGGAAATGAAATGAATACAACCTCAGAGTTACTACATACCAAGGAGCAAAGGAGCTGAGATGCTAATTCACCAATGTTATGGACTGAACGTTGTATTCCCCCAAAATTCATATGTTGAGGTCTTAACACCCAATATGATGGTATTGAGAGATAGGACCTTTGGTAGGTAATTAGATTAAGATGAGGTCTTGAAGGTGGGGTTCTCATGATAGTATTAGTACCTTTATAAGAAAAGACAACTGGGAGCCTGCTCTCTCTCTCCCTCATGCAAGGACATGACAAGAAGACTACAGTACTGTCTGCAAAAAATGAAGAGAGTGTCACCGGGAACTGAAGCAGCCTGCACCTTGATCTTGGACTTTCTAGCCTCCAGAACTATGGGAAATAAATTTCTGTGGTTTAAGCCACCCAGTCTAAGTTATTTTATTAAGGCAGCCTGAGCAGAGACTAAAACAACCAACTTCCACCCACCTTGGAGTTGGGGCATTTCTGGAGGAGGTTACTTCTCCAGCACTCTGGCCTGCCAAGCAAGCGGAGGAGGTTCTTGACCAAAGACACACTGTTACTAGCAGTTGGAAGTTCACCTGTAAACACGAAATTAAAGCTGGAACCACATGGGTGAGAATTACCAGCATCTTCTAGTAGGTTGATTCTGAGGATGGATGTGGTGCTTCAACCGAATCTTAATGAGGTAAGATGTCAACAGATGTAGGCAAGGAAAAGCCGTTCCAAACACAGGGAAGAGTTAGAGCATGGACCTAGAGAAGGCAAAGTTCAGGATACTTTAGATAATTAATACATTTGGTATAATTCTTTTTTGTTTGTTTTCCTTCTTGACATTTTAATTCTTGATTTTTTTTTTGTATTGGTGGGTGTTGGGTACCAATTACTTTATTTGAAAGAATGATACAAAAGAAAGAATTTAAGTGGATGTTTGTTTTGGTGCAATTTATAGAAGGGGTAAAGGTAACGCCAACGTGCATACCCTGCCTTAATAACCTAAGGCTTAGCTTTTGTTATCACTGTTTCCTAGAACATGCTTGTCAAAGCAATACTCTGCCATGCCAGATTCAGGGACCCCCATCTTGTGCAGAGTTGGTTACGTGGTCACCCAATTTTTTGGTGTATTTCACCTGCTCATTCAGGTACTGTCTCAGTGAAGTCACACAAATAGGGATTGTTTTTGTCAGTGGCCAGTTTGTGCAGTTAATAAGTTAATAATAAGTCAATACTTATTTTTATTGCTGCCTAATATTTCATTGTGTCAACTCTTAGCCATTTCCTCATTTTCAAATATCTAGGTTGTTTTCAAACTGTATAATAAGGAATATTCTTTTAATCAATAAATAAGTATTCTACATTACAAAGATGAACAAGACAGATCAAACACCTGCCCATATGGAGTCGACATTTGTTAGGGGACATTGAAACACCGCTACTGATTAGCCAGGCTACAGTAGTTCAGAAGGCCTCCAGCCTTCGGAGAATAGGAGGTGAATCAGGTGACTGCTATGCGCTCCTTGCAGGAAGGGCACTGGTTTTCTTACATTTAAACCCCTGTAACTATCATATCACCTGGCACTTAGTAGATGCTGGGTAACATTGGTTAAATTGTGGGGAAAAGTCCATAAGTAGAGTGTGAAAGGGGTAATAAAAGAACTTAAGTTCAGGCTCTTATAAAAGAATCATTGTGATTAGCAGCACATTTTTTTCCTGTACAACTTTCTGCAGGTCCTGAGATATGAAATTTATTTCTCAGATATTTTTGTCTGTGAGGTCTTTCGCTTAGGATAAAACATATTCTATTTCCTTATAATATAGTCAGCTAAGGCCACATCTCCCTTGTTAACATCATAATATGCAAAGAAAAGCTCCTCTTTAAATTCTAGAAGCAAACTTTATTTACTGTGTGAGTGTCTTCTCCTATGGCTTCACAGAAACAACTGCCCAGGCTTCTGGCTTTCTCTTGAATTACATTTCAGTCAGCAATTGCATGTGTAATGTTTTATCTTGCTAAGTTTTGTCTCTCACTAAAGCATCCATGAGTCACTTTTTGTGGTTTCCATGTAGGTTACAGGATGAGCTCATTTGCCTATAGCCTCAAGTCCCTACCAAATTTAGGAGACCACCTTTAAAATGTATCCCCAAACTTCTATTTTCTTGCTAAGACCAACACCCCACCCCATCCCCTCCTTAATATCACTTCCACCTCCAAGTCCTTTTTCTTCCTTTAATTTCTTTCCATCACCCAAACCAACAGCTGGCATTTTTTTCAGGGCCATTTTCACACATCGAACAAATTTTTATTACTACAAAAGCAACTGCATGATGAGCAGCCAACTAAAAACCACATTAGTGTATGTTTTGTGGGCAGTGGGCTGGGCTCATTCATTAGCTGAGTGACTCACTCACCAAGTTCCATCTTGCTCTAGCAGAATTACAAATTACTACAGCAATGGAATTTATTCTGACAAATAGCTAACATTGAAAATGGTAAACTTACAGACGCCAAGGGTCTGCTCCAGTATTTTCCAAACTGGCTTCCAAGGAGCATTAGAGTTTCTCAAGTTGCTAATAGGTGTTTGGCAACATAAAACAATCCTGTGGTCAAATGAGTTTGGAAAACACTTTGTATTCTATCTTCCTTTTAGACGATTTATAAAATACATTGCATATTATAGGTTCCTAACACTATCTGACTCTAGAAATTTCCACAAAGCACCTATTAACAACTCACAGAGTATTAATGTTCTAAAGAATATTGTTTGGGAAAGTTCTGTTTACATGATTCCTTGAAGTTTATTTCCTGGATTTATCAGATGAAAGAGCATGAATGGCTTTTTAGTTTTTGTTGTATGTGTCTCCCAATGGTTTTAAACATCAGCATATAAGTCATTATGATTGTGCTTCTATGAATAACAGGTTTTATCTTTATCAGTGTGGTTCACTCTGTGTTGCTGATTCACAGATGAGCATCATCTGAGGTAATCGAATAGTTTAACACAGTTGTTCTCAAAGTGTGGTCTCTAGACCAGAGGCTTTAGCATCATCTGAGAACTTGTTAGAAATGCAAAATTTCAGGTCACATACCTACTTACTTAGAAATTCTGGGGGAGAGTACAGCTGCCTATGTTTTAACAAGCCTGCCAGTTAATTCTGGTGCACACTAAAGTTTGAGAACCACCTGTTTAACACAGTTTAAGACGTCTACTTTCAGCTCAGAAGAGTTAACAGGAGCAGGAGTTATCCTCCTACCTGCAACAACTGAAAAACTGGACAAAACATATGAAACGATGGTTTATATATTGGACGTCAGGCAGCTAAGGACAGTCATCCCTGAGAAATGGAAAATAAATGGAATGATCCCTATGAATGATCCAGTTTACTACCTGGAGTTTCCAGATTGAAGTCAGAGGGAGGGATCCTAGGCAGGGCCTGGCCATCTCTTTGGATTAAGAAGATGGAGTTGGAAGTCCAAGGAGACCAAGGTGGCTAGAATTTTCGGGGCAGAGTACCAGATAAGAGAAAGCTCCACAGAGAGAAAGATTGAGAGCGCTACAGAGAGTCCCCCTCAAGTCTTCAATTGAGTACT
Organism: Pteropus alecto; assembly: GCF_000325575.1. Classification (NCBI taxonomy): domain Eukaryota; kingdom Metazoa; phylum Chordata; class Mammalia; order Chiroptera; family Pteropodidae; genus Pteropus; species Pteropus alecto. Next base: position 12,297,665 of record NW_006443138.1, read on the forward strand.
GATCAGAGCATGAGTGTGAAGAAACCACCTGAGGCAATGGAAAATCCACCCAAATGCAGCAGAGGAAGCAACATCTACAGCTCACACAGGGCTGGGGATGGTTGTGTCTCCACCAGCCAGAGAGGAAGAATTTTCTAATTCACAGAATATTGGCAGAATACTCAGAGGACATTGCCTCAGTAGTAGGGCAAAGGCTGCTCTGGTCCTTACTAATATAGCTTAAAAGCAGGTCTTGAGAGAATCAAACTATTTCTAAATAACATAACCGAATCCTAGAACAAAGCTCTAGAATATTGATAGGAAAATTCACAGTGGCTGGTATGAACAATTACCAGGCATGCAGAGAAGCAGGAGAATACATAATGAAGATTAAAAACTCAATCAACGGAACATATCCAGAAATGACATAGATAATACAGTTAGCAAATAAGGACATTAAAACAATTATAACTATATTAATATAAGTTCATATGATAAAGTAGAGAAATGCTTGAGCATGTTAAATTGAGACATGGAAAATATTTAAAAGGCACAAATTGAATTTCTAGAGATAAAAGATATAATGTCTAAGATGAAAATTGCAATCAGTTATACTCAACAGGATAAAAGATTAAATAACTTAAAGACAGCAACAGAAACTACCCAAAATGAAACTCTGAGGGAAAAAAGACAAAAAAAGAAGTGAGTAGATCATTAGTGAGTTGTGGGACAACTTCAAGTGACCTAATACATGTGCTTACAGTCTCTGAAAGAAAGGGGCAAAAAAAAATATTTCAAGAAATAATGACCAGAAATTCTCCAAATTTCATGAAAACTATAGCTCTACAAACAACAAAGTCAACAAACTCTGAGAACCACATTTAAAAACCATACCTAGGCATATCATAATCATAATCACATTGCTTAGAACCAGTGATAATCAGAAAAATACCTTAGTATATGCAGATGGGGGGTGGGCGGTGCTGGTAAAAATGACAGCATATTTCTTGTGGGAAACAATGCAAGATGCAAGACAATGGCACAACATCTTTAAAGTACTGAGAGAAATAAATCTGTCAACTTAAAATTCAAAAACAAGTGAAAAGTACCTTTCAAAAAATGAAAGTTAAAGTCTCTTTCAGACATATAAAAGCTGAAAGAATTCATCACAGCAGACTTGAACCAAAAGAAATTTTAAAAACTCTTTCAGGCAGATTCTAGAAAGAAATCTGGAGCTACTTAAAGGAATGAAGAGCACTAGAAATAGTATATAGAGAGGTAAATACAAAAACTTTTTTCCTTATTTTTAAAATATGGTAAAAGACAATTGTTTAACAAGAAAAAATGCAACATATACAATGTATTGTAGGGTTTATAATGTATGTACAGTAGTTCCCTCTTGTCTGCAGTTTTGCATTGCATAGTTTCAAATACCTGCAGTCAACAGCAGTCCGAAACTATTAAATAAAAAATTCCAGAAATAAATAATTCATGAGTTTTAAATTACATGCCCTCCTGAGTAGTATGATGAAATCTTTTGCTGTCCTGCTCCATCCCACCCAGGATGTGAATCTTCTGTTTGTCCAGCATATCCATGCTATAGACACTACTCACTCACAAGCCACTTAGTTAGCCAACTCAGTCATCAGACCAACCATCTTGGTATCACAGTGCTAGTGTTCAAGTAGCTTTTATTTTACTTAATAATGCCACATTCATATACCCTTTATTATAGTATATTGTTGTAATTGTTCTATTTTATTTTTAGTTGTTGTTAATCTCTTACTGCACCTAATTTATAAGTTAAACTTTATCATAGCTATATATGTAAAGGAAAAAATAAGGTTCAGTACTATCTTTGGTTTTAGGCATCCACTGGGGGTCTTTGAACATATACCGCATGGATAAGGGGGGAATACTGTAGAAGTAAAATGTATGACAGTAATAGCACAAAGGCCTGGAGGTGGGAAAAGGAAGAATACTATTATCAGGTTTTTATACTATAGGTAATATACCCCTGGTATATTATCATTGGAATATTGACTGTAATTAAGGGTGCCTACTATAAACACTAAAGCAACCGCTAAGGCAAAACAAAACAGTTATAGCTAATAAGCCTTCAAAGGAAATAAAATGGAATCATAAAAATACTCAACTGAAAAAAAGGCAGAAAAATATTTTTAAAAGGGGAACAAAGAACAGATGGGTAAAACAGAAAACAAGTTGCAAGATGATGGACTTAAATCCAACCATATCAGTAAACACTTGGACAAATAAACAAGTTTTTTAGGCCCATATTCTTAGGCAAAAAACCAAGTCAACTTTGATCTCCTATTAGCATTAAATTTCTCTCAGAAAGCTGTGCAGTGAAAGATTAGAAACTTGAACTAATCATGGTTATAACAGCAAAAAGATCTTGGCAGTGATCCCTTTTCTAACTTAAGCATATCACAGAAAGATGTCTAACAAGTTCAGCCAAGAGACACTGTGCTGAAGGCACTTTTCATTTCTTTCTTCACAGAGCACTTACGTAACTCAGATTTGCTATAGTGTAACAACCCAGGCATAGAGTGTTTGAAAGGGATTCTTTTTTACAAGGCTGAGGCTTAGGCATCCCATGAAAATGATTTTACTTTGTCCCCCGAAGATTCAAGGAAACTGCGAACCTTTTGGGCCAGACTCTCCTGTTTGGTCAGGAATGTCTGTTCTTTCGCAGTTCAGCAGTTCGCTGATTGAGTATTACCTGACTTACCCCTCAGCCTCCCTCTGTCTCATGCTCCCCTCATTCTCAGGACACTTGCTTCCTTACGCTTCCCACCTTCCTCCAGGCTCAGCATCTTGTCCAATGATGGGTCTCCCTCCCAGAGTATTTTCTCACCTGCCAAACCCATTCACTTGGTTTGTTCTTCTTCATCCTTTAGATATTAATTCAAAAGCCACCAATGTTCTCCTTACCCCCACCCAGATACTCATTACATTTTAAAATGATATACTGTGTAGTATGATTATTTGAATAGCAGAGATGAAAGAAAGACATTATAAGCATTTGTAGAGTATTTTTCACCTCTTCAGGTTAAAATAGTCCAATCTTTTGTAGCCATTTGATCCCTCCCACTCCTACCTTTTAAGGGAATTTCTGAACTTTATTATGTGGGTTGGTATAATCAGTGGAGGGAAAACTTGATAAATAGGTAAGCCTAGAAGATTTGCATTGGGGAAGAAAAGTAGAAGTAAGGGAAGTATTGGCAGAATGATTGAATAAATACAAGGGAAAAGATATGAAATCAAACCAGAGCAAGGGATTATAGAGCCTATCATAAAAAGGCCAATTAACTCGGTTTTTGTAAATCGAGTTCCCAGATATGTATATTCAATGCCTATGAAATGACACCTCAGTTCTTATATATATGACAGATTTGGAAAACTGGATATGAATTTGACAGTCGTAACTATTATTCTTTCTTCTCTATGACTTTATATCATCAAAAGGGATGATAACTTTTTACTACTAAACTCTTATACTTCTTTGACCTAAGAAGGCCTATGATCATGTGTATAAGACTTAAAAAAAGAGTAATGGTTCGCATCATGTAGTTTATACATTTGCAGTATCTGAAGAAAAATAGTTGAAACACTAAGGTAGTTACCATGTCAAACGTTAAGGCAAAAATGCAAGCTACATAAGCTACATATTTCTAGATTACTTAAAATTCTAACTTATAAAGTACAAAAAAATATCTAGTGAAGACCCAAAATTGTTCACAAGTGAGTCTAATCTCCACTCATGGACCCATGCAGGCAGCGAGTCTGAGAACAAGAAAAAGACTTTTTCATCATTTCCTTCCTCTGTTTAAGTATCGTATTTAATTCAACAAAGAAAATTGAGTTTTCTGGAAAAGACGTGGATGGTGTGAGTTCCTTAAACCATCTTTGGTAGTTGGGAGGAAAAGCTGTGATTTCACGAAAATATGGTTTTGTCAATGCCATCTTTTTGTCATCGTAGTACTGGTGAGCAGGCTCCTGATAGGAGAAAAAGCTTTTCTTTCTTCAGCAAAACCAAACCAAAATCAATCCCAAACCTCAGAAACAAAAAACAAATAAAGAACAAAATAGAACTTCCCTTTACTAGTCTGTGATAGTCTTCTGTGTGTTCCATATTTTTTTTACCCCTCTCAAATGAAATGACCCATTAAGTTCACAAAGTTGAGTACTTCATGCAGAAGAATCTCTGATTTCTTAGGATGATTTTATCAATTAATGCATAATGTCATTGGAAACTGTGGTAGTTGATTCTCATTGTAACGAGCTTTAAAGAATATAAAAAATTTTTAAACAAGAACTTTAATTTTAATGAACTCATTAGAAAACAGGTCTGAAAGAAACAATTAACGTTTATTCACTTCGTGGTGAATTTTACAAGGAGAAAGAACTGAATTCAGGAATAGAAAAATGTTTTTTTCTTTATGTAAACTTCTAGAGTATGGATTCGACCAACCAAGGAAGAAGTGAGTGCTTTTTTAACATCAGGACAAAAGAAATGTGTGGCTTTCAGCTATCATCTTGTTTGACTCTCTCTTCTACAGGAAACAGTTGTGAACCTGTGAAGTATTCTTTTTTTAAAGAGACATGAAAAAGTATTTACTGTATAGCAGGTAGAGTGTGTTGTGATCAGATCAATAGCATTCTAATGTTGTGGGGATTCTGCTATGATATTTATATATCTGCAGAATATAGAATATATAGAACCCTTTTTCATAATGGTATTTATGAAATAATGGTATTTGGGCTATTAAAATGATAATAGTATCAATCATTTTAATATTGTCTTATATATAGCCTAAATAGCTAATATTCAGTAAGTACTTAGCATTTATTTGTACCAGATACATCAGAAGTGCTCATTAAGTGTTGTAATAAAAGGATAAACTATTTTTTTTTTATGTTTTTGTTTTTTCACAAGTATTAAATGCTTCCTCTAAATTATTATTTGGCTTTTTTGGGAAGAGTAACCTCATATGATTTAATGTATTTGTCCCTTCTCAATAATTTACACAGAGATCCCACAGATGTCTGAAACTCATTTAGCAGCATTTTTAATATTACATTTAAACACTGATTAACTTACTTTACAATTTTATTAGCCTTGGATGCCAGGATTCATTATAATGGTTTTTCCCTGCTTCACGCATAGGAAAGATTCTCTATGTGTCACTTTCTCAGGCAGAGTTTTGCAAATTAAAGAGGAAAAAACATGATCAAGTTGTGTTATCATCAACTGATACTTTTAATGTGAATCCATGGGATAAGTAAAGGGGACATTGGAATAGTTGGTTATTCAGTTATCAGTTCTTTTTTTTTACTAAACTGCATCATTGAGGCATATTGTTTTTTGAGAGGATTGATAACAATAGAACTTTCTCTTAAACTTACAGTGGCCCCAGAAGTTTACTGTCCCTGATTTTAACCATATAAATGAAAGGTGTAAGGAGACTGAGCTACAGGACAGACTGTATTTTCCAAATGTGGTCACTACAGTATATCCTGCTCTTAACAAAATGATGTTGATAGTCCTCCCATCAAGAACTGTATATGTTTCCTCTCCTGGAAACTGATGAACCTGTTACTATGGTGGAAGTAACCCTGTGTGACTTTCAAGACTAAGTCAAAAAAGATGACATAACTTCTGATTCGGGACACACTTTATCTTGAAACTCAACCACCATGTTGTAAGGATAGTCAGCCAATAGCCAGAATCGATGGATCATGTGAATGAAGAAATCTTCGAGATGACTCCAGTACCAAAAACTGTCAGACTACAAGAGGAAAAAAAAAAACTCCAGGAATGAGTTGCCCTCCTGAGCTGAGAAAACCTCCAGAATTGTAAGAGTTAATAATAAAACGATTGTTGTTTTAAGCCACTAAGTTTTAGGGGGACACATTATGCAGCAATAGATAACTGGAACAGAATAGAATGTTCTCATTAATTCCCTAAGTAGCCTTTTGTGGTCTAAAGAATTCATAGCATTCTGATCATAGCATCAAACTATGGAACCAGAAGTCAGACTGGACTACCAATTAATTAGCAATCAGTGTTCATCTTATCAGTTCAGTTACAACTACAAAAGGAAAACAACAAAAGCTTGACAAAATTAGGGGGATGCTTAAACAAACTAGCATATAGCCAATTGCAAACAATATGAAAAATAGTATCATTTTGGTTTTTAAAAAAATGTATTTTTTTTTTGTATGTAGCTGAGCTCACTGAGAATATAGATTCTTGTTAGTTTTATTTATGCTGTACCTTGAAAGCCTAGAATAGTTTCTGGCACAGAGGATCAATAAAAACATGTTGAATGAATGAATGAATGAATGAATGAAGAGAAACATCTGGCAGAATAAACACCACAATTATTTCTGGCAGATAGAATTATGTGTTCTTTTCCTTTTTTGTTTCTTCTTTAATTTCTCTAAATTCTTTACCATGATCATAGATTTCTTATATACTTACTTGTAGTGTTTTATTTTAAAATAATAAAAGCTTTTATATACCTATATATAAACATATATTCAAATAGTTTTCTAAGCAAAATATTCTCATAGGAGGAAAAAAAAGATGCATTATAATAAATCTCAAGTAAAGGCTTTTTGTTGTGTGGGCAGGGCCAGTAATAAATGCAGATTTTCTTATTTACTGTAAAGATTCTCTACAAGGTATCATAGAAACAGATTTCTGTCAAGATTGAATTAATTATTTCACTTATTTTACTGTCTTATTATGATCTCTTTAGTTCAGCTGGGTTCCTTTTGTCTGCTGATTTAAAAACATCAGTACATCATCTTTTGCTAGAAAAGGTCGAGAGAAAGTCTTGTCACTCTAATTGTTCAGATTCAGAATGGAAAATAGATTTCAGGTGGTGTGCCAAGTATAATTGACTGTATTGGTGATTACCGAGCATGCTGTGTGGGGAAGGCGCCTCGGGTTACTGTTATACCGTTTGATTAGCAATGTCTGCGATGAATCAGGTGTGGAGCATAGGAAGTATGATTGCCTTGTGCTCGTACCATTTGGTCAGTTCCTATTACCTCAATCTGTCTAGTATAAGGCCCTACTTTTTTTTTTAAATTAAGTTTCTTGGGATAACATTGGTTAATACAATTATATAATTTTCAGGTGTACATTATAATTTGACATCTGTATATTCTATTGTGTGTTTACCACCCAAAGTGCAGTTTCCTTTAGCTACCATATATTTGATCCCCTTTACCTACTTCACTTTCCCCCTTCCCCCTATATTTGACTCCCTTTACCCCATCTACTGCCCCACTCCTCCTCTACCCGCTACCCTCTGGTAACCACTAGTCTATAGTCCATGTCCCTGAGTCTCTGTTTGTCTTGTTCATTTGTTGCTTTTAGGTTTATATTCCACATATCAGTGATATCATGTGATTTTCAACTTTTTCAGTCTGGCTTATTTCGCTTAGCGTGATTATCTCAAGTTCCATCCATGTTGTCGCAAATGGCAGTATTTCATCTCTTCTTATGGCTGAGTAATATTCCATTGTATATATGTACCACAGCTTCTTTAGCCAATTGTCTATTGTAGGACACTTTGGTTGCTTCCATGACCTGACCACTGTGAATAATGCTGCCATGAACATTGGTATGCAATATCTTTATGGATATGATTTTTTAAGTCTTTGGGGTAAATACCCAGTAGAGGGATTCCTGGATCATATGGTAGATTAATTCTTAGTTTTTTGAGGAACCTCCATACTGTTTTCCATAGTGGCTGTACCAATTTGCAGTCCCACCAGCAGTGTATGAGGGTTCCTTTTTCTCTGTATCTTCTCCAACATTTGTTATTACTTGTCCTATGGATTATAGCCATTCTAACAGGTGTGAGATGGTATCTCATTGTGGTTTTGATTTGCATTTCCCTAATAGCTAGCATGAGGAGCATCTTTTCATGTGTTTGTTGTAGGCCCTACTTCTTTACTCTTGATCCTTATTAGCTTCTAAGGGTGTGTTCAAACTCTTGATCCTAATTAGCTTCTAAGAGTGTGTTCAAATGTGATAGGCAGAATAAGGGCCCTCAAAGATGTCCACATCCTAATCCCTGGAATTGGGATAACAGTTCTGACTAGCCTAGAGATAAGATGGTCACTGACTGCAACCTAGCTGGCACTCTAGTTTGATGTCTCTTTCCATAGTTTGTTGCTGTGTAAATATGTCACATGGCAAAGGGGAATTAGGGAGCAGATGGAATAATTGCTAATCAACTAACTGTAAACTAGGGAGAGCACCCTGGATTATCCAGGTGAACCCACTTTAATTATAAGCATCCTTAAAAGTGGGAGAGAGAGGTAGGAGACACAAAGTCAGAGGGAGATGGGAGTATGGAATAGAGAACCAGAGAGTTGGCAGCATGAAGAAGGCCTTTGCTTCGCCATGCTGGCTTTGAAGATGGAGGAGGGAGCTGAGAGTCAAGAAAAGCAGACCCTGGAAGCTGGAAGAGGCAAGGTAAGGGATTCTCCTCTTGAGTCCCCAGAAAGTAATGTATTCTGCCTGTACCTTGCTCTTAGCCCTGTGAGATCCATGTCATATTTCTAACCAGAGGGGAGGAAAAATAATTTTCTCTTCACCGTCTTGAGTTCTTGGCTGAGACACCCCTGCATTAAAAGGTAGATTAACAAGAAAAAACCCCAGATATTTATTAACATGTATGCCTCATGTATACATGGGAAATACCCAGAAAAAAATGAGTAACTCAAAGAGGTAGCTTCAGAATTCAGGATTAAATACTATCTTAGTAAGGAAAGGGGCCAAGAGGATATACACTTATTAGGGGAGAGGAAATGATTTTTATGAAAGATGAACGGGCCCTTAGAAGAATAGATGGGAGATATGATAGTTTATGACAAAGTTTATCTGGGTGTGATGTCGACTTCTAATCTCCTATCCGGTGATGAGTCAATCTTTCTGATGAAACTCCTGAGAGAGAATTTATAATAATTGCATTCTTTATAGAGATTCTGTCTTTAGGCAGATGAGTTCAGAGAAAACGTCTCCCTGCTGTTTTTCAAGTGTCTACAGCTTAAAATAACCAAAATACCAAAGTGGTATATTTTGAGGAGACATACTCTGTTACATTTCATAACATACAGAACTATAAGGTAATAAGTTTGTGTCATTTAAGCCACCAAGTTTGTGGTAATTTGTTATAGCTGCAATGGAAAAGTAATACCCAAAATATGGGTTATTCTACCTTTAAAAAGGCAAATACTATTCCACAAACCCCTCCCCAGCTGCTGAAACACTGACTTTCTGGACATCATTTTAAAACTCATGGCCAGATTCTCCTGACAATTTTAGGGGCAAGTCTCTCAACATATGGTATTAAATTGTATCAAAAGCAAGCGAGTTTTATTATTGCTAATAAATGGTCTGCTTAATTTCCTTTTCTTTCAAATCATTCTTGTCTGCCCAATAAAACTAGATTCACTGAACGATTATAGAACAAGACAAAATGAAGCATTTGAAATTAGAGTGCTGTGTAATGTAAAAGAGGAGAGAGATTAACATTAGCTAGAATTATTGGCTAGGGCTTTGAGGGAAAACTATAATCACTGAATATTGGATTTGAAAAAATAGTTACTGTTTATTAAGAACCAACTATTACTTTATATACATGATCTTATTTAACCTTTAGAATAACTTTAAGAGGGAAGAATTATTGTCTCCATTTTACAAACGGGGCTATCAAGGCTCAGTTCAGGAATGAACTTGTCCAGGTTCAGGTGGGACTGCAGAAGTTCCCTTGATGGATTAGATCGGATTTTCCTTTGGGGTAAAAAATTTTTACCTTTGGCTTGCTCTTCTCTCAAATCCTTAGTTTGATGACATGATGCATCTTTTGGAGGAGTTGTATGCAGACCTTCTCTCTCCAACTATGGGGATACGCAGAGGATTTACTTTACTCTCAAGAACTACCAGTGGCTTTAAGAGACAGTAGCCCTAATGTTCATGATAGCCAAAGTAATGTCTATAGCAACGTTTTAAAATTTTGTCACATTTTAGAAGCACCTGGGCAATTTCTTGAATTCCCAACATCCAGGCCACATTGCATACCGATAACATCCTAAACTTTTGGAGTGGATTTAAATTTCCATGGTAATTCCAAGTTTAGGAATTTCTGATCTGCAATCAGGGACTTCATTGTGGTAGTTATAGCTCCAGCATTTAACTGGTTTGTAGTATGTAACTTTCAGGTATATGAGCAGACTTTTTTTAACTGATTTATTTTGAGGGTTCGTCATAAAATTAGTTCCTCGAGGTTAGAAACTTAATGAGATTCATGTTCTCTTAAACTACAGATTCATTTTAATGAACTTTGGATTTTTGAGTCTGTCGGTGAAATTTTCTTTTTTCTTAATTTGCATATTTTTTTTCATTTACAATTCTTCACTCTCTTTGCCTTCTCTATTTATATCACAAATATATGTTTTAAAAAATTATCCTTTAGGTCTTTTACTATTAAAGTGGTCATATTATACTGACATTAAGACAAAAACTCAGAAGCAGGAAAACCTTTTAAAATATACTGTAAATAAAGGAAATCCAAACAAAGACGCTACCAGTATTGTGATCTGGGGCCAGGCAGGAAATCTAAATAAATGAAATCTACTAGTGTTTTAAAGGAGAGAATGGGGGAGGGAGGGAAAGTGGGGCTGGGACCAGAGAGAATATTGCTGCCTGATCTTCCAATTTTTTTGGTGTCTATTGCTGCCTGATCTTCCAATTTTTTTAAAAGCCAGAAATCAGGCTTTTTCTTTTTAAATGTCTCTATATTTTTTGTTTGCTCAAAAAATTCTATAATACTGTTATTCAAACAAAACATACTTGTGCTAGGGACTCAGCCTGTTGGCCTCTGATTTGTGAGGTTTTAAGTGCAGACAATGACGGTATCTAGGGACAAATGTCCTCTTTGGAATCCAACCTTGGATCTATCGTTAAAATGGATCTCTGAATGACAGCAGATGGTACAGCCTTGGATCTATCATTAAAATGCCTTGGATCTATCATTAAAATGGATCTCTGAATGACAGCAGATGAAGTTTTTTCTTTTTTTACTCTTAGAGATAAGATCATTGGCTCTTGGACATTAGTGATAAAAATAAAGATTATTTATATAAACTACATATGAGCATGACAGAACATACATTTTCTGAAATATAACTATTTGATAATATAATCAGGAAATCATTATAAGACTAAACAGTTCTGTATTAGTATAATTGCCCAGAATACAGTTTTTGTACATTCTTCATAGCTAATATATATTATTTAATAACAATATTGATCAATAAAGAATTAGTGAATTAAGACTAATTCATGGCTATGGACGGTCAGTGGCTTTTGTGACAGAAAAAGTGAGACAGGTGTAAGTGAGCAAAGGAGTGAGAACCCAAGAAAACTGAGTTTACATCTATTTGAGGGAAACTGGTGAAAGTATTTACTTAAAAGAAGTTTTAATAAGAATGAAGAAACTTTAGAATTCCATTTTATAAATACTTCTAAAGAAACCTGTTGCTTTATTTTAGTCATTATCAAACTCAAAGCAGACATTCTTTTTTTTCTTTGTTTTGTTATTTACAAAGCACGTGTAGACTAAATTGCCTGTTTTTCTGACCACCTTTCCCTGCCCCCTTTTAAAAGCTTTCATTTCCTTTGCATTACATGCTTTGAATTACATGTAATAATCCAGACTGGCTACAGTTGATTAGTTCTGAAGACTGTTAAGATTAGTAACCTGTAATGGCTAGAAGCATAAAGAATTTTTTTTTTTTAATTTGCTTAGCCACAGACTTGCAGAAATCCAATTTCTCAATAAACCTACTGCTACTTTTCTTTCAGCTCTACTCTGTTTAGTTTCCTGAAGTTTGTTAATGGTAAACTCTTAATTCCATATAATAAAAGTAATATTCAAAAATGCCAGTTTATGTCAATCCCAGCCATTGTAAACATAGCAGCAATTACCAAAGGTGAAGTGGTTATAATAACCCCTCTTTTCTTTTAACATCATAGAATTTGATAGCTGACAGAGATTGAAAACAGATCTGGGTGTGCTTTTCTTTTTACAACATGTGTCATTGACTTGACCAAATTCACAGAGCTGGCCAGTGGAGACACTAGACCCTAACTCATATGTTTTCACCTCGCCATAAAGCTCCTCACAGTTTCCAAGGCATTTTCATAGTTAGTTCTTTTAACAGCATCATGCATTAGGCAGGATAGAAATGATCCCATTTTACAAATGACTAAACTGGGTCTCTAAGGTATAGACCTATATTCAGTGTCAACCATAAGCCAGAGTTCCTCCTCATATTTAAGACATTTAGAGGTTGAGAATTACCAAGCTAGTTTCATTTCTTGAGACTCCCAATATCTTTTAAAAATGAAGAAATGCCCAAACCCAGGATTATATTTATTTTAAATGTTTATATTTAACAAATCTTTTCTTTTAACACACCTCTATCCCCAAAGACAACTATAAGGATCAGTTCACCTGGAGATAATATCTAAAGTCTACATTTCAGACTTTTGTGAATATGAGGGGCAGCCTAAACTGTCCTTTTGGATGACTCTTGACCTTGGTAGAGGAGGGTGTGAACCCTGATCCTTGGTGAGAAAAGAAAGGGGAGAGAGGCATAGAGAGGCAGAGATTAGTGCCTTTTATCTGATACCATAGAACCTGCCCTAAATAAAATACTTATGCAGCTCCATAATATCTATATAGAAAGGGCAACAATGGCTGAAATCTTTGGCTTGGAGTTGCATTTGCATTGTGCTTTAAGATTGAGAACACTTATCAAAGAATAATGAGGTAGGTGGAGTAGGAACTGCCAGAGATTGTTGGTTGTGGCTGGAGGAGGTCAGGTGCAAAAAGAGTGGCTGAATTATCCTTGGCTCTCTCTCCTGTTTTGGATTCAGTGTGGACTGAACTACCAGCCAACTTCTTTCACAGAGAACCGAATAAAACTGCAGCCCAGACCTGAGAACCCTTTCTTTCTCTCTTCTTTTCTTCCCTCCCTCCCTTCTTCCCTACATTTAAAAAAATATTTATCAAGCACTTATTTGTTCTGGGCCTCAGGCTATGGACCCAGACCCTACCACTCATATGGGGCTTAGAATCTAGTAGGGAGAAAAAGAGGACAAATAAACAAGATAACTTATGATAAGTAATCAGTGGTATGACGAAAATAAAAACAGGGCAAGGAGATAAGGAGTAATTACCATACTGGGACTAGGTGTTCTTTTTTTCAAAATGTTTCTTGGGGCATTTCACTTGTCTTTTTCACTCTAATAAACTACTAATCAGATAGCCAAAATTTTATCAGCCATTTGAGGTAAGCAACAGCATTCTAACAATCTAAAGAATGCATACCATGACTGACAGATGTATACACACAGATATAGATACACGATCTGTGCATACGAATATGAATGCATGAACTGTGATGTAACATGGCTGATTAACAATAGAACAAAACTGAAACTTAGTCTCTTCAAGGAAGTTATCTATACTGTAGGTAAAGCTATGCAAGTCTTACACTGATGCTGCCATTGCTAAAGTAGTTTGAAAATTCTCTTTTGTGATTGCAGACTTACAGTACTGTTTTTTGAGTAATCTCCAATGATAGCAAAGACTCAGTTTTTAAAGACAGATTTTACTTATTGCAGGAACCAGAAATATTTGGGGACAAATCTTGAATATCATTTTGGTTTACAAAAAAAAATGTTTCAAACTGGGGAGGGAGGTATTGTCTGCTTTGAAAAAGACAGTAAGTGTGGTTATTTTGAGGGAGAACTTTTATTCGAATAAACATATTTATATATTTGCTATAAATCTGTTTCATTTATACAAGGTAACACCATAATTTCTTGCTAGACAGATATAGTTTCCTGGAAACTAGGAGTTAGTTGCTTAGAGATTCATTAATTTTATTTCCTTTTTATGTCATTTCTCACAAAGTCCACTAAAGAGGATACTGCCCTTTTATTATTTATCATGGCCTTAAGTAAAAAAGTTTTTAGATTCCCTCTTGCTCACCACCTCTGCCTTTTTTGAGACCAAGTTCTAGAACCTAGGTCCGTAGAGAAAACTGGTAGAAATATGTCTCACTGTGAATATCCTCGTAGTTTCAGACATTTTCACATTTGGCCCTTTTAAAACACCATGCAACAGGCAGGGTAGAAATTATTACCCTTTTTTCCAAATGATTAGGCCGACTCTGAAGATATAGAAGTGTATACAAAGTTATATAACGTGATGCAGAAATGGATAGTTTCCACAGTTTTATTTCAAGTCTATAGATTTCTCAAGAACACTTTTTTAAAGACTTAGAGTGAACTTGGGGAAAGTTAATGGCTGATTTTAAAATTTGGGCTATTTTTATCATGTTTATCACAATTTACCCAAATAACTTCAAGAGTTTTGTGTGTTTGTGTTTTAGTGTTTATGAAATCATGCAACTATTTTTAAATGATTCAGTATTTACTTTGGACTCTAATCCAGATTTTGTTCACTACTGCAGTTTTCCATCGGTCAGTCGCTTCTGTGTTAGCTGTTTATCATGACTATGATCAGTTTAGGAGAGAACAGAGGAGGATAACTCAGTAATTATTGGTATTTTTGCTAGTCAGCATTTGATAGATGGTTTTTTAGGAATACTTAAGGAGTTAATACTTACTACTGATGAACACTCTATTGAAATTGCAGTCTTTCTTAAATAACAGGAAAATCGTTCTTTTTTTTTTTTTTTTTTTGACATAAAACAGCTCTTCTAAGGGCTGGAATATATAATTTAAGGCTCTGATTACTTTTTATTTTTCCAAAGCACTTTCACATGTTATCTCTACAAAATCTCATGAGTGAGAAGATTACGTACAATTTCTTCAGTTTTAAGATTAGGAAAAGGGCTAAGTTTGCCCAGTATTGTGTAGATAATTAGTGGCAGACCAAGAACCCTAACTCTCAGTTTGCCTTTTGACCATGCTTTCTACATGTTGACATAATAAGAGCAATGCTTGCAACCAACCAGTTAGCGTTTTAATATTTTAGGAAAATAACAGCTTGTATCCCTGCCTTCTGTGCCAACTACCAGCTCCTTTCTTTGTTCAAAAAAAATCCTTAGATCCGAGATCTTAGGAGCTCCTTTTTAATTTAAAACATTGGTTACTCTCTTGTCAGAATCCTCATTATCTGCAATATATATTCCGTCACTTAGTTGATATTTAATTTAGCTTTCTAGCATGCCATTTTATCTTT
Organism: Pteropus alecto; assembly: GCF_000325575.1. Lineage (NCBI taxonomy): Eukaryota > Metazoa > Chordata > Mammalia > Chiroptera > Pteropodidae > Pteropus > Pteropus alecto. The sequence continues at coordinate 12,312,973 of NW_006443138.1, forward strand.
TTTTAAAAATTAATATATCATATATTTAACCCTAGTCTTGCCAACATAACAAAGTTTTTACAGGCAAGGATTGACAAAATTTTCCATATGCGTTTTTTTAATTCAACAACCTGTTTTATTTTTTCTTCAAGGAGTCTTGAGTTTGGCTTTGTAAGATATGTATTAAAGAGATTTTTTTCCCCCTCCTCTTTCTCATCAGTTAGTCATCTCCTACAGGAAAGATCATCAGAAAGGACCACTGCCAGATGCTGATTTATTTTCATATGTCACATTAAAAATTTTTTTTCCAGCAAAAGGCTCTCCTTTTGTTTCAAATTAATGTCCGGATTCAAGTGGTAGAGCTTCAAGTGACTGTTATTAAGGCCAGCTGCATAATTCATGGGGTCCAGGGCAAAACAAAAATGTGGCGCCCTTTGTTCAAAAAGAAGGGAAAAGAGCAATTTAAGGTACAAAAATACAAAGCTCTCTACAAATATTTTATTTATAAAGCATAATGGGGTAAAAGTGATGCATGAGTAACAACATAAACCTATAAATTGTGAAAAATACTTTTGGTATCGTAATTTTATATACTAAAATAATACTGTACTAATGTGTTATCTTGATCATACAATTTTTCTGGCTTAATTTTCTTCACATTCACTTAATATATCGTTAAAATTTACACTTTTCCATCAATGTATTTAAAAGTGATGTCAGTCACTCCTGACAAATGCGAGATTGCAAACAATTTTTTATTTGTAACTTTGAGAGGGATCTTTCTGCTGATGCAGCTGTTACTGAAGCCGTTAAGTACTCTATAGAATTTGACAACAATGAGATAAATTTCTGATAAATTATTTTGATATAAATATTAGGACATCTAGAGCTGATAATTCTTGGAATGATTCTTAAAAAATGTTAACTTTGCACAAATCAGTTTTGTGTAAATCTGAAATTAATTTTAAATGTAAATTTATACAATGGCATTTTAATTTTTCCTCTTAGATTTCCTATATCTTGTGAAGGTTGTACAAGAAACTAAAAGAGGTTTTATGATTTGAATATTATTAAAAACACTCATTTATTCTACTATGTATCTTCAATTATGAGGACAAATATAAATTAAAATTTGTTTTCCATGTTAATGCTTGGTTCAGCCAAAGCATTATATGAAAATAGATCTTTCTCATTGAATATGACAATTTTTAAATTTTTAAATTATTTCTATTTCTAAGTCTGTAGATATTTACTTTGTAGTAAATATTGCAGCAGTTTTCAAAACCAGAGTTTCTAAACTCTGAAGAATTCTAATTCCCTGATATGCTTTGTTTCCATGTCCATGTGTACACTTTTATTTTGTAATAATTTACTGACAAAGTTTACCACCTGAGCGCAGGCAGTTATGATCTCAGCACTCCAGCCAGAGAGAGAGTTAATATTTATGCAGATATGGCAAGGATAGGCTCTGGGGACAGACAGGTCAGCTGGCATTCCACTGCAGGGCCTGGTGCTGCCTTCATCCAAAGCCGCCTCTTTCTTCTGTGTCTATAGCTATTGCTACTGCCACTGTAGCTGCTGCTGCTACTGTCCTTGTTACCATTGCCAATTTAGGCCCAGATACCAGCACAACCACCCCCTCAGCCTCTGTGGCACCTCAGACTGCTCAAGACTGTTCTGCCTACCTGTTACCCGTTGTGCCTATGTGCCTGAGCCCTGGTGTGTGTGGACCACAATTAGCAGGCACAGCTACCCAGATTACTCTTCTGTTCATGCTCATGCTTCATTGTCCCATCAGACTTCACTACAAAACACAAGTTCAAAAATAAAATATTAAAAATTTTAAGACAACAGAACAGCATTAAACCAAGTGTAGCCCTGTGCAAATTCACAGCTTACATGCCCGGCAAGCTGGCCCTGACTATTAGGCCTTACCGAGCAATTGCTCCAGCCTTGAAATCAAAGATCACAGGACAGAGTTAGAATTCACCAGCCTCCAGTGCCTTGCCTAACTTTGTGATACTGTCCAACACCAACACTGCCTTTTCTTCTCTTGACCTGCCCCAACCGGCTTGTTGGCTTCACCCTTGATAATACCTTGCTTACCTGCTAACACTGTTTGTTTTGAGGGCATTGCCCCCTCTTTATCAGTTAGTTCTATATATTGACTTCCCCCACTTTGCTGTTTCACTAACTCTTGCTTATTTCACTCCTCTTTGTCCCTCATTCCTGCAAATAAACTACCTGAATGTACACCTTTGTCTCAGGATCTGTTTTCAAGAGAAACTAGATTCCAACAATTAGTACAGTGTTTGGAGATGTGACTTTTTGATGGGGCTAATTTTACTCATTTGATGATTAATTAAACCTCTAACCATGCAGCCCAATTTTAAGATACCAGCATTCATTTATTCATTCAACAAATATTCATTGAACATTTGTTCTCTGCGGCACAAAATAGTAGGAAACAAAACACAAATTCCTGCCTATGTGGTTGGTGCTCACATGAAAAGCATTATAAAGAGAAATAAAGCAGGAGAGGGGCTTGTGAATGTGGAAGGTGGTTGGTTTCTGATTTTAAATAGGATGTCAGGAATGGCTTTACTTGAACAGACTTGAATGATGGAGCCTTGTAGAAGCCTGTGAAGAGAGTTCAAATCAAAGGCAAAGATAACAGCAAAAGCCCTGAGGTGACAGGGTACTTGACTGTAGTCTGGAAGCAACTTGGAGCCAACATGGTGGGAGGACAGTGGTCAAGTGCAGAATGGTAGGATATGAGGTAGGCCAATTGAGTAGGACTATGAAGGACACCCTCAGGACTTTGGTGTTTACAAGGGCAATATTGACGGATTTTCTACAAAAGAGTGATTCGATCTCCTTTACTTTCAGACGCAACAGAGCCTTGTGTATAAAAAGCTGTCCCAAGTGGGTACCACAGACTCAACCAGTTTTCCCAGTTCTTTCTCCTGCCTTTCAAATAATTTTATGCAGACCTTTCTAAATTTCATTTGATAAGCTGTTCAAGCTTCACTCCTAACATTGATACAACACTCTTTGATTTCTTGATTAAAAATGCTTTTTGAAACACTATATTTTTATTCAGCAAGAAATGTAAATTACATATACTATTGTCTATTCAAAAGAGAACTTTTGTTTACTGGTAGAAATACTCTACATCAATTGCTGGCTATATTCTTTGAAGACTAGCTTATAAAGTTGTACACATAATTATTCTCGTTGTTTGAAAATGCATAGTTTCAACCCAGATGAATTTTGCATTTTGATTTTCTTTCCTTTGTTTTGTAATCAAATATCATTTTCTTGTTAGCCAAGTATGTGAAATCTAAACTGAATTGTTTGAGCTAAGAGATATGACATGAATATAACATGACATTTTTTATGGAATCAATTATTCACTAGCAAAATTAAGTCAGGATGGCATAAAATTAGTTTTCTGGATCTTTAGTCAATAGTGTTTTTGTTCAAAGCTTTGAAGATCATTTGAAATAAAGTCACTGAATCATTCAGAGGAGGCATCTTTCCCAGAACTTGAAATACGTGCTGACAACAAGCGATGGACAAAATTTATTCATGCCCCAGAAGGCACCATTCAACTTGTACCACCTACTCTTTTTTATCCTCTACTCACTCTTTACTAGCTCTCTGTTCCTGTGTGTAGGCTTCTGGTTCTTTCTTTTTCCCTTATACTCTGCCTCCTTCCTCTAAGCCACCCACTCTTAAAAGTCCACCAAATTGCACCTGAGAAGAAATAGGGTCTAGAATACAGGGTAGACAAATTGTTCTTGCATAAAAAAAACCCTGTCTAAATGCTACTGACACGTCCCCCAGTACCCAGAGAACTTTTCCACAAGAACAAAATGTTCTCCTCACTCGGCCAGATTAATGACCTGTGAAATCTGCAGTGCAAAACACTCTAAAAAGGAAGTAAAAGTAACATGCACTTTGAGCAATTATATGTCAATTTAGCAGTTGAAATTTATACTATTCTTAGGCTCACTACTGTCAACTCCATGAGGGCAAGGTCGGGGTCTTTGTTGTTTGCTTTTGTTTCCCCAGCAGTAAATGAAATGCCTCACACAGAGTCGGCACTCAATACAAATTTCTTGAAAAAATGAACAAACTTTATACGGAGCATTGTGGTATTTTTAAGTCAAGATATTTGGTTTGTTAAAGACCTACCTGAAAGGAGCAAAGTGATTTAGGAGCTGACATTGGGAGGTTATTGAATCTGTTGGCTAATAGCTATAAAAAAGAACAAATCAGTACAATTTGCCCAAACCCCAATAGTCGGGGTTTGAGTGCAAATGGCCTATAGCACTCAAGTGGATCGAATAATATTGGATCATTTTATGCAAAAGATCAAATTTATTTTGGTATGTAGAGGGACATTTGGTAATTAACTCATCTTGGTGAACTCATAGAGTTGGAGTTCTATTTGAAATAAAACATTTCACTGAATTCGTGGTGTAGTACACATCTGTTATTTTTTTTTTGTCCTAGAGCAGTCATTCACTATTTTTCTTTAATTGCATCTTGATTTTGGTTGACACGCTACCAATGATGTTGCCTATTTCAGCAAAGAGATGTGACTCAAGCTCAGCCAACCTCAGGATCACATTTCTGGGCCACCCTTATTGGACAAGGGATGGGTTCATGAGCCACTCAGAGCCAATAAAATGCAACATACATCTACCGAGACCCTGGGAAGGGGATCCTTTCCCGTTTGCTCCAGAGTATAGTTATGAGAATACTGGTTCTAGTTATGTTGCCCTCTGAGGTGGGACTCTGTTAATAATGAAACTAACGTGGAGGAAAGTAGAATTGAGAGAAATAGGATTGAATTTAGGTCATGGTAATGTTTAAACCCTTGATGTGTCTATACTTAAAGCCATGTCTAGCTCTAAGCTTTTCTATAAGATAGTAAATTCAGTATGTAAGTCAGTTTTTGTTAGGTTTTGAGCTAAAACTACTACAGATGAGTAAAAAAATTCTACCATATTCATTTTTAAAAATTCCTAATATATTCGTGCTTTGTTTTTTGTCTCCTGATCAAACTTGCCAGGAATTTTTTTGTTTCTGTTTTCTTAGCTTTTAAAAAATTATCAGTTTTGTTTCTTGTGATTCTCAAGTATTTCTTCATTTCCAATTTTAATAAATTTTTACTTCCTTTATTGTACTTCCCTTGACTATGCTCTTTTGTGCATTTTTACACTCTCGATGTTGAAAGCATTAGTTTTCAGTCATTTGTCTTTGCTAGTATACTTAACAGTGTAGGTAGCTTTCTAAGTATTACCTTAACTGCATCTCATAGGTTTTAACATGTAATATGTTCATGTTACTTAGTTTTGTAATGTTTTCTAATTTCCATCTTGATTTAATTCTTGATCCACAAACTCCTTACATTTAAAATTTTCCAAACGTGGGTATTTTGGAAAATATCTTTTTGTTAATATGTTCTATTTTTAATGACTTGTTAGTGGTTAATGTGATGAGTATTCTGATTTTTAGGGTGGTATTGAGAATTGCTCTGTAATTTAGTGCAAAGCCAGATTTTATAAATATTTTATGTGTTTGGAAAATTGTGCTCAGAATTCATATATATATTTCCATTGGACCAAACTTCATTATTATTTTGTTTGAGTCATTAATGTTTTTATTACTTTTGTTTGCTTTATTGATACTTGCTGAGACAGAAATGTTAAAATCATCCACTATGACAAAGATTCTCAGAGTAGATTTAAAAAAAACCCACTGGATTCTTTTTCTTTATCGAGTGAGACCACCAAAGAGCTCAGTTTGAACTGTCTTACTCTAGTCTATAAAACGCTCTCCTCTGAGCTGTAATATTACGCTGTCTACGTGTAGTGTTGGTCAATATAAGACATGGCCATATAAGGAATTTTCGTGTATTATCTGTAGATTCTTGATTAAAGACCTGACGTACTATGTGGTTCAATGTCTTGTATGAGGTTTCATGCAATAAATTCCTCCTAGAATTATAGCTAGGAAAAAGTTTGGTTTCCTGACAAACCTAAAGCTCTGTCTTACTAGAGTTCTATAAAATGAACTTTTCCTTTCCCATCTTGTGTACAATAAGCTTAGGGGTAAATCTTGTGATGATTTTTAGTGATTATCCTTAGTCTTGGTTGTCAGTAGAACTATTTCTTCCTCGGTTCACTGGCACAAATTGATTGAGCACTAAGCCTATTTGGAGAGTAAGGAATAAATGATACAAATATTTAAAAAATGGTAAAGACAGACATATAAACAAATACATTATAATAAAGTAAGTGCTGTGATAGAGGTATATACAAAGTGCTATAGGAACATAGGTGGAAATGATTAATTTTATCTGGAGTGGGGGATCTGAGAAGGTTTCACAGATGAGGTGACATCTGAAGTAGGATTTTAAGCACAAATGAGACTTTATCAGGAGAAAAACATAGATAAGAGCAGTGTTGTCCAATGGAAATATAATGCAAGCCACAGAGGAAATTTAGGTTTTCTAGTAGCCACATAAAAAAAAAAAAAACAGATAAAATTAGTTTTAAGAATATATTTTATTTAACCCAATATATCCACTATATTATCATTTCTACTATATTATTCATTATATTATCAACATGTAATAATTTTAATAAAAAAATAATGAGATATTTGACATTAAGTTTTGGTACAAGATGTTTGACTTCATTACACTGGAACCATTGAGAGTTTACAGCAGAATATTTGTATTTTAAAACTAATTCTAGAGGCAATGTAAAAAATAAATTTAGGGAGGTTGAAACCGAAGGCCAATTAAGGGACATAAATGATCATTCATTCAAGAGATGATGAGAACTTGTGACTGTAGTTGTGAGACAGTTGAGGAAAGAATTTGATAGATATTTTTCAGTTAGTATAGCAAGACTTGGCAACCATTGGGATGTGGAGAGTGAGGAAGAGTAAGTGAAAGTGACATTAGGTTTTGAGCATGTGCAGCCATTTGAATACCGTTAAGTGAGAGGAAATTTAAAAATTAAAACAAATTTTGAAAGGGCAATAATTAGTTTGACCTGTTTGGGGCATATTGTGTTGACGTTTGTAATAGACATTTGAAAATACTGACTGGTACCACATTCAATAATGGGAAAACCTGCATCATATGATTGATAATCTGTACCCAATTGACATCCAAATGTAGTGTAATTTTAGTCATAAGTTCAGTTTTTAAATTGACCAGATTATTTCCTGTAGAAGAATGAACATGTTAAAATTTCCAAGAAAATATTGAAATAGTAGAAGAATATTGAAGATAAGAGTAGAAGAATGTCTCAACCAGATCGTAAAATTCGGTACATGTTAAAATATATTACAACTGCCATAACCAAACTGTATAAAATAGGACAAGAAAAGCCAGTGTCTGGAAGGTATACTCAGATGAGACCAGAAACAGACTTAAAAGAGTGTCTACTTTTAGAGGTGTAGGTGGGATAAAGAGATGAATAGGTAAGTTGAGGCACTTTGGTGACAAAGCAAGGAAGGATCGGGGCTAAATATTCTGACCTCTCTCTCCTTCTGATCTCCGATGTCCTGCCAATGCCTCTCATTGGCCAAAATTGTTTAAAACCAGGAAGTAAGAGAGACTGAGTGGTGTAGGCCCTAGGGGTCAGCTCTCTCGAATGCAGGGCTGGGCAGAGAATAATCTGAGGGTGTAAAGTAAGGCTATATATCACACATGGTAAGTTCATATGTGATGGTTGGCACTTCAATTCATTGGAAGGATAAAAAGGCTTTCAAAGAAACTGGCACTAGCTATCCACTTGGAAGAAAATGGTTAAATCAAATTAAAATAAATTCTAGATGGATTAAAGATCTAAATGTTAAAAATAACATTTTTCTGACTTCTGGTTGAGGGATGCCTTCTTAAGCAAGAGGGGAAACTATAAAAAAAAAGTTGGAATTATTTACATTTGCACATATGTAAATAATGATATACATATATAAATAATATATATAAGAAGTTTACATTATATATATAAAATGAGTTCTAATGGCAAAAGTCATTATAGGCAACATAAAAAGAAAAATAATAGACTAGGAAAAATATTGGCAATATATATGAGAGACAAGGGGTTAATGTATTCTGTGTTCAAAAAGCTACTAAAAATTAATAAGGAAGTTAATCCACATTTTAAAAATGGGCAAAGGATATGAATAGACATTTTATAGACAAAGAAATGCAAATGACTATAAAATATGAGAAAAGTGTTCAACCTTATTCTTTATCAGAGAAGTTCAAAGTCAAACAATGAGTATAATTTTCATCTGTCAGATTGGCCAGTGTTTCCCCACAATTTTTCTTTTATTGAAAAATTACTAAATCCATGTAGGAAAAAGTTAAATGCTACCAAAAGCTGTATAATGAAGAAAGCCTACCTTTTATTCTAATTGTGAATTAGAGTCCCCCAGACTCTATCTCCAATGGCAGCAACTATGAAGTTTTCTTGTGTGTCTTCCCAGAAATATTCTCTGTATATCAAGTATATAGTGAAAATATATATATATAAAATAAAAAATTACAAACAAGACCATGCCATAGCCAGTATTTGGGACATCGATTTTTCATTTTGTATCGGTCTACTTCATTATATTTTAGAGCTGTATAGTATTCTATTCTTGGGATACACCATAATTAATCATATTTTTATATTCTTTCTAAACTGTTGCTACTATAAATAATCCGACAAAGAATATCCTATGTGTTCAAGTATACCTGCAAGACAAATTGTGAGATGCATAATTGCTGGGTCAAAGAGTGTATGCATTTCAGACTTTATGGATATCATCAAACTGCTTTCCAAAGTGGTCACACCAGTTTCTCTCCCAGTAACTATAGGTGTTGAAGGGCGTTCATCAGACTGTTAGCACAAATTATTTCAAGGGTTGGAATGGGTGGAGGCAGACTTTAACTTTTTCTTTATATACTCCTAATTTGTTTTACTCGTTATAGCACAGATGAATTAGTTTGTAGTTACTATTTAAAAAAATAAATACCAGTCTGACATTCAGTGAACATATATGGAAGCAGATAAAAATTAAGCAGATAGCTGGGCATAAGGAAAAAGCCCTGTTTAAATGAAGTTTTTAATTGTCCACCTTTTGGGAAGTAGGAACCCTGCAAATGAATGTAAGTATGAAATATATCTACTCTTTTATAAACTCTTGGCTTAAATAAGCCCCCAGGGAGGTGAAAGCCTTTTAGCGTCATCATTTCTTTTTTTCTGCATACCCCTAAAAGCTGGAAAATGTTAGTGCCTCTTTCAAAGTACTACGTGAACTCCTCTCAAAGATGGTGATTTATCTGGGCCATTAACAAGAGAGCATCCCTGACTCTTCCTCATTAAATGCAAATTCTACTTTAAAGATCTTTTGACATGTATACCTGCATTTTCCAAAATTTCCCTTTTCTTTGCATTTCCTACTGGTGGCCCCTTTTTAATAGGGTCCTGCTGGCTTCTGGAAGGCTTAGCCCTGTAACATGGGAGGGCATTGTTCATCAGGGGATTTGCGACCAGGTGTCTTATGTGGATTCCTGTCCCTTATGACAAGTGCTCTGTATAGGGCCAACCAAGGAGGGTCCTGCAGCTGTGGCTGGGCCTGTGACTCTAAGGAAAACAGAAGTTCCTATAACTTTCTTGAGAAGAGAAGAAAGCAGTACCTGGAGCTTTTGAGAGAAGATGGTAGGAAGTAATAGTGAGACTGGACAGGGCTATGCAGAAGAGAAAGACTGGGCTGCTAAAGGATTTCAGAAAATAATTACATAATAGAATTTTATTTTAACAAGTGACAGTGCTGAATAAATTATTATAGACTCTAAAAGCCACATTAATAAGCATTTGCATTTTTTTCCTTGATTTTTTTCCTTACTAAAAGTTTTTATGTGTACATCATCCTATTTGAATTGAGGGAGGGAGGGAGAAAGAAAGACAGAGGGAGAGGGAATGAGAGAATTTCCTTTTCCATATAGGAAAAAAAACAAACTCTTTACAATATCCTGTTTTACTGAAGGCCAACAATTATCAAGCATAGGTGATATTGAAAACGAAAAAATATATTCTTTTCTCAAAAAGTTTGCCTATCAGGAAAGTAGAATGTAAGCAAATGATGTTGGTATGCAGAAGTATAACAATAGAAGCCACAGAAAACAGCCCCAAAGAGGGATAATTTATTCTACTTTTGGGGTCAGGACAGATTCCTCAAGGTAGTGACATCTAGGAGGGGTTTTAAAAGAGGACCAGGCAGCAGACAAGAAAAGAGGCTGAGCTAGCATTCCAGGCATATGCAAAGACAGGGCAGCGCAAAGCAGCTTGGTAGCTACAGACACAGCAATGGGTTCTTCTTGGAAGATAAAGTGGAAGAGAGGAGTAGAAGGACATGCCGTTGCTTCATTTATCCACTTCCCCTCATTTATTCCTCTTCCCTGGTTAAATACTATTGTCCTGCAAATGTTGATCAAATGTCACATCTTTGAATTCTTCACTGTCGCATGCTGCATATGTCCGCGATTAATATTAATCACACATTATTATAATTACTTGTGTGGCAAGGTCTCCAACCTGAGATTTGACTATGTGTTCTTTAGGAGTCAGCCATGTCTGATAATTTTATGGGACAGGCAAATCTTTCAGAAATGTGTTTGTAAAAGGGACTAGGGACCATTCTGGGAGGAAGCTCGACCTGAGAGTTGAAAAGCCAAGAAAAACAAGTTGTCCTGTAACAAAGCCTCAGTTGTAACAAAGCAGGGCAATTTGAGGACCACCTTACGTCCATGTGCTGATGAGTAAACAATCAACCCTCACCTCCAGATCTATGTGTTCTGTATTCTTCATGATGCTGCTGCTGGGATTCTGCTCTGCCTATAGAAAGCACTAGAGGGAGATGGGGATGCAGAAGGAGAGAAAAGGGACTTGTTCTTCCCTGTTTGCTCTCTGCTCTGTGTGTGTATGTGTCTAAGTGATAGCACTTAACACAGGTGCAACAGCTGGTTACCAGTGCCCCTCAGAGGTGCCAATGGTAGCTGGGTGACATTCCTCCTCAGAGGTCAAATCCCAGCTTTTCATATCTCCTCCTCTAAGCTTCTAGGTCGTAAAAATCCCAATCTCTCCCCTTCTCCCCAAGCCCATTGAAAAATGGCTGTTCCCTACAGTTACTTTCTCTATATTACCCTTTCATTTTTTTAGTTCTCCAATA
>NW_006443138.1:12324255-12326839 GCF_000325575.1 Pteropus alecto
ATGTGGCTGCTTTTCCTACTGGACCCTGACTGATCCATACTTCCACTCAGTTTTCCATGGACTTATATCTGAATCTTATGGGATGTAAGTAAAATGCCGGAAGACAATTTTCTGCAAAAAAACAGTATTTTTTGTATTTCATAGAGAGCATGGCACAAAAATGAATGTTATCTTCATTTGACCATAGGATCTTTCTAAGATTCTTATGCAGAAGAATTCTCCTATAGGACTCAGTGGAATCGCTGAGTTTTTAGGGTTTAATATAATGGTAACCAGTTAAGAGAGTCAGGAATGAAGGAGAAGAAAATTTGGCTGATAGGCAGGTAAAGTAGATGAATAAAGTGGGTTAAGTCAAGAGAAGCAGGCCATTGTTAAGACAGAGACAAAATTCCCTTATTATCAATAAGAGAAAAACTCAGTTCCAGCTGTTACTGCCATGTGGGAATGTGAGTTTTTTGTTTTTTGGGTTTTTTTTAGGTAAAATTATTTAACAACTAATTCAGATGAGATCAGGTGCGTTCAGGGTGGTATGGCCATAGACTTAGCAACTAATTCAAATAGAAAAAAAAGATAACTATGCCACTCAAAACTATGTAAGTCAAACAATATCTTTTATCATTATAGACCATTAGTCACTAGTTCTCGAATCTGTAGGAGCTAATAAGATTTATTCATGAAACTTGTGGGAGTTAGGAATACTTGGTGAACTTGGGAGATATCTTTGCAGGGCACTTTGTTCCTATAATTGCAGCTGTGGGTAAAAATCAGTGACACACAGTTTATATATATTCACATGTCTTCTTCCTTATTAGACTGTGAACTCCCTGGGGGATCAAGGATTATGGTGCAAGGATGACAGGGGCAGGGATTACGTCTAATTCACTGTTTATGTCTAGCCTGTGGCATAAATCCTAGAATACAGCAGGTATTCAATAAGTTTTAATGAATGCATTAATTAGTTATTAACAAAGATAATGTAATGTGTAAAATAGCCTGGAAATTAGACTTGTGTTCTATTCCTGGATTTACCATTAGCTGTGTGACTTTGGGAAGCAATTTAATTTATCTGAAATGAATTTTCTCATCAATAAAGTGGAGATACCAGTATCTATCTTTCAAGGGTTTCTGTTACTATTTATTAAAAACCTCTCTTCCAAGGTTGTATTATTTATTCTCAGTTTATTAAGATAATAAATGCAAAGATGACTCTTGGAGGGGTTAGCTATGAATGGACGTTGGAGAGGGGTTCACATGTTTTGTCCTTCGGTAGCTTGCTCTGTATCTGTAGCACAACTGGGACTAAAACCTTGATGGAAAGTATCCTAGTCCAGACATATTTCACCCACATGTGCAGACAGTCAATAAACGTGTATTGAAAGAGAATTTATTAACATCAAATTGCATTTCCCCCAGAATGACTCCACTACATTGAACATTCAACCACCATACAATGAGAAAAACCTTCCACATGACCCACATTTGTGCAGCTCAAATATTTTAAAGTATTTTTAAAAGGATGTATCTTCGATGAATTTTTCTTTACTGGGATATCTAAGGTTATGATTTGAGAAAATAGCCCTCTTATGAAATGTACTTTTTGGATTTCTTCCCAGAAGTCACTTACTTTTCCTATTCTCAAATTATCTGAAGTAATGAAACTAGTGCTTTCATGTAGTGCCAGTTCTTAATGTGTCTGAGGTGTTTATGTGATGAAATGCGCTCTCAATGCCACGCGATAGAAAGCTCCTCCCGCCCACCCCTTCACTGTTAACTTTCTGTTGCCTCTATCCACAGCCTGCATAGCATCTCTATTAAATATGACCTGGGGTCCTTCTCTTTTATTTTTCCCTTATGTTTCTACTCGGCTGTTAGTCTTTAGCCAAATATGAGTATGTCAGGTGACAAGAGACCACAGGCTAATTTATTTCGGTATGTACAGATCTTGGGAAAACAAACCTCATAGCGTTAGACTAATTATAAATACAAATGTTTATTATCTAGTTAAATCACTTTGACCTCACTTGGTTAAGCTTTTAAAGATACCTTCCATTTTATTTCCTGCCCTACAGAATTTGGACTCATGAAGTCTCCACAATCATGTGAAACAATCCTTAAAATAAATATCTCTCTCTATATATGTCTCTATTTCTACATGTAAAAGGTAGATATAACTATATATATATAGAAAGAGATAGATATAGAACCAATAGGATGTATATATGCATAGATATGTATAGGACCAACAGATACATTCTGATCGATCTATCATCTGTATGTGTGTGTGTCTGTCTATCTATCTATGTCTGTCTGTCTGTCTGTCTATCTATCTATCTATCTCCACACACACATTCTGTTGGCTCTATTTCTCTGGAGAACTCTGACTAATATAAACAGCAAAGATCTCTGTTTCAATTATCTGTTGCAGTGTAACAAACCATCGCAAATCTTGGTGGCTTAAAACACAATTTATTATTAAAACAATTTATTATTTTTCATCATTCTTCAATACAGTATGAGCTTAGCTGGGTGGTTCTTCTGCTTCATATGGTGTCTGTGAGGGTTGGAAAGTCCAAGCTGCTTTCTC
>NW_006443138.1:12330031-12336227 GCF_000325575.1 Pteropus alecto
GAGTGGAAAATAGGTTGGGTGTGTATTTAACTTTATAACTTAACAAGAAGTTTTCCAAAGTTTATCATTTCACACTCCCACCAGCAATATATGAAAGTTCCAATTTCTCCACATTCTCCCTAACTTTTGGTGTTCTCAGTGTTTTTAATTTTAGTCATTCTGGTGAGTGTAAATGATATCATGGGTTCATTTGCATTTTCTTAATGACTAATGATTTTGAGCACCTTTTCATGTATGTATTTACAATTTGCATATCTTTTTGAAGCATCCATTCAAGACTTCTGCCCCTATTATTGCGTTGGTTGTATTTTTGTTATTGATATGTAGGAGTTCTTTATTATATATTCAAGTCCCTTGTCTTCGTGTGTCTGTCTATCTATCTATGTCTGTCTGTCTGTCTGTCTATCTATCTATCTATCTCCACACACACATTCTGTTGGCTCTATTTCTCTGGAGAACTCTGACTAATATAAATCTATCTCCACACACACATTCTGTTGGCTCTATTTCTCTGGAGAACTCTGACTAATATAAAACCATAAAGAAAAATATATAAATTAAATTTCATCAAAATTTGAAAATTTGCTCTTCTAAAGACACCATGAAGAAAATGAAAGTCATGCCAGACTTTCATATATATATATAAAATATATACACACATATATATGTGTGTGTATACATATATATATGGTTATATATATATATGAAAAATTATTTGTATTAAGAATACATGAAGAAGCTTACAACTCAATAATAAAAAGGCAACACTATATGACCAAGATACGAACAGGCACTTCACTAAAGAAGATAGGCAAGTAGCCAATAAGCACATCAAAATCTACTCGGCATTATTAGTGTCAAAGATAAACAAAGCCAGACATTAGTTAAAGTGGCGAGGAGAGATTTTATTCAGTAATATTGTTGCAGTAGAGAAAAGAGTATAGTGAGAACTGAACTTAACATTGATTCGTGCAGAAGAGATTGGTGTTTTAAAGGGAGACGGGGAAAATGGAGGGGCTTAAGTAGAGTCATGGAAGTAGAAATTTACAAAAAGCAGGAGGCAGGGGGTTTAGCTAATGTAACCAGGCCATCTGAGTTTGTTAATCAGCATTTATCCAGAGGAGAAACAAACTTCATGTATATTTATGACAGGAAGCAGTGATGTAAATTAGAGCAAGGAGCCCAGTGAATTTGGGCCCTTATCCTCCCACAGGAACTGGGAGCAAGATGACAATTATCTCCCTGAATGTTTAGGTTTCAAAGAGATGACTCTCAGGTCTTTGAGAAAACAGTTTTTGGTGGTAGATTTATATCTCAAAAGGTAGAGAAGGATTTTGTAATTGAGAGGTTTCCGAAGTAACTGCCCTTTTGAGGAGATTCAGGGGCCTATTTGCCTCTTACCGTTTTAAGGAGAGCTTGTTTCATCCTAGGAATGAGGCCTTGAACTCTTAGAAATTATGCTAGTGTTTGTTCAGGTCTCTTAGTGTGGGCGGACAAACTCACTGGGATGAAGATCTGCAGTTTGTGTATGTCAAGCCTGAGGCCTAGTCGAGGAAGAGCTCAGAGAAGCCTGACTAGGGTTCAGTCATGGAGACAATCTTTGTCATTAGTCATCAGGAAAACCACACACCTCTAATACTGCTTAAAAAACAAAAAAAGACAATAGCAAGTGTTAAGGATTTGGGGCAAGGATGCTGTAGGGAATGTAAAGTGGTACAAATACTTGGAAAACAATTTTGGAGTTTCTTGTAAAATTAAGCATATAGTTACCAATTTACTGAGAAATTTTGCTTCTATGTATTTACCCAAGAAAAGTGTCCATCAGAAAGTGAATGGGTAAACACACACTGGTATATCCCTACAGTGCAACCCCACACAGCAATAAAATGGAACAAACCACCAATAGATGAATCTCAGAATCATGCTGAGTGAAAGATGCCAGACCAGAGGATAAGGGGAGAGGGGAGATAAACAGGGTAAAGGAGGTCAAATATGTGGTGATAGAAAGAAATCTAACTATGAGAGGTGAACACTCAGTGTAAATATATATATGCCTTACTGTTAAAGTGTACAGCTGAAACTTATTGGACTTCATTAACCAATGTCACCATTAAATAAACAAACAAACAAGCAAATAAATAAATATTCCAGACAAAAAAGTATATATGCTATGATTTTATTTATATAAAATTTTATAAAATATAACCTAACTTAGGCTAACAGAAGGCAGATCTGTCTGGGGAATGGGGTGGAGGGAGGGGTGGGTTTCAAAGAAGCATGAAGAAACTTTTGGAGTTGATAGAAATGTTTAGTATCTCGATTGGAATGATAGTTTCATTGGAAAACTCATAAGTCGTATATTTAAAATATGTGCAGTTTATGGCATGTAAAGTATCCCCAAGTAAAGTATTAAAATTTGGGATTTCAAATATTCATTAATGCAAACATTTATTTGACACCTATATTAAATTGAGAAAACAGGAAACAACTTGGCTTGTAATTATGATAGCTAGATCATAGTTTGCCAACTTTTCTATAAAGAGCCAGACAGTATATATTTTAAGCAGGCCATATGCAGTTTTTGTAGTATGTATGTGTATGTATATACATATATATATTATTTTTTTAATGCTTTAAAAATGTGAAGGTCATTCACACCTTGTGGGCTTAACAAAACAGGCTGTGCACCAAATTTATTTCAATCTGAGAGGGCTAAAATAACCATCATTTATTCATACCATTTTATTTTAATATTGATTTTTCAAAATGGATTCACCTTCATGATCTCATTTGATGACTGACCATATATTTATAAGGCTGATGGTTCTTATCTTACCACTGGGTGGAAACTGATTACTAGAAAGAGGTTAAGTGGATTTACACATGGTCGGTCAGTGCCACCAAACTTTAACTGGCACATTCCACTTTAAGGAAGATCTGGTAATTTGGAAAGGAAATATAAAGACAACTAATGTTAATATGGCACCTTCTTAGTGAAAAAAGATGGTCATATTTTTTATGTTTTTAATCCACCCAAGAATCTCATCAGTTTTGTTGGGCAGAAAATAAACTTGATAGAGACTTTATCATTGACAAAACAAGTTCACCGATTTTATGATTATAGCTTCATAGTAAATCCTAGCCTTGATATGATTAAAATCTAATTGTCACCCCAGAACCTCATTATTCATACCTTTAAATAATCTAATCTTTCCTTCTCTATAAAATGTATTTTTAATTTTCAAATAAATTTATGGACAAGCCAAATTTATAGGTATTTTTTATATTAAATCCTGATGGTATTTGAACTGTAGGAAGACTGTCTATAGCACTGCCTTGCGTTGTCTCTGTCACTGGAGATTTTTTTTCAATATGAAATTCCATGATATGTGAATAGCATATGCAATATACTCTATTAACATGTCCTAAAACTTTGTTTATCTCGTTTGATAATAGAAGAAAAGAATCATGCAAAGTATCTTTAATTTTCCCTATAAAAATATAGATACCATCTTTAATATGTTTTAAAACCATTTTTAAAAGTTAATAAACAATGGAATCAGTCTGCATTTTTCTGGTTAGAAAATTAGGAAGAGCAAAAATATTTGGGTAGAAGGTTATTTTTCATCCTGGAAAATATTATTCATAGATAATGAAGAGAATGTTTAAAAAGTTACACAAAAAACCACATACCCTCAATAAATTGTTAGATGTGCTTACATGAAAACCCAGTGTATTTTTTAAAGGATTTCTTGTCGATCACCTTCAGATTAAAATATGAAAATCAAAATCACATGTTAGAAGAGCGATGAGTTACATTATTTTCTTTGCTATTTTCTGTGTATAATTTACTTGGGCACATTCATAAACTAGGGATAATTTATCTAGTTTTACAGAATCATAATTTACCATGTAATTTTACCCAGTTTCTGCAGGGACTCATTTTGGGCTAACTGCAGTGGTTAATAAATCATTAGAGGGAATTCGTTTTGTGATAGGTATAATTAATAATCAAGACTTCTAGACTTATTCCTTCGAAGCCTTCTATATTAATCAAATTACTCACATTTCTAAAGGCAACAATATATATTTTTTTGCAAGGAATATAAATCGTATTAGGGATAAATATCTTAGAAGCTTAATGATGTCCTTTTAAATGTTTTGCACCTTTCTCTGATTCATAGGGTAATTTGCTGTGGAAATTGAATCCTGTTGAGGATTTCTTTGAGGTGATTTAAGTCTGAAGAGAACAAAATGGGAACAATGGCAAATATTGGAAAAATTTGAAAGAAGTTTCTGAGTTTCAATATTTTTGGGAAAAGACAAAGGGGAAAGTGTATTGCAGGGTATTTATTGGGGCATGCTTTGAAGAATCTAGAGGTTTATAATTCATCCTTTCAAAACATACATTTTAGAGCTTCTGAGGGGAGCCAATCTTTCAAAATGCATTAACAGATTCATTCAACTATCTGGAAAATTGGCATAGGGCAGGCAAGATGCACTTTTTTTTTTTTTTTTTTGAAAATGATTGATTCACATCTTTCTCAGACCTTGGTTAGTCCTAGGAAAATTTATAACGAAGACATTTTTGTGGTAATTCTGGTATCTCTTGTGTGTTGGACTGCAGACATAGGGCTGCTATTAAAATCAGTTATAAATGTACAGACCGTATTGTATAAAGTATAATCCTAGCATATGAAAAACCATTTCAGATGTCTATTATCGTCTTCAGAGCTCTGAATGGTCTGCGACCCACCTCTGACTGCTTTGTTTGGTGCTGGTGGCAACAAGCCAAGTTTCCAGGCTGTGTAGCAAAGCGTGTTAGGTGGATAGTCTGTGCTGCTGAGTCTGCTACTTGACGCAAAACCATCAAGGCTATGGGGGCAGTCACTGGCACACAGGAAGACTCTCCATCACTGTGGCCTGAAACCTCTGGAAAACAAGAGGTTTATCAGGCAGTCAGTGTCACTGGTAATTTTTTTAAGATATGCAATTGTCAAGATATCTTAACAGAGTCCACACACACACCCACATGTGTGCACCCTCATGCACATACACAGTCACACTTAAATGCAAGGTAAAAAGAAATCTTTTCCATCACCTCATAATGACAGAAACTTCATGGATGCCAAACAAATTTTAGCTTATGAAGGCAGACTTGATGACTCACCATAGTTTTATTAGGCAGGAGAAGAAATAGCTGTTGATTCAAGTTTTAATGCAAGCATTATGTCTACAAGTTAAAAAAAATTAACCATCAAACATAAAACCTTGAACCAAACATCCTCATGCTCAGATTACAACTGAATAAAATGATAACTAATTTCAACAGGTACACTAGTAATTCAGGATTATAAGTCAGCAGATACATTCTACATCACAATTCTCATGTAGGAGAAGACAATTGACCCTAAGGACTATCTGTGGGAAGCTTATAACCTTGGAATTCGAGGTCATCAGATGTGTCAGAAAATGGCACTAACATATTTGTCTTTTTGGCTCAAATATCTTGTTTATTTGCAATTTAAAATATACTCTGGTACTTCACTTCCATCCATACAAATGTCAGTTTCTGAATTATTTATTTATTTTTAATAAAGATCCAAAGGAAAGAATAATGATATGAAACAAATTATAAGGTGATCTTGAGAAAGACTGGGAACAAATGCCCCCATCCCCCTGTACATTTTTTCCAACACCTGACTAGTGATTTTTTTTTTTTAAATAACATAGAAAACAATACAGGCAATGACAATTTTGGCATATGTCTTCAAAGGCTGCTATGGGGTCAACATGCCATCTCGTGGATATGTCAGGTTCAAGATTGCTCCTCCCAAAATAAAAGTGTGTGAGCGAGGGGGTTCTCCATGTTTTGCTTTTATTTTTCTTAATGCATATAATCATATACAGCTAAACTAAGTCCCATTACACTGAGTATAAAATCCAGAATATTAAAAAACCTCTAATTGCTTCCTATTGTATTTAGAATAAATTAAAAACAACAACAACAAAGAAAAAACCTCAGCAACTCTAGAGCATGGTCTTCAAGGGCCTACACGGTTCACCATGTTCACCTCTCCCCCTCACCTCCTCCATCTCCTTCCCTGTGCTGGATCAGCCCTGGCTTTCTTCTTGTTCACAAAACATGCAAAGCTTGTTCTCACATCAGGGCTTTTGTTCTTGCTGCTTCCTCTTT
>NW_006443138.1:12336306-12369843 GCF_000325575.1 Pteropus alecto
GCCTGGCTTCCACATCATTTAGTTTTAGTTGAAAAAATTAATTCTCAGAGAGGACTTCGTGACCACCATAACAGAAGTAGCTAGTCCTGCTGTCACCTTGATCAAATCACCCAGTTTTATTTTCTTCATAACACTTTTCATTACTTTTAGAAATTTTTTAGTGTCTGTCTCCAAACCCCTAACCGGAACTTCTTGAATATAAGCCTCTTGAAGGCAAGGACTTTTCTGGCTTCTCACTGTTGACCCCAGCACCTGAGTCAGTGCCCTGTGCAGACTGAAAGGATAATTGAGTGAGTGGAGGCCCACTTCTTCAATGAGCTAGGCCAACTTTTAAAGCACAAAATGAATTCGGGACACTTAGCACTCATCAGTATGCACAGCCCTCGTCTAGGCCCTAATCCTAAGCCATCTGTGGTAGCCCGTATCTGTTAGGGTAACACTATCAGCTGCAAAAGATAAAGTCCATGTTCTTAGTGGCTTACCGTAATACAAGTTTATTTCTTTCTCATGTCACAGTGCAATGTGTAATTTCTGGCTCTAGAAATTTGGTGCTTTCTTCAGTCACCAGGTGGGAGAGGAGATTGGAGAGAAGACATGCTTGTATCTCAACCATTTAATCCACAAAGTCGTTCCCATCACCTCACTCTCATTCCGCTGGCCACATTCAACTACACAGGTCATATGTAACTGCCAGAGGGGCTGGGAGAAGTAGTTCAGCTGTGAGCCAGGAGAGAAGAAAGTATGATTTGGTGAACACTGTTAAGTAAAGAAACCATTTGGTGGAGGTGGCCCTAAAGCCACGGCAGCCTACGTAAGCGAACTAAAACCTAAACCTGTAAAGGCCTCAAAGTTATGAAATCAAAACACTGAGGACAGCCAGTCACAAAGCCAACCAGGCTTTAAGCTACAGTCAGTGAAATGCTTTCCTCTCTTTGCTTCCACACTTTATATGTCTTTCCCCTGGCTCCTGTTAGCAACACTGCTAGCCATTTCTAGCTTGGCGCTGACCCACTGGAATCGATTTTTGCTTAAATAAACTCTGTAAAGTTTTAATATACTTCAGGTTATCTTTTAACAACACACAGAATAATCCTTCAGGAAAGACTGCCCTCTTGCTCCCACCTCCAGCCACGGCCCAAACTCTTCTTCGGTAATCAGAAACTTTCTTTTTGAACTTTCCTTTCACCTCTGGTTGTAGGCCCTAACTGAATCAGCTGGTGTTCCTCTGGAAGGCTCCGCCTGCTCCCCTGAAATCCTGTTTTCCTTTGTTTTCTTTTAGCCAGGCACACATTTATTTTATTGCTTCTGAGTTTCTGATATTGATTCCCTTAGTCTTAGTCCACTTCCTCTTGATTATAGATTCACCTAATAGCTCGTGCCTTCGATTTGTATTTTCTCATACTCCTGACTCATCATACCCTTGTCTACGTTAGCTCTGCACAGCTCTGTCGCTCCCCCTACTCTTCTCCACTTGTATTCCGTTCGCCCTATCCTGTCAGCAATACTTCCATTTGGGGATTTGGCATGTACTTCTTCATATTGACTGCATCGCCATTTTCCTTAGCAAGTATAGACAATACTTTAAAACTCTTCTTTACATTGTAGGACCATCTTTATTTATGACAGTTAACCTTCACATTTGGGGGAGTTTTCTGTAGCTGTTTATCAAAGCCTGCGCTTCTACCAGTGGTGTGGTAAAATTATGTAGGGGAAATAGCATGTGCTTTGGGGTTAAGGAGATCTGAATTTAGATCCATATTTTAATTTATTAACTGAATCATGCTATGGAGATCATGATAATATTGAACAGATTTATTGTGAGAACTAATTAAAATAAGAGTGCTTAGCATATAGTAGTTTCTCAATAAATATTAATAGATAAACCCACTCCCCTCATTTATTATTCCTATTCATAGATGAGAACTCTGGAATGGGTAATTCAATGTATGGCAAAATAAAACAAATGAATAATTTGACTTTAGAATGGCAGGTATTCTCTGAATGAAAGTTTTGCTTTGCACGGTGTGACATGGAGACTCAGGAACTAGCTCGTGAAATCTGCATTCTGACAATAGTGGACTAGGGGAAAATCTGCTCAAGCTGTGCCCTGCACAATTCAAGGGAGTGCCATTCTTGCAGCTAATGACCTCTCTGGGAGCTGCTCAGTGAAACAGTTGGAAAAGTTGATTGGATTTGGTTGAAGTAACTTCCTCGATTTCTTTTATTACAATTTAGAGAAATAAAGTTTTCCAGCTATATGCTTTAAATTACTCAAACTCTCCCTGAATTATTTTTGTTTTGGTTTTTAATATAAAAATCAGATCATAGTAATAGAGGGTCTAAAAGTTGACATTTAAATGTGCAAGTAATTGTAAACACCATTTAACCTAATTTAATTATTTTTCAAACTTGTAGAGTAGGGTAGCAAGTTAATATAAACTCACTGATCAAGTGGAAGAAAAAATGAGAGCATTTTTGTTTTTCATTATTCTTAGATACTGATATTCTTTGAAAACAAGAAATAGAATGATTGCTATGTGTTACCTGGTTCAATGAACAAAATGTATTTTTCTCCTCTTGCCTGCTCATTCTAAATGACTCTAAGTGAGTCTCCCCTACAAGCATAGATATGATTTCCCAGAACTGCTTAGACAAGTACTATAACAGAATATGTTTCAGATTTACAGATAATAGTATACTGTAAGTACCACGGAAAAGGGAAGTCTTTTACATGAAATTTTAAGATCTCACCAGAATAACTGGTGTGGATTTATATAGTTACTGCCCCTTACACCATGCAGTTACAGATGTTTTACAGATTTTTGACGTAGTCCAAAGAAAACATATTACAGCAATTCCCTCCTGCATTGTCAATTAGGTGAGCAGATGTAACTGCTAAGAGGAAAGGTCTTTGGGGAGCCATTGCCTGTGTTACCAAAATTAAAATTGGGCTGGTTGTTTGGGGCTTCCTGCTCAAATCCCCTAATTACATTTACCAAAGAAAATCGTTTTTAAATAACATGACTGAGTCTTTATTGGTAAAGATTTGGAAGATATTATCAAACAATCCATTAACGATGAAGGCAAAATGACTAAATGTCAGTTACTATGATTTTTGCACAGCTTAGGTGTCAAGTTTCCGTGTGTGTGTGTGTGTGTGTGTGTGTGTGTGTGCGCGTGTGTGTGTGTGTGTGCGTGGAGGGGGGATTTCTATTTTAATTTTCTCAGTTCAATGAAAATGAACTTGCCCCTACTAATACTGGCTTTGCTATTTGGCTTGTCCACTGACATTTTTACAACCCTCAGGTGTCTGACTCCACCTTTCAGATCCAATTTAACTGGAGAAGATATGAAATAACTTGAAGATGGCCTTGTTAGCTTCATATTCTATCAAATTAATAAAAGGTCTTGTCCCCATGTGCAATCCCCTGTCCCCCCACATTTTTGTTAGAAATGAGGATTTCTTTGTCTGGCTTGGGTATGGGTGTGCTCTGGCTTTAGCCAGGCTCTCCTCATTTTCTAAATTGAAACTTAATGCACATAAAATTAACAATAAATCTAATTATGGTTATCTGCATAAATTAGAAGAAACTTTTATTAATTTCCAAGGGGTTATCTCTGCAAGAGAAGATATATAAATCTGGATATTAATTAAGCCAGGATTACCTTTGTTAATGAATATAAGCACTCACTAAGCTTTCTAATGAGGAGGTGAACACTCGTGGGCCAAGGCACTATACTGTAGGTGCTGGCAGAAACAATAAAGTTGTGTTGTGATATTTCACAACATAAGAATGGCTCATTTATATTAGGAATATTTTGTTAGTCTAGTTTTTTGTTTTTTGTTTTTTTCGGAATAAAACAAACAAAAGTCTAATCAGAGTCATCTTTCTTTTGAAGAAAGAGAGATTTATAAGGAAAAACATGTTTCCTGTTTCTGGTAAAAAAAAAAAAAAAATTAACATGAATAACTCATTCCAAGGAAAAATTACTCTCATTCTTAACTGGCTCCTGATTACAGTGATCATGCTCTTCAACTGGCTTTAATTTTAGGTATACTTCCTTCTATGTTTCATCTGCCCTCATAATGGTTTCTCAATATTATTGGTGGTCTGCATTTTATTGATGCTAAAGAGAGATGTAGAAAACTTGGAGCAGGTCAAAAGCAAAGTTATTCAAGAAAATTATAGGGTATAAGTAGGAATACAGGGACAGCCCTTAACAGAATTTTGAAGAAGGTAATATTTTCCTCTAGGATTTAATCTTCTCTATCTGTACTTTTCCTTGTTTTTCCTACATGCCCATATGTTTCATCTTCTTTCTACATTTCTTTCTATTACTTTCTTTCTAAAGTCTCTCATGTTTATTTCACTAAACTCTCAGAGTGGGCCCGTTCTAACTAGGAGTGACCTTGTGCTCTAAACCTCTCCCTATCTCCTTCCATCCATCAAAACTAGGGTTTGCTAAGGACCTTGTCGGGTGCCTAGTTAAGCTGATGAACAGTCAGAGCAAATATTAGTGACTAGAATGAGTTTCAGTGAGTTACTCCCCTGAAAGTAGCAGCAAATGGTCACACTGTAAAACACACAGGCTTGAGTAACACTTTCAAGATACTGTAACTTTACACAAGTCATTTAAGTTTTCTAAGTTTCAGTTTCTATATCCATAAAATGAAGCCAATTGAGAGATTTGAAGACCATATAATAACTAGTATTTTAGTGTTTCCTACATGCCAGGCACTGTTCTAAGGGCTTTACATTTATTCATGCAACATCTCACTGACGACCCAAAACAGTGAGCATTACTATCCTCGTTTTGTAGGTGAGGAAAAAGACACATAAAGATGTTGATGGGTACAAGCCTTCATCTCTCTTGCCTGGATTATTGCCATAGATTCTCTACTGGTCTCCCTATTTCCACCCTTTTCTCTGTTCAATCTATTCTAAGACACAACAGGCAGAATGGTCCTGTTGAAACTTGAATCAGACTTGTCACTTCTCTGTTCAGAACCTGCTAGTGGCTCCCTATCTTACCCAGAGTGAAAGCCCAAATCCACCCTGTATTCAGCAGTCTTTATGACTGGGTTTATCTCAGTCTTTCTCTTGCTTCCTCCAGCCAGTGTCACTGGCCTCCTTGCACCCTCCCTTTCTCTCTACTTTAGAGCCATCGCACTGGCCACTTTCTCTTCCTGAACGCTCGTCCTTCAATTATGTCCACGGCTCCTTCCTTCACATGCTTTTCTCAAAAACCACCTGTTTAGTATGTCTTCCCTGGTCACTTTATCCAAAATTACAGCCCCATACCCTCAATATTCCTATCTCCCTTCTCTGCTTATATTTTTTTTCTCTTTAGTATCTATCATGGTTTAATACAGATATTGACTTAGTTGTTTATTGTCTATCCCCCCGCCTAGAATATTAAACTCTATGAAATAGATTGGGACTTTCGTTTATTATTATATTTCTAGTGCCTGGCACATTATGGCTCAATAAATATGTGCCAAAGAAATGAACTAACTTGCCCTGTGTCACACAATGAGTAAGAGGTAATATTTGATCTCGGGCTATCTTTCCAGAACCTTAACTGTGAAGTTTTATTGCTTTGAAAACCGTAACCTATTAAGCAAATAATTCTTATGTGTTACATTGGGAGATAGTGGTGGTACATGGGAAGAGCACATATCCTACTTGTCTAAGCTGAGAATCTGGGAGGATTAGATTCCCTTCTATGACCAAAGCACTGATAAGGAAATGTAGGACTCATAAAAGGGTAGACCGAGGTTCTCTCCAGTCACCATTTTTCTTTTGTAGCTCTGATATCGTTACATACAGAATAACTTGAGTCTAGCAAGCAGGTAGGCTGGATATCGAGTCACAGACGCTATGAGAAAGGCTTACGGCAATTGCAGCTGCCACTTCTCACTGCGTTTCTGTTCCATTGTTCTGTCTCTGCCTTCGCCTTCTCTTATTTTCCTTTCAAGTCAGTTTTCCCAGTTCTCTAGCTATGCCATAGCCTTCGTGTGATACTACCGGATTTTGCCTGTGTAGCCAAGTAAAGAGAATGCGAATCTAGTCTGGGCCAGACCAATCTTCTCCAAACTCTTCCCAGCTCTTAAATTATATATCTGAGATCTAAAGGACTTCTACATTAATAAATTTCTGTGTTCACACTATATGGGATTTTAGGTGCTGGACTCAAGAGTGAAACCAAGAGAGAGAAACAAAATTTGCAGCCAAGAAACGGTCCAGAGGTGGAGCAGATCAAAGGCTGTATGACTAGGTGCCAGTTGTTACTTCTCTCATCGCTGGGTGGTCTACTCCTCACACGCCTTATTTGGAACACAGAGGCACTTGGTCAAAGAGCCTGTTATTCTCAAAGATCTACTGCAAAATTCCTTTGTATCTCATATTTCAGTCACTGAGGATTTCCTCTCAGGCTTAAGTTATCTTATTAGGGCCCTTTTCCCAGCCTGGTACAGACAAAACTATGTACTTGCCTTCAACTGTTTACCCTCCTGGGTCCCAGTGCTTGCTTAGCGGGCATTTTTGGTCTAGTTATTCGACAGTCTAGAAACCATTACCTAAATTATATTAAGCTTTAAGAATCAACTCTTAAGATTCCAACAAAGGGTTTATTTGTAACTGTTGCAAGTTTAGGCATTTTTAGGAAAGAAAAATGTCTTAGACATTTTTAGGAAATCAGCCTAGACGTTTTAAGGGAAATGTTTCTGGTGCAGCAACATGCAAAATAAAAATTCATGGTATGTCCATATGCTTTTTAAAAAACTGCGTTCGCTCAGCATGTTTTAAACATCAGGCAAAGGAATAAATGATCCGATTTCATCTTTCTTAGAGAATGGGAGGCGTCTTCCTTTGTGACCTTCTGGTTTTGCTTTTAGACTCCCTGCATGACGACGTCCCTTCCAGCCACAGAAGACTGGCTGCCTTGGTTCTCCAGAAGCCTTGCTCCATATAAGAGTGGCATGAATGTTATTTATTGGCCATGGAGTGAAGTCCTGCTGATCTTGGTGACGGTCCAAGATCATCCACATTGCGGACTGTTCTCCTGATATTATTTTTTCCATTGCCTTGAGGCACCTCGTTCCCTTTTTTGACCTCTTGGAAAGCAATCTTTTTAAAGAACAGAAGAGGAATACAACAAATTCTCACTCATAGATGAGTGCTATTTAGGGCAAAGAAAGAGAAATAATTAGAGTAATCATGATGATAGCAAGAGTTAACAGTTTGGAAACTTAGCTAAATATTTTATAATTATTTATATTGCATATAAATATTTATATTGCATATAAATATTTTATATGCATTATCTCATTTGATCCTTATAAAAACACATTACAGATGAGAAAACACATTACAGATGAGACCCACAGATGTTAAATACATTCTCCAAGGCCTTCTGAATAGTTAGTATGATGATAGAGAGTTAACAGTTTGGAAACTTAGCTAAATATTTTATAATTATTTATATTGCATATAAATATTTTATATGCATTATCTCATTTGATCCTTATAAAAACACATTACAGATGAGAAAACACATTACAGATGAGACCCACAGATGTTAAATACATTCTCCAAGGCCTTCTGAATAGTTAGTAGTGTGGCTACCTTTCGCCTAACCAAAAAATAGTGCAGGTTTTATTCATTTATTTGTTTGTTTGTTTTTGCCTTCTCTATACAGAGCAACAAACCTTCCTTTAGGCATCTGGTTATACATTGTGGAATTCCAAGAAAATTCCTATTTAAGGAATTTTTTTTCTCTTAGCCCTGTTGGAATTCATCTCTTTCTTGTTTTTCTCCACTCCCTCTTTTTTTTTCCAGGCCACATAATATAGTAGAAAGAGAAAAGATTTTGGAAATGAGCAGTCTATTTATTTCCTTTTCACTATGCAACTTCCTAAAACTAAGAGCTGAGGCAAATTCTTTAGTCCTTTGAGCCCCAGTTCCACATGTTAAAAAAAAAAATAGCTCTTTCACAGAGTGGTTGTAACAATTAAATATGATAACGCATGTGAAACTTGAATATTCTGGCTTCTCTTAAGGTGCCTAAAGTCTCTGCTTTGTGTAGTATTTCATCCAATAGAAAATACATCCACTTCCAAAAGGCCTAAGAAATAATACAAATATTAAAATGTTTAAAAGACAAAGGAGCAATCCCCTTCAGCATTTATCGAAACTTCCTAAAAATTCTCTCTTCCTCCAAATTATGGTCCATAGTGCAGCTACTCCAACTGTCCAAAAATGTTAGTTCGTCCTCATGGCTCTCTCTCCTTAATGTCCCTACCCCATTGCCATTCTACCAGGTCCTGCAGGATGACAGACGGTTCTTTTGTCTGAGCTTTGATAAGGAGAAGTTGCCGCAAATTATTTCTAAAGCAGTTTTACTGGGACAGATGCATGCGACAGCAAAAATCTTCCCATTTTTCCCTTTCTTCCCCACTTTCCCCCACATCCATCTCTCCTTTTCCAGTTATTCCTAGACAGGAATGATTTACATTTTTTCAAAGCAAATAGTACTGTGTTGGATCCTCTCTAATAGCATTTTCTTCTTTTTAACTTGTATTTTATGGTTATCTGTGTCCAATTTTTCAAATATATCAGGGGTATCATTGATTTAGTTAAGAATTCTTTAGGCTGCAAGTAACAGAAAATTTGACTCAGGCTGGCTTAAACAGAGGCTGTTTTTCTTGCACACAAAATGTCAAGATGGAAGAAACCAGCTGCTGGCATTGGTTCGGCAGTGAATTCTCTGCAGAGCCAAAGTCTCTGTTCTAACTAAGTCTTTCATTTCATCAAGAAAGCCTTTCCAGAAATTTAAGCATATATATTTTCTTATATCTCACTGGTCCTGGACTACGTCAAATGGCAACATCAAGCTCCAGGAAGCCCTGGGAGCTTAGGAGCTCCATAGAGGAGGTGAATAGAAGGAGAGGGAGTTGGGATTAGGTCTATTAATCTGCCCTACTCAATTAAGGCAGAACACATATCTTGTTTAATACTTCCTCACTGTGCCTAGTGCCACTTTTGGAACATAGAAAGTACTCAATAAATACCTATTAAAATAGTGAATTTATGAATAAATTTTTTAAATGTATGGATGAATGAATAACATAAGGCCTCACTTTTTATAAGATTGACTAAAGTCTAAATGTAGTGCAGAAAATTTTTCTACCCTGAAATGAGGGGAAATGGTTTAAATAACTCACACTCTGATTTTTAGAAACTCTTCAAAAGTCTTAGATTCAAAGGGCCTATTATTCTGAACTTCTAATCAATTTTATTTTTCATTATGAGAATTTGGAGAAATAAATCTGATTCTAAATTTTAAAAAAAGGGGGTGCTACTACAACCTTTGATGGTTATATGATAATTGTGCTAGCTGTGGGATTAGGGAAAATATTTTTGAAGAAATCTGGAGTAGAAAATGACAAAATAAAAAAAATTAAAAAAAAGAAAATGATAAAATTATGGCTTTCTATTCTAGAGTGCATTTAAAGACTTATTTGTTTTTAATGTAAAAGTTTTAAGGTCAGGTAGAACAGGTAAAAGAATGGAAGAAAGTTACCACAAGGTGAAGGCCCGAGTAGCATTGCTCGAATGAAGTCAATCCCATTAGGCTTTCTTCAGTGACGTCACTGAATCTTAGAAAACTCTCTTCGTGCATGGGCAGTGCCCTTTTTGGAAGTATAGAAGCAGAGCCTCTTGTGAACGATCCTCATTCCCACCTCTGTCTTATGTCTTCATTGCTTTCTCTTTGTTTTTGTTTTTGTTTTTTTTCTCACCATATTTTGTGTATCTTTAGAAACTGTCTTGAATTCATCATGAAGAAAGATATAAATAAGCAAATAGTGATCATGCATGGCACTATTTTCTATGCCCATTTTTGAAATGAAAAAGCCGTAATGACTTGCACTTTTAAGTAAATGTATTCAGAAACAGTCACAAAATTTGAGATAGAACTGACATCAAAGATAATTGAAAGTGTTAAAGATTGCACTTGAAAATATTTAGGATTCTTTGAAGTGTAATGCATTGTAAGTTCATGGGTGGTTTGTAATGTGATGCCAAACTGTAAATTCAGGCACCTCTTATGGTGTTTATAGCTATGATGGACAAGTCTGCCGTTTTTACGATTGCCACCCTCCCCACTCCCAACACTCACATAGTATTCCTTGGGTGATTAGAAAATTATGATTCTTATCTCATTTGAATTTTTGCCTTCAATTAGATATATAGGAAAATAAAAAATTTTTCTTTTTGTAGGACTTGGTTGGGACCTATGGAACAAATGTGATATAAACATTACTTTTCATTACTGCTTGTTAGATAAGAAACGAATCTAGCCAAAAAGCCTTATTTTAGAAAGAGCTAGTCTTGGGAGCAATTCTCATTTAGTATAAATTATCAGTCTGCATTGTGAATTGAGTAGTACTGAAAACTTACCAAATCTTTGCAATTGATTCACAAAGTAAAAGAACTATTACAGCACTTTAAATGCTTGCAGATGTCCTGAGCAGGAAAATAGATGCTTCTTTTGTTTCATAGTACAGTCTTTGCTTCTTGTGGTTTGTGATTTTTTTATTCTTGACAAGACGTCTATAAGTGAATCCAACTGATTTTTAAATTTATGACAAGAAGAATTTCAGCTTGAGGGAAGAATAAAGAAGAAAATGAGAACTGAGAAATGGAATGAATTGTTTATTCTTATTTAGTGAAACTAAGGGAATGTGATTGAATAGTGAGCAAAAAGGAAATGACATCAGAATTCCAGAAATCTCTGTTTCATAGATTTCGTAGAACTACTCTAGAACTTGCTTTTAAATTTCTCTATTTTCAATTTAGGCATCAGTCGCAATCTTGCTGTTAAATGGGATTTATCAGTATACTTTGCAACATTGTGAAGTTTTATTTCGGGTTGACTGGTAAAGCTGTTGTGGTCTTCTCTTCCTCACTCTATCGACTCAAGCCCCAAAGTGCTAGAGAATGTCTGAGAATAAGAAATACTACTCTCTTCGACCCCACAATCACAGAGGAATATGGGTTCTTTTAATGAGATTTGTTATAGGTCTCTAAAATACAAATGCAAGCCCCCTAATCAAATAATGGATGTTAAAAATCATCTTCAATGCTAACATCACAGAGTGGCAATAGAGAATTATATGATCCTTCTTGTAAGTTTATAATACCACCTAGAAAGTATATATATTTTTTTTGTCAAAAAAAATATCAAAGTTTTAAGCTTTAGGTCTAACTACTAGTTTATAGGCAATAGAAGGGGAAGAGGAATATATAAAAAGGCACCATAGGAATTTGATCATCAAAATCCAGAATGTGAGAAACTCTTTAGGACAAACAATCTAGTTTCTTTGATAAATGAGTTACAAAGGAAAAAAGGAAGGGAAAATTATAGCTGCAAAGAGACAATGTCAGACAAAAACAATGTGAGAACCTCTTTGGAATCTAATTTGAAGAAGCCAACTTTTTTTTTAATGAATACAACTGGGGAAATCGGAATGCTCACTAATGGGTTATTTAATAACACTAAAAAATTGTCAGTGATTTTTATGTGCACTGATGGTATTGAAATAATATTTTAAAAGTCCCTACCTTTTAAGTTGTCTGTAATTTGCTTCAATAATTTGTGCAGGGGAAGATGGGTGGTTTAAATAAAACAAGATTAGCTATGAGTTGGTAATATACTTGGTAATGAAGCGTTCACTGGACTCTTTCTACATTTACGTTTGAATTTTCTGAAATCAAAAGTAAACAAAAAAGCAAATTAAAAAAACTCCAAAACACAAACCCACATGAAAACACACATCTTTGTAAGAACTCAGATTCTATTCTGACAGTTTCAAGCCCAGACCTGGAGTGTTCTTTTCTCAAAAGCCTTTCTTGATGCTCTTACATTGGATTCTCTGGCCGTCATCTGTATCTACCCAGTCAGTGCTCTGTGTTTATGCGTCTTGTTTTTGATATCATGTTGTAATTGATTAATCCCCTGTGGAGAAGAATAATATTTTCAAATGAGCTTTTTGTTTCTCATATTTATTCTTACCCTTTAGCCTTTACCCCATTCAGCCCTCTAAACATTTTGTGTCCATTAACTTAGGGAAAGGGTACAGAGTAGGTATACAAAGACAAAAATAAAAACAAAAACCAAAAAAGGAGTTGATTCTTGACTTTTGAGTTGCAAAGCCTGGGTATCATGGGGATAAGAAGAACCCATGAAAAGATAATAGATTTCATATTAGATGTGATGAGTTAGAGAAAAGCTAACTCATAGCCAGTATTTCCTATGGGAGACAGAAGGGAAATAGAGGAACACAGCCTAATGAGAGACAGAGGTAGGTGGGATCTAGGGTGAAGGACCAGGCTAGAGGGTTCACACACAGGTCCAGAGCTAGTCTCTGGAGAGAGTTCGCTCATACTTGACCATCCTCCAGAATGAGCGCTGTTGGGCACGAGCACCAAGGAGCCGTGCGAGAGCCGAGTTAGCAGCCTTAGATGATCTGGAGCATGCCCCTGTGGATTGTATATCACCTTAGCCGTCCTTCTCATTAGTTCTGGGTCCTGCTAATGTGAGGGAGAGGTGGAGACAGAGGGAATATAACCTGGTGGGAGATAGAGACAAGCGAGATCTGGGATGGTGCCCAAGCTCTGAACAACTTCAGAAATAAAACCAAGAAGTAGCAAACAATAACCACAATATCACCTCCTTATTGATAAATCCTAGGTTGCAGAGTAGAATATGGATCACAGAAACCCAGATGAGATCGATGTACTTCCTCTCCCTACAGGCAGTGCTGGTCGAAGGGCAGGCTTCATGGTGTATACCATGAGGTTTTTGGCAGCTCCCACTGCTCATCCTGGTAAGCAGGTTTACTCTTGAGAGATTAAAGAGAGATGATATGAGCATGCCCAGTTTAGTCTTCCCAATTTCATGAGATAGGGAAATGGCTATACTTAGTTAAGTGGTAAAATTGAGCTAGATAGCCAGCACTGTTAAATGAGTAGTGCTTCTCCCTACATTAAAGAAAATACCAGGAATGAAGAAGAAGCTCTCCCCTCTAATAGTCAGCAACCATCATATCACTTGATCATCTGGCAGACTGATATCCATCGGCATAAAACTTTGCTCAATACCCAATTAACTGACCCAAGTGGGTCAACCACCATATTAAAATCCCAGGAACATTGAAAGTGCCACAGTGGAGACTGTGAATGTTAACCCACAAAGGAGCAGTGGTGGCTATAGATATAAACTTGAACTCTCTCACTTATCCATAAAGGTGGTGAAATACTTTTTTTTTTTTTTGCCTTCACCATAAATGTATAATATTTTTGAGGGCAAGGATCAGGCTTTATTCAAAGTTGTATTAGTGTCAATTGAAAAGTAGGGACTCAGAAAATATTTACTGAATTAAATTATAGTAACATTTTACTAATGGTATTTTTAGCAATCAAACAGATATATCAACTGCTGAGATTAAGTCCACTTGTTTTATAGATTAACCCCACAGACAATCCTAATTCCATATCTACACACTTCTAGATTATCATTTACTACTAACTTTATCAGTAAATCTTCAAAAAGCATACTGTTTCATGGAGTTAACAATGACTTCATTCTCTTAAATAGTTGAAATAGTTACTAGAGGCTATAAATTTACCAATATTTCTTTCCTTCCATGCCCTAGAGTTATGAAAATTAAGCAATGTAAGTGTTCTAACTATGTTCCTAATTTAACATAGTATCAGCCAATAAATCAATCCTTAACTATTTATGTCACTCTTAGAATTGCTACTCTTAGAATTGCTTAACTATCACATTTTATAGGAGGTTTTTTCTTTTTTCTTCAAGTTGTGGAAGGTCTCATGTGCATATTTTATCTTGTAGCAGATATTTATTTATTTATCTATTTATTTATTTATTATTCTTTTTTATGCCTATAGTACCTGGTATTCCTAGGTGGTCTCCCATCCAAGTACTAACCAGGCCCAACCCTGCATAGTAGATATTTATCAGTTGTTGACTACTCGGTACCAATAACCCTTCCTACCAGCACTTTGATTGGATTTAGGGAAGTTAATTCTCTCCATTGCATGCAGACTCAGTGCAGTGGTAAACCCAGGCATTTGCTCTGTCATTATAGACTGTACTTAATTCCTGAAGTCTCTCATCAGACCCTTTTTCTTGTTTCTCAAACCACCAAGAGGTAAGCACCTGATATTATCAGAGTCTCATGCAACTTAGCATAATTATGCAATGATGCAAGGCTGGAGGACGCTATTGGAGCTCCTGAATGCCAATGGTAGCATCTGGGAAAGGTTGATGGCAATTTTTGCTGGAAAGACTTTCTGGAGTCACCTGGTTCTGTCTATTCCAAGACTGGTTTTTCATCTTTTCCTTCCAATTTGTGGTTCTCCCATCTCCTTTCAATTAATCCTTTTTTGTATGTTTATGTTTGCCAAGACGGTTTCTGTTGTTTGCTACCATAGAACTTTAACTGATTCACACAGCTTGGGAAGGAAGCATCATGAAGCGAAGAAACCTGAGCTAAGAGTCATGAATTATGGTTGTGGCTTTGCAATTAACTTGCTTTGAGACCCTAAGAAATCCCCTAACCACTTTGACTTTAATTTCATTATCTGTGGGGGCAAAATGTCAGATAACTGTGAAGGCTCAGTTCTTAAAACTGTAATTGTTATTGGTTAGGGACCACTATTAAGAAATAGCAATGTTCTAATTAAAGTAAGAATTTTTATACAAGCTTCATCACCTCATGGATGTGGTGGCTAGTTATCGGAATAGATTCCTACAACAGAGAGTAAAGGGGCATGTAATTACCTGTTCTTGGAAAATATTACCACAGATCATTGGGGTGTTTATGACAGAGCTAGCCTCAAAGATGATTGATGAGATTAGCTTTAGATCTAGAGAGTAGGAAATGCTGACACATTACATTAAAATTAAAATTAAACCCATTCAGCAGATATTTGCTGTGAGTAAGGCACTGTGCCTTTCAGAGGGCTTGAATCTTTTCTAGTTCTGAGGTACACGTAACCAATTTCTGGTTTGAGAGTGGTTGTCACCGAATGTTTCCTAACATTTCTGATCTTTTCCTTGTTTCTGTTTTCATTAAATTTGGACTATTCCAATGTGGATTAGCACTCTCAATGACCCACGAATAGTACAAACACCAACTGCCAATTGCTTCAGATTTGTACTTGACTTTGTGGTTATTACACTTAACCTGTATTTCACAGCTCAATAACTCAGAAAAATGATACTATAGCAACACAGCATCTAAAGGAAGTTTGATAATTATCAAGACACTTGTAATAATTTCTACAATTTGAATACTATAAAACACCTTCAAAATCTACTTTGAGATCACAGTGAATGACCTGTATATAGTTTGCTTGACTATCATGATCAAAGCATACCCAGTTCATTCCTTTGACCTTGTTTGGATGCTTAGTCTTATAGAACTAATGGATTTGGCTTAGAGTCTTATCTGAGACATTTACTTCAACCAAGCTGATGATTTTTTATTTCTCAGATTCCTGCAATGATATTCTATCTTATTCAGAATAAAAATTGAAAGATGGAGAATGGCCTCCAAGACCCCCATGATCAGGTCCTATTGTCTCTCTTTGCTTTACTTCCTTCCACTTTCTGCTCTTTCTCCTTTTTTTACTTCACTCTAGCCATCTTGCTGTTCTTTGAACATGCTGAATTCTCAGCTGTCTCAGGGACCTTGCCTTCCTTGCCTTGCCTGAGTAAGGAGGTCCCTAGCATCCTCAAAGCTGTGTGAAGTTCTTTTTACTATCACTGGAGTCCACCATCAAGCACTGCATCCTGCTGCTGTGGGAACTAGAGGGTCTGATGGTGAATGGTAGGCAGATAGCTGTCAGAAGTTTGGTTGCTGGAGTCGTTGATGTACCGAAGTTGTGTTTTATTCATCAAAGCCCACTCCATACTAATTTGTTGTGCCGAAGCTGAGACACCACTGGTACTGGAGCTATTCCCATGGGGCAGAGTGCAATACCACCATCCATTAATAATAGTAACTAATATTTGTTGAGTACTTACCACGTGATAAGGACTTTATTCAATTAATACTCATAATAGCTCTGTGAAGTAGGTACTATAATTATCCATATTTTATAAATGGCCATAACAAAGTCTTTGAAAGGGGTTAATTTTATGTATGGCTAATACATATAGGGCTAGATTCCAACCAAGGTATTATGATTCCAGAAGTCATGAACAGCTCCCAAATCAACCCATGATGTTGGGTTAAGTGAAAAGAATCCTTCTTGCCTCCATTTTGTTGCTTTAAGTGCAACATATTCATGTAGTTTTTATTTTTAAAAAATACTGTAATTTCGTTCAGTTTTTACTCACTGCAGCAGAGGAGAAATCTGTCAGGCTCTGGGCTAAAATCAGAATCAAAACTGACGAGATACTGCCTGAACATTGTAATTAAATTCGATGTCACATAGAGTAAAATGTCTGTATGATCTAAATTAAAATAATAATGAGGAGGATGATTAATTTCGAGAAACAACTCTTGGGTAGGGTAGGAACAAGTATGAAATCAGCTACCTAGGCCCTCCCTCTCACCATCCTCATTTGAAGCAGAAAGAACCTCTAGGTTAGTCATTTTGTTTATTTTACATTTTGGACTTCCTGGTATGCTTTCTTCTGAAGAAAGAGTTCTGGTGTTAAAAAAAAAAAAAAAAAGATGAAAATCCCAAGTCCAGAGAGCCATTATTAATGTTTCTTCCTCTTCCCTTTTTTGGTTGGGCATGTTTGGGCCCAGTGAGAACATAATTCAGGCTATTGCCTCATGGGGATTTTGTCAACAAGGACAGTATATTTTGACAAGAACCAACACAGAAGCCCTATTCCCTCAGCCTTCTGGACAGAGGTTGACTTCCTGGTAAGGATGCCTTTGAAATATTTTTTTCAGGTTTCTCTTTTGTGGTACTGGGATAAACAAAACCCTCCTTTAAATTCTTTCTATTGTCTTTGATCATTTCTTTTCTTGGTGAATCAAAATAAAAATTAAAAA
This sequence comes from Pteropus alecto, assembly GCF_000325575.1. NCBI lineage: Eukaryota > Metazoa > Chordata > Mammalia > Chiroptera > Pteropodidae > Pteropus > Pteropus alecto. The sequence continues at coordinate 12,353,411 of NW_006443138.1, forward strand.
AAGAAATTCCAGCTATTTCTGACATTGGTAGGTTAAAGCGCTAGAGCATCTCCACACAGAGCAGTTCTGAGGTTATTGGGATCACATGAAATTCCGATTTGCCAAAGGGATTGTGGCTCAGTCTGAAGCCCTGCCAGGACTTGTAGTTTTAGGGTGGTGCAAGGGGTGAGGAATTCTGCTGCAACAGCTGCTATGCTTTCAAAACTGTGAGAGCAACATCACCTTATGATTCCCATAAGTCTTCTCTCCCATTCCCATTTTAGCTGTGAAAACTGTATTTAAAGGGGAGGAAATTATGTTCAGATATAAAATTGAAATTATTGTATCATCTGGCTAAGTAGTTTTCAAACAGAGAATTTTATGAGTCTGGAATAAAATGTAGTGATGCAAGGGTGTAAATACTTATTTACAATTAAAAATAACCAGCTCAACAGGTGCCAAGTGAATGTTTCATAAAATGAACATTAGAAAAAAGAAATCTCAGCATATTTCAGAATATAAAGCACTAGAGAAAGTTTGCTTACATTTCAGCTTTTAGACAAGTAATGGAAAAGTTATCTCATCATAGCATATTCTGTTCCCACGGTTGGGTTATCTTGCACAGGACATAGTTACCGAAATGATCTTTTCATGGTTCTGAGTTGATATCCAGTAATTATTGGGCCGCCAATTTCTTCATTTTTTTGTTTTTGCTTTTACAGTGTCATTCTATTCTGCAGCCTATTTTTTTCTTTCGAAGAGGTAGAAAATGAATTTCTCAGTGCCTGGCCCTGTAAAGACCTATAGTAAACTCTAGAAATGTTTGCTGAATAAATAAACGAATATAGGCATTTTACAGCTCGCTGAATATGAGCAGGTTAAAGCATTTATTTGAAGTCTCTTACTTCAATACTTTTGAAATAAAATTCTATATTCTGAGTTTGGTGATCTTTTAAAACTCTAGATAAATACATAAAATTTCACACTTTATTCTCATTAGTTCTGCTAAATTTATGGAAGAACTAACAGGTTATTTTGGCATTAACCATAAACCTCTTGAGGTTTAAATTTAGAGATAAAGCTGAAATAGGTCATTGCAAACATACAATATGTAACTCGCTATATAATTTTTTACATTTGCCCAATTTGAAGTGTGTTTACTTTTGATTTAGGTTAACCCTTTAGGGCCCTAAGTTGTCCCAGCAGGAAGTAGAATCCTTCCTGCTACTTTCTGTTAAGAATGACCACTTTGAAATAGGAGCCAAGCTGAAGAATTTGTCCTTCCCTCCAGATGTCTATTGCTGGAACACAGCTCTTAAAGAAAGAGATTATGTTTCTGGTGGGGACCAGACTGCTGATATTATTTCTGACTTCAAATATGTCAATGATAAAAATAATGTTCAACATACAGAGCTGAGCTTCGTAGAGCAGGCACACAATACTTTCATATAGAATGATCCATCCTCTGAAACCAACATTCAATACAGGTTACGATGCATTTACTTAACATCCTATAAGGAGATAATTTACTTTATCAGAATTAGAACATTAACCTCAGAAGAGATCTTAAAAATCTAGCTGATACATGAATTTTTGGAATCTACATCTAACTTCTCCCTAAATTACTGCTCTCTGTAACTTCTCCTTATGGCATGCTAAATCCAATTTTAGAATAGCTCTAAAAGTTGAATAGTTCTTTCTCACGAGGAGATGGAATGTCCTTTCTCTATCTCTGGTTAGATGCTAATGTTTGCATAGACATTTGTGGGAATCCAAGGGATGAAGCTAGGACAAGTCAATAGAATTTATGGAAAGGCTGATTTTTTATTTTTATTTTTTTCAAGAAGAGTTTTCTACTGGTCAAAATGAGCTTGGTATGGAGTGGACTGCTTCATGATTACGGGGGAAATAAATTGCCCATAGTTAAAAGGTTTTGAGTTAGGCTGTAAAATCAATGAGCAAAAATATTTCAGCATATTCAAGCATCTGACTAGTGTTTAGGATAGATGATATTTAAAAGATTCCTATGATCCTAAAATATTATGATTCATTTTGTGATACACGTTTTCAGTTGTCTCTTTTGGACTTTATTTGTGTGTATCAAACTGCCTACTTGACATCTCACTTAGATGTCTCAAATTCAACATATCTAACCCCAAACACTTGATTTCTTGTTTTATTCTTTCAATCTTACTCATCCAACAATCTTCATATCAGTAAATGGCTCCTTTAAATAGCAGTCAGAATAATTTTTAAATAGTTCTCCTACAGCTTCTCATCTTACCTCCTGTTCACTTTCCCTGGAACATTACTCTCTTCCTCCATATTTCTTCATGACTCACTCTCATTTTCTTGGCCTCTGCTCAAACATCACCTCTTCAGAGAGGCTCTCCTGGACCACAGTATCTGATGTAGTACTCCCTGCTACCCCTCCTTGTTATTCTCTATCCCCCTTGCCTACTCTATTTTTCTGTGAGAAACTGACATTACCACATATTTGTTTACTTGGTTATTTGGTTATTACCTGCTTCTCCAATTAAAATTTAAGCTTCTTTAGGAAAGATAATTTGTTATATTAAGTGCTATATCCTCAGTGCTTTGAACCATTTCCGGCATATGGTAGGTATTCTATAAATATATATTAACTCAGGTAAACGAATGGTAATAGAGTATTAATTTAAATAGGAAAATAAAGAGTAAAAATGTAATTTAAGGTATATGAGTACAGAGCAAAGGAAAAGGGATAGTGCTTATAAATTTTTCATAGCAAAGGAAAATAAATTAAGGGCTTTGATGCTTGTTTGCAAAATTATTCTCCCAAAGCAGCCATCTTCCTATGAACCTCACACAGTCATTAGGGCACACATTCACTCTTGGTCTTCGAAAGGAATGGAGAGATTGAAAACCTTGCCAGCACTGACTGTGATCAGTTTCCCTAGAGAATATGGATCCCCAGCCACACCAGATATCAGAATTGACTGACACTATAAGATGTCCAGGGGTAAGGAGCAATCATTGATTTTATCTCTAAGTCAGTCTTATATAAGTGGTAGACAGATCTTTTACATCCAGAGGGTGAACAAAGCTTTCTTATTTACTTTTCCCACAAATTGGATCTTCCCCATGCCAAACCCTCTGGCACTAGGCTTTCTAACCTCCACCAATGATTAAGTTTCAGGGTCTTGGTTTAAACACAGCAAACCTCCTATCTCAATTAAACTTGATGATGGAATCGCTTTCAATTTTGTCACAAAAAAATGGCAATTTCTTCCCTATTCTTTATGCTTTGATAAAATAGCTTTTACCTAGAATAGTAATTGATGATTTGCACATTTTTCTGAAATTAATATCACTATATTTTATATTCACTTTTCAGCTTCTTTAATAACAGAAAAATGGATATTCTCAGAGTGAATACATTTTAAATCTTTCCTATGTAATAAGAGTTTTTAATGCTAGTGGGAAAAGCAATACATTTTTATTTTTTTGAAACCTGAATACATCATCTTACAACTATCACAGAATTTAAACTTGTTGAGAATGAGTTTTGTGGGAATTATTTATTTAGGTCATGGAGACGCTTGTATTTCAATGAGAAACGTATCAGAGAAAATAAAAATGTTCCTAGATTCCTCAAGGAGTGAAGTTTTTTTTTAAAGTCATACTTAGGGTTATGCATTAAACAGGGCGGAAAGATGCTGTAAATCCATGGCCCATTCTGGAATGTAGTTTAGCAACTCATAAAAAGACCCTTTGACCCAGTACTCCCACTTCTAGGCATTTGCCTAAGAGATATCACATAAAAATGAAAAGTTGTAGACACACAAATGTTTCTTATAAATCCATTTTTAATGGACAAAAATTGGAAACATTCCAGACATCTATCAATAGGAGATTGAGTAAGTAAATTATTGCACATCAATGCAATAAAATTCTTCAGCCATTAAATTTGATGTAATTCAATATTTATTGACATGGAATGATGTTTGTGACATAGCGTTATGTGAAAACAAATGAAAGATGCTCTAAGTATGATTCCTTTTATGTAAAATTATATTCTCTTTAGAAAGACAGCTACTGAAATGTTATTTGTGGTTATTAACGGATAATGGGATTTTAAGTTTCTATTGTGTATATGTATAATTTTAACAAAAACAATACAAATTCATAGATGAATTTCTTATGATGAAATAATATCTAATAGCAGTAAATCTAACTGTAGTCAATTTGGGATCAGTTTGTTTGATGTAAGAAGAAAACCAGAAATATTATGTAAAGAATTTCTTCATGAAAATAAAATTCTAAAAAACATTTTAAAAGACAGTATAAACAGTATGACATTGTATGCCATTTTAATCCAATCTGGAAAAAAGCATATTTTCTTAAAACATTATCCCTAGAATTCTAGAGATCTTTCAGTCTTTCGGCTTCCAGTATCTTCTCATGAAAACAATGCTTCACATAGATATTTTAGACTCTGCTCATTTGATGCCTAGCAATGAACTGAGGAGACCATGAGAGCATGTTGAAGTCCTGGTATTGGGGCTGATGAAAATCCCTAGCACTAAATCTTTTCTGATAGTGAATAATGTTCAGCTGAATGATAAACTTGCTCATCTGATCGCCATTGATTGCTACACATGCTCATTATGTACATATTTGGAAGCTCTTAAACTGTACGTTTTTAAATGCAAAAAAAATGGATAATCTTTTTTTTGACTGGTTTCTATAGGTGAAGATTGAAACAATTGCTGCTATACTTTTAACACAAGTTCCCAGGAAGATTCTCATAAACTAAGAAGTTTGAGATGTATTAGTTGAGAAAAGCTATTTAACTACAATGATGAAGCCAATGAAAAAGACACAATTTCTATAAGGAAGATTCCATGATACAGTCAGAACTATATTCTTAGAGCACTTAAAAGTCAAAGAAGCTGATACCATAAAACTTCTAGAAGAAAATATAGATGGTAAGTTCCTTGACATCGGTCTTGGTGATGATTTTTTGAATCTGACATCAAAAGCAAAAGTAAACAACTGAGACTACATTAAACTAAAAAACTTCTGGACAGCAAAGGAAATCACCAAAAAAAATGAAAAGGCAACCTACTGAATTGGAGAAAACATTTGCAAATCATTTATCTGATAAGGGACTAATACCCAAAATATGAAAAGAATTTATACAATTCATTAGTAAAAATAACCTGATTTAAAAAAATAGCAGAAGATCCGAATAGACATTTTTTCAAAGAAGACCTACAGATGACCAATGGGCACGTGAAAAGATGTTCAACATCAGTAATCATCAGAGAAATTCAAATCAAAATAACCATATCACTTTCTGCCTATTAGAATGGCTATTATCAAAAAGATAAGAGATAATAAGTGTTGCCAAAGATGTGAAGAAAAGAGAACCCTTGTGCACTGTTAGAAGGAATGTATATTGATGCAGCCACTGTGGAAAAGAGTATGGTGGTTTCTCAAAAAATTAAAACTAGAACGACCATATGATCTAGCAATTCCCCTTCTGGGTATTTATTCAAAGAAAACAAAAATACTTACTCTAAATGATGTATGCATCCCCATGTTCATTGCAGCATTATTTGTAACAGCCAAGATATGAAACAACCTGTGTCTATCGATGGATGAACCAAAAAAGAAATATGTGCGTGCATGTGTGCGTGTGCGTGTGTGTGTGTGTGTGTGTGTGTGTAATGGAGTATTATTCAGCCGTAATAAAGAATGAAATCTTGCCATTTGCAACAATATGGATGGACCTTGAGGGCAATATACTAAGTGAAATAAGTCAGACGGAGAAAGACAAATACTGCATGATCTTTCTTATATGTGGTATTTAAAAACAACAACAAGCTCATAGTTACAGGGAACAGATTGGTGGTTGCCAGAGGCAGTGGGTGAAGACTGGAGAAAACTAGGTGAATGAGGTCAAAAAATAGGAGATTGTTATAAAACAAAGCCACTTATTTACTTTCCACATAGAGCACAAGTATTTTTCTTTATTTTACAGTTCATTAATTATTTTCCCAGTATTTGATTTTATTTTAACATACAAATCATACAAGATATTATATTTTAGTGATTAGAAAAATCAAAGAAAATGCTTTCTTTGATTCATTCCTTCATTTACTTATATATTTTGCTGGTGTGGATCTAGCAGGTACTGTATGGCTCTGGAACTAAGAACTGCAGCAGCACTTCCCTGGATTGCAGCTGAGATGTGTTCCTGGAGCAATAGTAGCTGTTATAGCTATTTCGATTCATTGGCTTCCTGACTGGGGCTGAGCTGGAAGCTCTGCTCCCTTCCTTCTAGGTACTTCCTTAGGGGAACCATTCCTGGAAGCCCAACCTATTCCTGCTTCTTTAGCTCTTCCAGTTTTGGTGTAGACACCTAAATCCCTGTATTAGAGAACTTTCTGCAAGAAACACCAAATGTGGTTTTGCTATTTATATTGAATTCTATCTTATAGCTCACTCAACCTATATGTTTTTTGGGGGAGTAATTATGTGGGAAATGTGATTGTTCTCCACATATCTTAATGTCGTTAATCCCACATGAGTGTAGTTATTTCCTACTTATCTTAATCATGGACATTGCCAATGCTTGCGCAGATACTCTCAGACTCCTTTTACCTCTTCTGTGCACCCCTCTCCCAGGTTTAATGTGCTTTTGCCTTCTACCTTCTGAGGTGCCATTCATCCTCAAATGACTGTCCTCAAGCTACTGGAGCAGCTTTGCCACAGACACGGAGAAGTGGAAGGGTCTGGGAGTTTATGATCCCCAGGGTGATGCTTAGTTAGTAAATGATCAAGTTGGCAGTTAGAGGTTCAGTCTCTTGTGCCTTGGGCACAACAGCTCTGAGGCTGTATTTTTGCAGTAATTCATATTGCAGTAATCTCCTGTGGAATCAGGCTGAAACTGCTTTCTCTGAAATTTTCTGAAATCAAAGCCCTCTTGGTTTCTTTTTCTTCTTTGTTGTGCTTCTCTCTCTCTTGCTTCTGGGAGTATTTCCTTGCACACAAATTCTCATCTCAGGGCCTGCTTCTGGGAAATCCAACTAAGACAACAAGTCAAACATAGCTGTCTAGAGACTCTTCATGACTTTCCAGAATTGAATTCAACTACACAATATCCCATATCTTCTGCATTAGACTAGAAGCTCTTTGCACTTTGAAGGCAGGCAGGAGTCATAGTCGATTCTGATACTTACTCGCCATGGAACAGAAGAAATAAGGTTTATACTAAGTGAGCTTAATTAGTGAATAAATGGAGAACATAGGGTCAGTAGTCAGTAATTTTATTTGGGATTGCATCTAGATTATTAAGTGAAAATTTTGTGTCTCTCATTGTAATTTCTGTGTATAAATTAGTCTGACATCCCCAGACAAAGGATGCTTTACTTCTATAAACCATTATTTAGGGTTAAATGACAAAGACACATTTCACCTTGAACTTTTTTAGTTCTAAAGAATTTGTTGAGTAGGACAGTCCTGCCTCTTTCTTCAATTATGATAAATTGCTTTATCTTTTATATTACGTTAGAGAGCAAGGGGAGTGGCTGTTCTTTTTGTTGCTTTTAAGTTTATCTTTATTTGCACAGGTCTGGAAATTACAGGACATATGTGGGTTGTAGAAATGAAGTTTGTAAATTTGTAAATTTCTTTTCTACATAATGGAACCATAGTAAGTAATATGGGATATTAAATTAACATAATATTTTACTATCCAAGCCTAGCATAAAAATCAATTTCCTATTGACTCGATTTAGTTCTTTGCATCAGGAAGTGGATAACTAAAGAAAGAGATTGCAGCATTAATTAAATATAATTTTTCCTTAGTCATTCATTCTTAGAAATCAATATTTATTTAGTACCCTGTGATAAAATGAAATTCTCACATGAGATAAAATTCTGATTTTCCGTAAGTGATTTTCATAGCCCCAGTGCATACTTCTGTTCAAGAAGTAACTATTCAGAACTATATAGAGTACAATTTATCTAATAGGTTACTGTAAATGAAAATATAGATTTAGATTTCGTTCTTGTTTTCTTCATATTTTTTAACATTTATTTTTCACAACATGGTGTTGTCAAAAGAATAGGACCTAGCATAACAAGAGCCTTTTCTTTTCTTCTCTCAGCTTCAGTCAATGAATGCGTAGATTAAAGATTTTGAAACTTTTCCCCACATGCAACGGGGACCTGAAACACATCTCTGAAGGTAAATCCTTAAGAACTGAGCTCTGCCAGGTAACCTGAGAGTAGTGATCTAAGTTCCGCAAAGGCCTGTTGTATACAAAATATTTTTTTTTCCTTCAAGCATTCTTGGGTTGCATATCCTTTTGGAGATGCCCTAGTTTTGGAAGCACAAGTATACAAATTAGATAAAACGTTTTAACAAATACGAAATGCTTAAAATAGCTCCTAGAATAATTTAAGTCCTCAGTAAATACTAATTATGCTTCAGGAAAATAATTCCTTCTCTGAAACCCTAGGAGTCAGAGATATTTTGGAATTCAGAATTTTTTAGATTTTAAGACAAAAATAAGGTGGATATACTATATTCTGTATAAAATCTCCAGCACTCCCAAATCAAATATATTAATATTTCTGCAGTGAAACACATGAATATTCACACAAAGTATATTATAAACAGTGTCATGTTAATTCAGATCAGATTGTTTCACAGAAAAATTATTTTAAAATTTTTGGTTTTTGGAGCTTTTTGATATTGTAATTATGGATAAGGGATTATGAACCTATTTCATCATCATCATCATCATCATTAGTTTTCTTTAAAAAACAGATTTTATTTTTTTAGAGCAGTTTTTGATTTACAGCAAAATTAAGTGAAAGGTAAAGAGATTTCCTATATGCCTTCTGTTCTCACACATCCATTATAAACATGCCCTATTAGAGTGGTACATTTGTTACCATTGATGAACCTGCATTGATTGACAAATCATTATCACCCAAAGTCCATAGTTTATGATTCATTCTTGGTGTTATACATTGTATGGGTTTGGAAAAATATATAATGGCATGTATCCACCATCATGCAAAGTATTTTCACTACCCTAAAAATCCTCTGTGCTTCACTTATTTATCCTACCCCTCCCCAACCCCTGGTGACCACGATCTTTTTACTGTCTCCACAGCTTTGCCTTTTCTACAATGTCATATAATTGGAACCATACAGTATGTAGCCTTTTCAGATTGGTTTCTTTCACTTGGTAATATGCATTTAGGGTTCCTTCATGTCTCTCTGTGGCCTGGTAGCTCATTTATTTTAGCGATGAATAATATTTCATTGTCTAGATGTAGCATAGTTTGTTTATCCATTCATCTACTGAAAGACATGCTTCCAAATTTTAGCAATTATTAATAAAACTGCTGTAACTGTCCACATGAAGGTTTTTATGTGAACATGAGTTGCAACTCTTTTGGGTAAGTACCAAGGAACATGATTGCTGGATCTTATGGTAAGAGTATGTTTATTTTTTATTTTTTATTTTTTGAACTTCTCTATTTATTTTATTTTTTATTTTTTTTAATTAATTAAATTTTTTTTATGGTGACATTGGTTAATGAAATCTAGTAGGATTTAGCTGTACAGTAAGGCATATATATATATTTACACTGTGTGTTCACCTCCCCTGGAGAGTATGTTTAGTTTTGTAAGAAGCTGCCAAACTGCCTTCCAAAGTGGCTGTACCATTTTGCATACCACCAGCAATGAGTGAGAGTTCTTGTTTGTTGCTTCACATCCTCATCAGCATTTGGTATTTTTCCTTTCCTTTAGTTCAGAATACTTTAAAATTTCTCCTGAGACTTCTTCTTTGACCTATAAGTTATTTAGAAGTGTATTGTTTAATTTCCAAGTATTTTGGAATTTTCCAGCTATCTTTCTGTTATTGATTTCTAGTTTAATTCCACTGTGGTCTGAGAGCAGACATTATATGATTTCTACTCTTTTAAATTTGTTGTGTTTTATGGCCTAGACTGTGGTTTATCTTGGTGAATGTTCTATGTGAGAAGAATGTATATTTTACTGTTGTTGCATAAAGTTGCCTATAAATATCCATTATATCCAGTTGATTAATGTTTCTGAATTCAACTATGTCTTTACTAATTTTCTGCCTGCTGGATCTATTCATTTCTGATAAAAGGGTGATAGAGCCCCCAACTATAATAGTGAATTAATCTAGTTTCCTTTGCAGTTCTATTAGTTTTGCCTCATATATTTTGATGCTCCGTTGTTAGGCACATACATGTTAAAAACTGTTATGTTTTCTTGGAGAGTTTACCCCTTTATCATTATGTAATGCCCCTCTTTATCACTATAACTTTCCTTGCTCTGAAGTCTGCTCTGTCTGAAATCAATATAGCTATTCTTGCTCTCTTTTGATTAGTGTTAATATGCCCCTCATCCATTTATGTGTCTTTATATTTAAGGTATGTTTCTCTAGACATTTTTAATTGAGCATTTTATGATTCCATTTTTTCTCATTTCTTAGCATATCTATTACACTTCTGATTTTAGTTTTTTTAATGGTTGCCCTCCAGTTCGCAATATACATTTTAAACTAATTTAAATTTACTTTCAAATAACACTGTATTATTTTATAATTAGTGTGAGTACCTTATAATAATGAAATAATCTTAATTCCTTTCATCTCTTGTACCATTGTTGTCATTTTTTATAAGTATGTATATGTATATATATTTTTACGTAGCATACATATATGTACATGTAAGCATACATAATTAAATACACTGTTTCTATTATTTTGAACAAACTGTTATCTGTTACATCAATTAAGAACAGGAAAAGTAAGTTTTCATTTTTACCTTCACATATTTCTTCTTCAGCACTCTTTCATTCTTTATGTAGATTCAAGGTTCTAACCTGCATTGTTTTCCTTCTCTGTAAAAAACTTTTAAACATTTTTTGCAAGGGCAAGTCTACTGACAACATATTCCCTCAGTTTTATTTGTCTGTGAGTCTTTATTGCTCTTTCACTTTTAAAGAATAATTTCACGGGGTACAGAATTATAGGTTGAGGTTAAGGTTGTTTCTTTTTTTCTTAACACTTTAAATATGTCATTCCACTCTTTTCTTGCTTGAATGGTTTAGGAGGAAAAGTCAAATGTAATTCTGATCTTTGCCCCTCTATAGGTAAGCTATTTTGTCCTCTGGCTTCTTACAGGAGTTTTTTTTTTTTTTTATCACTGATTTTCTGTAGTTTGAATATGATATGCCTGGGTGTAGGTTTTTTCATTCCTTTTTTTTGATCTTGCCTTGTCTTCTCTGAACTTCTTGAATCTAAGGTCTGATGTCTGACATTAATTCGAAGAAATTCTCAGTCATTATTGTTTCGAACATTTCTTCTGCTCTTTTCCCTCTTCTCTTTGTGGTATTCTCATTATATGTACTTTACACCTTTAGCAGCTGTCCCATAGATCTTATATATTCTGTTCTTTTTTTTTTTTTTTTAAGTCTTTTTTTTCTATTTGCTTTTCAGGGTGGGAGATCTCTATTGAGATATCCTTAAGGTCATAGATTTTTTCCTCAACTGGGTCTAGTCTAATAAAAAGCCTATAAAAGGCATTCTTAAATTCTGTTACAGTTTTTTAAAAAATCTTTTATTTTTGGTTTTCTCTTGGAATTTCCATCTCTCTGCTTATATTGCTCATCTGTTCTTGCATGCTGTCTATTTTATCCATTACAGCCCTTTGCATATTAATCATAGTTATTTCAAATTCCTGATCTAATAATTCCAACACACCTGCCATATCTGAGTCTGCTTCTAATGCTTTCTCTGTCACTTCAAACTGTTTTTTGTCTTTCAGTATACCTTGTAAATTTTTCTTGATAGCTGGACTTGTTGTACTGGGTAAAAGAAACTGCTATAAATAGGCTTTAGTAATGTAATTGTGAGGTGTGGAGGAGGGGAAGTACTCTAGAGTCCTTTGATCAGGTCTCACAGTCTTTTAGTGAACCTGTGTCTCTAAACTGTGAATTTCACAAGTGTTTCTCAATTGTTCCTGACCTACCTCTCCATCTTTTTAGATGGGACAGGATAGCTAGAGTTGGATATTTACCTTGTCTCATGTGGAAGGCTAGCAGGAGTTGGAATTGCGTGTTTCCATTCTTCCAGGTCGGTTAGGCTCAGATAAAACTCCAGCAGATTAGGCTCTGATTATATAGTTTCCCCTGAGGGATGATCTTGTTAAGAAAAAGAGAATGCTCCGGCGTATTTAAAATGGTTCCTTTTTCTCTCCTCCTACCAGAAGCTTGAGGGGATTTTTCTCTGATATTTACTATGAGGATACGGGTAGGCTCCAGGAGGTAAAACTCACATAAGTGTAGGGGCCTACTCATGATCAGGTCCCCATGGAGTTTTTATCTCTCTGATTTGTCCACTCTGAGCCTCTGGGAATTTATTATTTACATTTTAGGTTCTCCTGCCCAAGCACAGAGATAGAAGTTGAATATAAGCAAACCAAAGCTGGAGAATTTGTGGGACTAAGGATTTTGTAATTAGGATGATTTTACCTTTGACTAATGATAAACTCTCATTCCAACTGGCTAAAGTGATAGTAGATGGTATTATCTCATATAATGAGAAGCTCAGAGGCAGAACGAGCTCCAGGTGCATTATATCAATGCCTTGGCTCTTCTTCTGCTTCTCTGGGATCTTTGAGTTCTGCCTGATTCTGTTAGCTTCATCTTTGGGTTTTCATGACTTGTATACACTACAGAAGAAAAGGAATCTTCTCATCCAATTCTCTTTTTAAAGTGTGGTAAATCTTTTTTAGAAATCCCTCACTGCCATCCTTCAGTGCAGATTTCTATTCACTTCTCATTGGCTAGACAAGATTAGCTGCTTGTTCCCAAACCAAGGAGAGATGGGTTATCTGATTGGCTGATGCGGATCATAGGAGATAACTGTATGTTAAAGAGTTAACAACTGTGACCACAGTAAGAAAAGAATAACGTTCTTGGAGTTTAGAGTAGGAAGGTATTGTTCATGTCGCTTTGCTTCATATAAAACAATTATTAGTGTCATCTTGGTGCTTGGTGAAGTGGTGTGAGGTGATAGCTGAAAGAGTCACAGAGCTCTGCAAGGAAGTGCAGGGCGTGGCCTTGGAGCCCCTCTCCACTGTGGAACCTCTCCTCTGTGGCTCCTGGTTGCCGTAGACGTAGGGGCTACTTCTTCCTGCGGCACTCTTAACTCCAGCAGGAAGACTCTGGGTCTTTATTAAACTGGTAAAGTTTAATAAACTGAAAGTTATTGAGGTAGACTCAATTGACTTGAAAGTTGCTTTCATCCTCAGTTTATTTTAAGTCGGTCACAGCAAAGTTTCACAAAAATGAGTTGATATTGAGGAAAAGAAAGTGGTATTTTGGTCATAAGATTGGAAAGCCCACTAGCTGTTGCTTAAGTTGGCATTATCTTGAAAGCATCTTACTCCGAATAATTATAGGCAAATTGTGAAAGTAACAGGAATGACTGGATTCTGGGGTGAAATGTGGCCTTGCCATACTCATGGAAAACTCTTTTACTAATGTGGAAAGATCAGGTAGCTTTAGGAACTAGCAAAGGTAATTTTTAGTTGAAATTTAATTGAAATCTCTTTTTTAAAAAAGTTCAAGTGTTTCTGGCTAAAAGCATTAATATATTTTAATGTAAAGAAAATTTTCTTATGCTCAAACTTTAACCAAACAGTTTAATAATCTCTCTAATCTTGTTTGTATCAATTTACTTAGCCTAAAAGTCAGGTAGGAAAATAAAGTGAAAACACCAAGAAGAATATCATTTGACTGTCCCATCAGTGCAGTTATTTTTTTCCTTCTTGGAAATACTTTGAGAAAACTGGTAGGAAATGATAAATGGGCTATCTTGTATATTTTGATGTTTTTAAGCTCTTCCAAATTTCTAGCACATGCTAGCATAAAGGTCAAACTTTTGAAAGCATTAGTTATTTCTGAATGGTGACACTTATCCATCAATTTTAATATATACAATGTTATAAAATAACATTGAGCTGGCTGTTTTTTCAAGTTTGTAAATATCAAATAATCCCCTTAGTCAGAAACACAAGGGTATAATTAATGTAAGAACAACACCTTCCAGTAATCAGCTAGATAAAAGATATGAAAGTTTTAAAAAAGATTAAATAAAACCTGAAAAAAAGTCAAGTGAACCCAAAAATATAAAATATGCTTTGACTGAGAGGTGCTATCTGGCCAGGGTTTAGTTATGGTAAGGTTAGGATTAAGCTTACGCAGGAAATGCTCACACCTTATACACTGAGTACTTATAATATGGTAGGCATTGTTCTAAGCATTTTCCATGTAGTAATTCATTTAAGCCTTACAACAACTCTGTGAAGTAGGTAGTAGTACCCTCATTTTTTAGATAGAAGAACTGAGATATACTAAGGTTAAGTAAAAGATCACATAGCCGAAAAGAGGTGGGCCAAGATTTGAACTTAGACAGGTTGGTAGTACTGCTCATAAACTCGTACACAATACGATTCGACCCTGGACATTGTGGGATAGTTGTCTGACGGGAACAGTTCCTGCTACATTCAGAATCTTCAGTAATGTATTATTAGATGCAGGACTGCTTAGAGTTTAGGGGCAAGCATGATAGAGCCAGACCTCTGCCACTTAGTAGCCAGGTGACTTTGGGCAGGTTACTTCTCTCTATACCTCTGAGCTGTAAAACTGGGCTAATAATTGCTTCTAGCTGTTCCCCAAATGAGGTTGTGATTCAATAAAACTGTGGCAAGGCTCATGTATCTGCATTTTAAGTAAGTACTGCAAGTAATTTTGATACAATCTGTTCCCAGAAACCCTTTGGGAAATACTGAATTCTTTCTCATAGGAGAGATGAGATCAGGCCTGTGAAACAAAGCCTGCACACAGTCCTGGCACATGATAGGTGAACAGAAATGGCAGCTCTTGTCTGTTTTATGTTACAGAGACAGATCTACGTCAGGACGGAGTGAAAGGAGGCTCAGATCTCAGATGATATTGCAGATGAAGGGACAAAGGATGCCAGGATTATGATAATCAATTTTCTGGTACCCTCTGTTTGGGGATAGGTATCATAAGCAGGAGAAGAAAGGGAAGGTTATCAGTTCCTCTCATTCTCATCCCCAAATCTTCTGAAAAGGACTTAAGTAGGTTAGCTTTCGGCTTTAACGAAAGAGATCTACTTTATTTTAAGGGTCCCTCTGCTCATTCTCTTTCCATATTTCCTTATATATTTGCACATGCCAATTTCCTTTACTAGAGACAATCTTTACAACTTGATGTGAAGAACAAAATGCAAATATCTAGATGAGGTAATGTTTAGCTTGAATATGTTTCAGCAAAGTGTCATTAGTCAGCTCTTTAAGAAATGCGTATACCCACTTAATAAATCCTTCCTTGTTTTGATAGGGTGAAGTGGTGAAGGAAACTGGAGCTCTTACTGTACCTAAAACAAAGGAAGAAAATCCACGAGGATGGGGAAGTAGGATAAGATGCAGAAAGAGTTCCGAAGATGACATACTAACTACACACTGACTATCTAGCGTTGATTGTTCTTTATGTTGGGCTGGAGACCTTTGGAGGCCTATAGAAAGGTAGTTTTGTCACGAAGCTGCAAAAACAGCCAGTTCTTTTGCATAATTTGTGAACTTTTCTTAAACTCAATTGTTTTCAGAGTCTTTTCTAATGGAGGCAGCAATATACTCTAGTGTAATGTCTGGGTAACAGAAATGCACTCTAAAATAGATCCACAACCTATCTTATCATAAATAAATATCGTAGATCTATTTTAAGACTAATGTAATGACCCTCGCACTACCTCTAAAATAATTTAAAGTGGGACATTCATAAAATCTATTTCGTTTCTTTGGCGTATAGTGCAAACCACAGTGCACTAACATAGATTGGAAGTCCTCAGGACTGTGGCTTGGATGCCTTTGAATTTCGGTGGAAAACAGAAAGAACTCTCCATGCCCCTGTAGGTACAGCATGAAGCTGGGGATTAGGCTCACCAGGTGTGGGATTTGTCTGAGCTTTTGCAAATCACTTGACATCTCTGAACCTCAGTCTTTTTATCTTTAAAATGATGAGTCATGAAAACTAAATAAAATAGTGCATATAAAATGTTTCTTACAGTATCTGGTACGTAACACAGAGACACTCAAGATGTAGCAGCTCTTAATTACAATTTCTTAAATTTTTGTTATCCATATTAGAACATCAATTGACATATGCTCAGGCAATTATATATTAAAAACCCAATTCTGTTTCAGTTTCTAAAATTTTGAATATAATATGGTTTGTGGTATTTCAAAATACGTACGTAATGAGTACCATAGTCAATGCTTATCTGATTTTAAGACTTACTCACTCAGAAAATATTCAGATG
>NW_006443138.1:12369883-12381577 GCF_000325575.1 Pteropus alecto
TACACGTGAGAACAAAGAGTAGCATTGAATAATAGTGGAACAGAAAGACTGGCAGAGCCTGGGACACTTATGTAACTATTGAGTAATTATATTAGCCCTGGACTGCTTACCTCTGTAAGTCTCATTATAATAAAAAAAAAAAACTCCTATTTGTTTGTCACTGTAGTTTGATTTCTGTTACTTGCAGATAAAGGACTAAACCCTTCTGGTGAAATAAAGAGTGCTTCTCCCCTTGCTCTAAGGAACAGATGACTCAGCCTACAAGGTGGAATATGGTTGAAACTAAGTAGACTAGGGCCATTAAAATTCATGGGACTGGAGTGGCCAGAGGATCTTTTAAGAACTATAATGCCTATTGTTTAAAGTTGCTTGCAGTGTTGTATCAATGTCAGTAAAATCTGTTAACCTTATTAATATTTTGTGAATAGAACATTGTAGAAATTAGAGAAGGATTAAATTTCTCACCTGAATCAAAAAGCTGCATAACAGAAAGAGCATCTATGGAAGTAGGAGCCCCAAGGTCAAACTGGCTTTGGGGAACAAGTCCATGTGGAATTCAGAGATTTGGAGGTAAGCTCTATGCTTGCACAGGTTGTGGTATTTAGGGTTGCGGTTTGAACACATTTTACTTGAGCATTGAGATTGGGAGGCTACTGGATGAAATTTAGATCACATGTCTTTAATACAATGACTTTACAGCTAATTGGTCAAATCAAAGAATATCAATAGTGTACTTTTACTACTTCTAAAATATATCAGAATGCTTCTAAATGTTTTATTTTTTTTCTTTTCTAAATAGGAGGAAATCTAAAGATAAATCTAAATAGGGGAAATCTAAAGACAAAATGGTGAATTGATTTTTATCATGCTATAAAAGTGTGCAAATGATAAAGAATGCCATTCGTGTTAGATACTATACATTAGCTCACTATTTCTGACAGTAGGAGAAGTTAAAAAGTTAAAACTACATTTTCTAGACTCCTTTCAGCTATAATTCCAGATATGAATTTAATTCTGCCAATTAATGCACTTAAGATAGATTTAAAAGGTAGAAGTAAGGTAGAAACTACCTTCCTGTAGATTCTGACTAGTCCTGCTGATGTGTAAGATTCTGGAAGTGTGAACCTTTCTCATAGCATTCAAGGGTCCATTCTCCAGCTGCCTGAGTGTTTATTGGCATCTATAACTTCAGCAAAAGTCATTACTATTTGTGAGGATAGTGTGTTACCCCAGGTATGGGCCCCTGTGGCCACATATATTCTGTGACTCTGGCCCTCTTCTAAGAATCATGAAGAGCTTATGAAAAGGAAAGAATTCAGTGCTTCACTTCTGGTAGGTCCCAGAAATGTTCATTTTCAAAAAACACTTATGAGATTCTGATGCAGATCACACTTTGAGACATTTGTGCAGGTCAGCTGAGAGGTCACAAAGAGCCAGGACTATAGCAACCATTGTCTGCCTGTGGAAGCAGAAAAAAGTGAGCCTACAACTTTCAACAAGTTGGCATGAGGGAGAAGAAGAGACAAGAGGGAGAGAGAGAGAGGGAGAGGGAGAGGGAGAGGGAGAGATGGGGAGAGGGGGAGGGAGGGAGGGAGGGAGGGAGAGAGAGAGATTGGTGGAAAGAGGGAGGGAAAAGAAGGGAGGGACAGAGAGGAAGAGAAAGAAGGTAACTTGGATCTTGATAGTTCTTTTTCTCAGACCCTTCTGAGTCCTAGCTACACTCCCTGCCCTTGGATATCATGTTATTACCTAGTTTTTAAGTAGTCATGAACTGCATAATGACTTTTTAGTCAACTACGGACGGCACGTATGATGGTATCCCCATATTATTATAATGGAGCTGAAAAATTCCTACTGCCTTGTGACATCATAGCCATCCTAATGTCGTAGCATAATGCATCACTCACATGTTTGTGGTGAGGCTGGTGTAAACAAACCTATTGTACTGCCAGTCATATAAAAGCATAGCATGCACAATTATGCACAGTACATAATATTTAATAACACATGACTATATCTGGTTTATCTATTTACTATACTTTTTATCATTATTTTAGGAGTACTCTTTCTACTTATAAAGAAGTATGCTATGAAACAGTATGCCATGTTGTGCTGGCAGTAGCCTTACATATTTTGTGTTGACCATGTCTCTTGATTGCATCATCTTCTTTTGTGCTGGATCTAATCTCATTGTTTTGTACAGTAACATGCTATACAGGCTTGTAGCCTAGGAAGAATAGGTAATACCATATACCATTTAGGTGTGTAGTAAGCTATACCATCCAGGTTTATCTAAGTGCACTCTATGATGTTCTCGCAAAGACAACGGTGCCTAATGACACATTTCTCAGAATGTATCCCTGTCTTTAAGCTGTGTATGACTGTATCCCTTTTAATTTAAGCTAATTTAACAGTTTTATTTTTTAAATTACCTTCCTCAAAAAAAGGGTGAATCCTTATGAATCAATAATTCTTATGAATCTGATGAAGACATTTTGGTTATATTTCTGGGTGTGAAAATTTATTTTTAAAGGTCAGCTTTATATATCTTGATTGTGAAGCTACTACGGCCCCTAAACACTCCAGAAACTGGTGAAGGGACACTGGAATTGCTATACTTTAAAGTTTCATATTTCCACATTGACAACATTATATCAGAGGCAACAATGTGTTAGGTAGATAGTGTTACTAATCTTCTAAATTCTGCTTATAAGTGAGGCCAATTAGGCCTAGAGAAATAAATAATTTACCCAAGGTCAAAAGGCTAGAAGATGCTAGTTCCAAAAATTGAACTTTGGCCATCGTACCTGTCTCTCCATGTGCCTACTTCATAAATACAATACATTGGAGACACATAACTGGATAAAGCAGAACAAAGTCCCTGACCTCACTGAGCTTGGGTTCTAGCTGGGGGAGGTAACAATAAACAAATGAATGCACATAAATGCTAGGAAGAAAAGTCAGGTTGAAGAGGCTACAAAGGGATTGGGCAAAAGTGTGTGTGTGTGTGTGTGTGTGTGTGTGTGTGTGTAACTCGTACACACACACGGCATCTGATATTCTCCTTGATAAAAAGGCAGTGCTGTGAGGATAGAATCTTAACTTTCTTATTTCTTTGGAGGCTGTTGTTTGAAGATGTGATACAAAGAGATGCAACATTAATCATAACTATGTAGCCACAGTCTGAAAACACAAACCAGTTTGCTCAGAATAATGGTGTGTGTGTGTGTGTGTGTGTGATATGGGGTGCAGGAGAGAATGCTTTTTTTGATAAAATATGGCTTGAGCATAGACCTGAAGGAAATCGGGAGTGAACAATGTAGATATCAGAATAGAATGTTCAAAATAGAGGAAGTAGCTACTGGAGGAAAAAATGCTCAATTTGTGGTTCTGATAAATAATAAAAGTAAAAATCTTTTTCTGTTTGGTAAGATAAAAGATGTGAGCATTATGAGAGGACCTACCTTTTAGTTATCCGATTTCCCCCATTTAATTTTAGAGTTCTTTTCCACTTTCTTATCTCTACTCCAACCCAATCTTAGCTTACAAAGTTGAATATATTATGTCATCTTTACGTGTATTTACATTTTTCTGTGTATCAGTGACCTTCAGTTGCATTAGCTACTTGGTCTTCCTTTTACAGTAAAACAGAGAAGTAGTCAAAGGACTTCATCGCTACAAGCTGAATAGAGGGTCTATGTTTCCTAGAGCTCTTATAACAAATTACTGACAACTAGGTGGCTTAACACACAGAAATTTGTTCTCTCACATTTCTGGAGGCCAAAAACCTGAAATCAAGATGTTGGCAGGGCCATTCCCCTCTAAAGTTTCTAGGAAAGAATCTCTCCTTGTCTCTTCCTAGCCTCTAGTGGCTATGGCAATCCTCAGCATTCCTTGGCTATGGTGACACTACACCAATCTGTGCCTCTGCTGTCACACAGCTTTCTTTATCTGTGTCTCCTCTGTGTCTTGAAATCTCCCTCCCCTTAAAAGAATACTAGTTATTGGATTGTCTTTGACAGTAAGTCTCAAACCTATAGAAAAATAATTTATGAGTTTATTTGCACCAAATCGGAGAGCTGACTCAGAAACAAAATCTCAAAGGATTGAGAAAATGCTCTGGACAATGACAGTTTTGTAGTTCTTTTTATGCATTTAGAATCACAGAAGAGAATGTAAGGAAAGTTACATGAAATCCATTGGTGATAGATTAAGGAGGTGGAAGAAAGCAAAGTGGAGAAATCTTTAGGATTGGATAAGAAGTAAAATGGAGAGATACATATACTTCTTTTACTTTGGTGGGTACAGGATAGTTAGCATTTAACATTTATAGTAAATAGAGATGATATATGACAACAAGAGAACAATGAATTTCGTGGTCTTGTGTTCTGGTGCTGGCAATTGTGCCTCTGCAAGATCTAGGAAAAACCCTGACACTGCAAAAGTGTATTACCTTAGATGCATAAGAACAATGGACAGGATTTGCTTAAGGTAAAGACTGACCTTTGCTAAGGGAGGTATAGGCCTGAAAAGTGACTATGTGGCATGACCTATCCAGTTAGAAATTATGATCAGACTATCCTGTCTGGTTACTTTTGGTTACTGAGCTTGTCTGATCTTCTATGTAGCCCCTTTATGTTCACAGCATTCAAGGTCTACCCTAATTCAGTATGATTACATCTACAAGGACCCTATTTCTAAATAACGTCACATTCACAGGTTCTGGATAGACATGAATTTAGGGAGGACATTCTTCAACCTAGTAATGAAAAATCCTCATTATAAACTGTCATTCAGTCAAGAGGAAATCATTTCTTTCATCTTATCCCCAACCTCACAAATACGAATTGATTCACTTAGTATCTTTCATCTACACCAGGAGTCAGAAAGCTTTTTCTGTAAAGGATCAGATAGTAAACATCTTGGCCATCAGTTCTGCTGTTGCGATGTGAAAGCAGCCATAGACGATACAGAAACAAATGAACGTGGCTGTGTTCCAATAAAACTTTATTTTAAAAAGAGGCAGCAGATTGGGTTTGCTGGGGTCATTATACTTTGTCAATCCCTGATCTGTAGCACTGAGAAATTGCTAAACAAGATAGAAATATATATAGCTACCTAAATGCCTATGAATTTTGGTAGAGATTCCAGTAACTTTGGTTTAGTTTGTGGTTCAGAAAAAAAGTTAAATTATAGTAATAACATTTTCCAAAGAATTATATCCATTTCTT
The DNA here is from genome assembly GCF_000325575.1 of Pteropus alecto. Taxonomy (NCBI): domain Eukaryota; kingdom Metazoa; phylum Chordata; class Mammalia; order Chiroptera; family Pteropodidae; genus Pteropus; species Pteropus alecto. Next base: position 12,375,115 of record NW_006443138.1, read on the forward strand.
TGAATAACTTCTACTTTCTATTCCACATCAGATATTGAAGAGCATAATTAGAGTAGAAGAAAAGGAGGAAAAAGTTTAGGTGTACCAGGCATACTGAAGTTAAAGTGCTTGCTGAATATTACTGTGAACATGATGTGGTTTTTAGTATTTTACCATAAAGTAAATGTTGAACTTATTCCAGAAAACATTGTAACCATCATACAGTTGTATTCAAGTAGTGTCAATTTAGTCAGGTAAGAAATGATACATTTGAGTACAATTTAACGTGTTGTGGAAGGTTTTCATGAATTTGATAGTCTGGTTATGACCATGGTGACTAGACTCACGAGGAGTCAAAAAAATTTTACTGGATACTTGAAAATAGAGAATAAGAGTAAGATTGCCTCAGGAATAAGCAGCACTCCTATTTATTGTGCTATCTAGTTTATTACAAGAAATACTAAGACTAAGCAAAGTAGAAATACTTAAACAACATTAAAGAGTGAGGGGGGATATTGGAGGGGAGTTTTACCTATGGAGAATGACACACAACCGAACACCCTGAAGAGGTGTGGCACTAGTGGAACATGTGTAGGGGGGACAAAGCAATAGAAAGGAGATAAATGATTTAACCCTCCGGGCCTACTGTGCAGGTTGCTAAACAGCTGCTGTGCACCAAGATTCCACCAAAAAGATGGAATTTAGGAACAGAAAAGTCTTCGAGATCCAGGGATGTTCTCCTCGTGCCAGCAGCCACCTCAGCAAGGGCACACATGCCCCTTTGAGGTTGTCTCTCTGGTATGGGGGTGGATCCTAAGACTCTCACCTTGTCAGGATAAATGAGGGTGGATGACAACTTTACATTCTTCTTCACGAGATGCAGGGGCACACAGATGGAGTCATTGCATTGGCTGTTTTAGAAAATTATGATGGGTCTATCCTCCAGTGATGGACACAACTCGTCGGTTGTAAGTTGATCTGAGAGTCCTTTCCACTGCAGAATTCCCAAATGGGCCTGTGGAAATACTCTTTCTTCATCTGGGTCTCCTCCCACGGATATGCGGGCAATATTAGCTTAGAATTTACTATCTGTGATTACTACTTGAGGCTGACAGTAAAGTGTGCATTAAAACTTGGAAGCCAGCAGATAATGTTGCTCTCTTAGAGTTAAATTAGTAAAATAACATGAATAACACATGATGGGTGAATACCTTTAAACAATGAAGTGTCATAGGTCAAAAGGAAGCATGGCAAGGACTGGAAATCAAATCAAATCCAGATGGAATGTGTTAAAAAGTGGCACCTTAACTGTAACATCTGAAGGACTACTCTGGAAATGAGGAGAATGAGAAAGATAAGCTGGAGACAAAAAGGGCCTGAGCAAGGACTGTCAACAAGTCACCAGCACTGCCCCTTAGCAAGGGTGCTCAGACCAGCTGGTGAGAACTTTCTCACCCAACTGGCCATTGTATTGATGTGATTCTTGCCATAGAGTCTATTAGTTGTGCCGAGAGCTTCATGTCGTAACACCATTTAATCCTGACAAAGCTTAGGTGATTATTAGGATCCCCACTTTACGCCTGAGCTCACCAAGGCTGAGAGGTTGAATGATTTGCCTGCTATCTCACAGCTAGTTAGTGGTAGAGCTAGGGCTCAAGCTCAGTCTCTCTGAAACAGAAGACCATGCTCTTAACTCCGCACTGCACTGCCTCTCATGTGTTTTTCTCGTGGAGTTGGAGATATCAGGCCATGACAGATTGATCCTACTAGCTTTTAACATTTATTCAGCTAATGCATTTAACTTTTAATTCTTTACTCATTAACTGTATTGGTTGGGGTAGCCCGTCAAACTGCTGTACCAAACAAGACCCCAGAATACAATGGCTCAAACACAATAGAAGGATATTTCTCCCTCAATCAACAACCAGAGCAGAGTTAGCAACTGGCTCTTTCCCATATATGGAGCCAGCAATTCAAGTTCCTTCTCTCTTGTGTCTTGACCATTTTCCAGAGGCTTGTTTTCATCTGTAACAAGCTGGCAGAAGGGAGAGGAAGAGCATGGGTGAGGTTTCAAATTAGACACATTTGAACTCAAATATGAGCTCTGCCATTTGCAAGCTACAGCCTTAGCATGAAACCTCTAAGCCTCAATTCCTCATCTGAGCTTTAAATGATGCCATGTGTTTAGTGCAGTGCTCAGCTCAATAAGTATAGCTATTAATTTTTATGTACTTATCATACTTTCCTAAAAACTGCTCTGTGACGTTAATATTGTCCCCATTTTACAGAGGAGGAAACTGAGGTCACACAGCAAGTAAATGGCCGAGCTTGGAACAAAATCTAAAGCCCATCCTTCTAACCACTGAACAATACTTTCTCTTTAGTTAAGTGTGGAATTAATTGGCCTCTGGCATAAGAGAACTGAGTTCTGTTCTTAAAAGTTTTCTTTTAAGTACAGAACTCTCTACTTAAAAGTTTTCAGTATTAACTAGGTCTAAAATGTAACTGTCAAATCACGTTTCTTTTTCCATCTACCCTAGGTCTGAAAAAAGACAGGCTGCTTTCAATATATTGTATGGCACCAACAGCCTGCTGGGGAACAGCATGTGGAAATAATTGCTGACACAGACCAAAAGTGAACTTGAATAACTTTTTATTTCCAAAGAGGACCATTAAAAATACTTCCTTTTAGAGAGTAACCACCAGACAAGGTTATACTTTAAGAAAACAAGTTTGGATGGAGAAGATAGAAATTAAAAAAAAAATATTATTATACTTTTACAAGTCAGAAACCATATGGAATTTCCACTCTCACATAGTTCATAAATGACTTTGCCTGGTTTTCTTGAAACTTGATCCTCCAAACTCCAAACTCAGCATTCTGAAGATGAGTTGGTGTCTGGAACTTATATTCTGAAGGCCAGCCTTTAGTTGGTTACACAGGACAAGTTGTTCAGGAAGGAAAGGAGACACATAGATTAAGAGGAATGAGACATCTTTTTCAGGTATCAGATTTTGACCTGATCTTACCTCTCAAAGTCCTACTAATTTTTCTATTGCTGGACTAAGAAATTACTCCTCTTGTCATTCATTTTTTTATGTTTCCCAGGGAACTGGGGACAATTAGTGCATTGCTCTAAAGTGTTTATGTCATGATTTGTATAAAAAGCAGGCAAAGTTAAACAAAACACAGAGGCTCCTGGACAATCTGATTATTTGATGTCATTTGGATTAATATTTTTTTAGTATTTGTTCAGCATTTATTTAATTAGAGGGTAGTTGTGACTGGGAAAAGCAATTATTGTTTTTCACTTAAGGATATTTGACAGAAGCAGGAGCAATATTCATTTTACTAGTTACATAAGAAAGCTGCGGAAACCAGAGGTAGTTGGCACATATTTCCAATATATTACTGTAAAGTTTAGGTGAATCTGTATGGATTGATCTTCAATATAGTTCTGATGCAAGACTCCCCTTGTATTGGTTAGCAACTTCTGAGTAACAGGTAATTCCAAAATGTAATGGATTAAAGCAACTATCTATGAAACCACGGGCAGGTCTGCTGACCTTAGCCAGGGTTGACTGACATTGGCTGGACTTGTTCACGTGTTTTCTGTGAGGTGGTTGGTTTGGTTAGAAGCTGCCTGGTTTAGTAAGGTCTCTACTGGCATGAATCAACTCTACATTAAACAGTCTCCCATCTTCTAGCTGGCTAGCCCAGATCTTTTCTCATGGTAGAGGCAGAAGTTTAAAGGAGAGAAGACTGAAACACATGTGGTCTCTAATAGTCTGACTTCAAACTGACATGTCATCATTTCTGTTTCATTATATCAGCCAGAGGAAGTCACAACGCTAACCAGATTTAAGGGATGGGGCAATGGACTCTACCAGCTGATAGGAAGAACTGCAAAGGCATATTGCAATGAACATGGATAAATAAGGGTGGGTGGTACATTTGCACCATATTTATAATCAATCTACCATGGTCCATCACAGAAAAATCATGAAGTAAATGAAGTTTGTCTTTGATAATCACTGCTCCCTTTTCTATAGCATATGTTTATTAAAAGCTATAGAGCAGGTTCAAGTCCCAGCTCTGCTATTCTGGCAAGTTATTTTGCTCTCTGAGAATTAATTTGCTCATCTTTAAAATGACGTGATAACATCTGTCCACCTGCCTTCTGAGTTTTTTTTTTTCCCCCTTTTGGCTATATAAGCTCTCATGTGTTAAAGAAATAAGCTAAAAAAACTCATCTCTCTCAGATGTTCAAAGCCTTTATGCTGGTTCTTGGTCTCTGAAGCCCCTCCTCTACCACCCCACCCCAACCCCTGTCCCGGTCCCTCGCAAATACCTTTGCTTCATTCAGATTTGTCTTTACAAACACATCTTCCCACCCTGATCTGGAACTTCCCCAATTCTCGCTTTATTTCCCCATCGAAAGTTAGCTCTCTTAATTTCTTCTTGCCTTGAAATTGTTTAACAAATTTGATAAATGACTTCAACCAAAAATGATATCGATTCTAGATAAAATTTTGACATTTTAACATCATTCTTCTGAGGAATTAGAACTGTTTCCACATTTCTGTTAAGCTGCGCTGGGTTCTCAAACTACTTTGTATACACTTCTTCAATAATTACAACCATTGTGTGAGCACTGATAAAGGTTTTAGATACATTTTCCCTCATCATCTCGACTATATGTCAAGAGTTCCAGCCCCGCCATTGACTAGCTGTGTGGTTTGGGGTACATTGCTTCATTTTCCATTTTATTTTCTCACTTTTAAATTGAGGACTTCTAAATTGACCTTGAGAGGCTCTTTCAACTCTGAGAACTTATGATATTCTAGAATATTTACGAAGTGAAACATGGAAAATACAGTATGGTTTTGAATATTTCTTTATTTTGTGGTTTAGTAAGTCAAGTATTTTATAGCCAGTGATAACTTAGAAAAGAGGAAATCATAATCTAATCTAATCATAATCATAATCTAATCATACGCATAAGCTAATGATTATTGAGTAGGTTTCAATTCCTGTTTAGATTACTATAAAAATCAAATCATCTTTGTTTTACAGTTTTCATGTCGTTCGAAGAGTTGTCATACTGTAATCAATAATTATATCTGATATAGGACATATTTTCTGTATAGAGGAATGGATAATAGAAAGAGAAAGAAAAAAGGCAAGAAAGAAAGGAGGGAGGGAGAATGGGAAGGAAGAATCTAACATTTATTGAACTCTTACTGTGTATGTGATAAGAAACGATTACAGAAACATGATCCTTGGCAGATATCGTTAGGTGTTCTCCAAATTCTAGGTCCTTTTTTTCTTGAGAACTAAACCACGTTACATTTCCCAGCCTCTTGCAGATGGCTATATCTATGTGCCTGAGTTCTACCCAATAGAAAGTGAAAGAAAGTGATGTCCATCCCCCACGCCTGATTTTAAAAGGCCTCCCAACATGCTTCTTCCGCTCTTTCCCGTTTCTGCTTTACCTGGATGGAGATGATGTCAGGGTGATCTTAAAAATCGTTTGTTGAAAACATCAGAACCACAAGCAACCTGTTAACCCTGAAGGGGAAGATATGCTGCCAGTGAGTCATGCTGCTTTAAACTACAATGTGATTGAGAAGAAGACTTGTGTAACGTTTGAGCCATTATACATTTGGAAGTCCACTTGTTACAGTAGTTTAACATAACCTGATGGATACACACGTTAATTTTCAAACAATCTCTATGAGATAAATATGATTTATTGTTATTTTTGTGGAAGAGAAACTGAGGGCCAAAGTGAAGAGGTGACTCTCAGGATATACAAGTGGCAAAGCAAGGATTAAACTCAGCTCAGTCCAACTCCACTCACACAGAAACTGAAAACTTTTCATTCATGCGTAAAGAAGAGCCTACCAGAGTTTTTCTGTAGATATTCTCATCGTACTTTTAGAGATTAGACAAAAGGACACTCTTTTATGAATTAATGCGCTAAGATAGTAATTCTTACAACATTCTGAATCCAATATAAGCAAGAAGCAATGTGCCATGATGGTGTTAGAGTCTGACAGAATCTAAGCCTGCCATTTGCTGGCTCTGTGACTGAGGCAAATCATTTAAATACTATTGGTCTCAGCTTTCTGATCTGGAAAATTAAAGTAAAAATTAAAATTAAAAAAATTGCCTGGGAATCACTGGTGAGTGGTCATCTATCAAAGTCTTCTGTTCCCACTTCCCTTTGGTCAATAACCCTTTCTCAAAAAAAACGGCATACCATGCACCCAACCGAATCTTATAAAATTATTCTGTTCTGGAGTGTGAAATCCTTCAAAGAATAGGGTTGAATATTTTTAAAAAATAATATTTTGAAGATTAAAAGAAATAATAAATGTGAAGCAGAGTGCCTAGCATATAATAGGTGCTCAATAATATCATAATCTTTGTAATAAGGCAAAATGAACTCTGTGTATCGTGTTCAGAGTTGCTTAAGAA
>NW_006443138.1:12381640-12382569 GCF_000325575.1 Pteropus alecto
CATAAGCATCCTGCTCTGTTTTTCAGGAAAAGGAGGTAATTTGGGCTGTAGCCATGTTCTCATTAGAGAAAATGAGGGCAGTTAATGGTTAGTGTTCAAGAACAACAAAGCTCTTTTAGTTGCTTAGCAACTGAAGCTGGCGAGTAGGCAGAAACTGTGTAAGCAGTGGGGAAGAGAAAAACAGAGGAGTGTAAAAAATGATTTTAATGTCCGGGTCATTCCCAGGTGGGTGAAAAGAGATTTATACAGTGCTGATATTTATAGCTATAACTTATTTGCTACATGACTGGAAAATTTAATGAAATAGTTTGAAATTCAGCAGTGAGAAGTCACAGTGGATGTTTATTGTTCTAATGCAATATGTAAACTGTTTATTTAACATGTTGATTGCAAATGAAATATGAGAATGATTTAGCAGTCATCTAAATTTGAAAACCCATCCTTCTCCACAGACACTACTGCCACCGTGTGGACAATGCTGGGAGCCTCCCGAGAGCTGAAGGATTAGGGATGGGCGTGAGAGGGTCCATCTCTGGAAAAATGGTAGCAGTCTTGCTGCTGTTCCTTAGAAAAATTTGGAAAACTTCTAGTATATAAAATGTTGATATATAAAAATTTAAATTATAAATTTAAATAAGTATAAGAAATATAATCTCCTTAGTTTGTGAACTAATGTTTTAAATAAAACTGCTGTATCACTCTTTTAAATTATACAGTGTAACCAAATGGAATCTAAAGGGTTTTATATACACCATCAGGCATTTTAAAATTACATGAGCAATCTCTTTTAAGTGAGCAATTTTCATATAATTCCTTTTCTTCCTTTAACTTATATTTAAATTCTATTTCCCCAACAGGCATATATCCTGATGTTTATATATATATAATGTGATATATAGAGAGTGCATATAGTATAAAATTATAATTAA